>NW_028318352.1:1467500-1824375 GCF_062004578.1 Staurois parvus
GCCCAGATGCAGAGTAGTATAGGAAAATGTAGAATTGTATTTGGCTTTCAGGTATAGGGGGAGATTTACTAAAATTAGAGCTCTCAGAATCTGGAGCAGCTATGCATGGTAGCCAATCAGCTTCTATCTTCAGCTTGTTCAAGTAAGCTTTGGCAATACAATCTGGAAGCTGATTGGTTTCTATGCAGAGCTGCACCAGATTTTTCACTCTCCAGTTTTAGTAAATCAACCCCACAGAATATTTCAATAAAAGGAGACAGAATTGCTATTTTTCCACTGCAGAATACCTGGCAATGGCAGCAAGAAAAGCTGTTTTATGGTCAACTCACAGCAGGTGTGCTGGCTCAATGTAATGCAAGGCAAGTGAGTGCTCTGCAATGTGCTTAGAGTCAAAACAGTCAGTTAAAGTTTTCTTTACAATTAAAGCTTAGTTAAGTAACAAAAAAAAAAGTATTGCAGCGCATTTTAAAATGCAACACAACACAGCATGCAAACAAATGTAAATGCAAGTGGTTTTACACACCATCAATGCACACATTGCAGTGTGAATGGATTTTTACTTTCATCCAAATTAAGCCGATGTTAGGCCAATACATTATTTTTTCTAGTTTTAAGTATTAGAAAGTCGATTGCATTTTTCTCTGCTATCTGGGCACAGTTAAAGAGATTTCCCCTTACTTTCTCCCTTTCCTGTACTGCTGACAATGGTTTCATCATGAGGTAAAGGAAGATCTTCAACAGGAACACAGACAGACATCACAATCTGACAGGGTTTCTAGCTTTCCTCTAATCTGTTAAAAAAAAAAAAAGCATTTTTATATCCGTTTGCGTTGCCTGTTGGAGAGTTCCCTTTACTTCCTTTATGATATAACATTGTCAGCAAGACAGGAAGTGAGGGCAAATCTATCTAATGAAGCCAAATATTAGTAAAAATTTACAAACCTGACATAGATTCTAATCCTCCCTATTGTATTAAAAACTAAGCGAAACATTTTGCCTGAGTTTATACTGTAATGGGAGTTTTGCTTTGCCCGTAAGGCAAACCAACAGGTTCACTTATCTGCCACCCTTCTCATCTGTACATACACTATGGTGTCCTTTCATGAAACAGAGATCAGCGGCGTTCCTGAGGATCGTTGCTGATCTCCGATCATTAGTGGTTTAGGAAACAGAGATGATCAGTGGAGAACCTGTTCTCCGCTGATCATCTCAGCACACAGACGGCCAGTATATGAAGGAGCAATGTCAGCCCTTCACTGGCGATCTGTGTTCTTCCTCCAGATTCTGCAGCTCAGAGCTGGAGAATCGGAGGAACCGCAAACGAAGCAGTGATAATTTACCGCTGCTTAGTAAACGGTGTTTGACTGATTTCTTACTGTAATCTTGCGAGATTATAGTAAAATCAACCGTTTTCCAGTGTTCAATGCGTTTGTAGATCACTTCTCCCTTCATTCGGAGAAATGATCTACACCGCTTCATAAAAAGGCATTCAAAGGTGAACTGTCTTCTCAGAGAATGCCGGAGAACTGAGCAGTGGTCATTTACCGCTGCATGATAAAAGGACACCTATATTGCCAAATGTATTGGGACGCCCCTTCAAATCATTGGATTCAGGTGTTCCAATCCCCTCCATGGCCAAAGGTGTATAAAATCAAGCACCTAGGAATACAGACTGCATCTACAAACATTTGTGAAAGAATGGGTCGCTCTCAGGAGCTCAGTGAAGCCAAGTGTAGTACCTCGATAGGTTGCCACCTGTGCAATAAGTCCATCCGTGAAAGTTCCTTTCTACTAAATATTCCACGGTCAACGGTTTGTGTTATTATAACAAAGTGGAAGCAACTGGGAACAACAGCAACTCAGTCACAAAGTGGTAGGCCACAAAAATGACAGAGCAGGGTCAGAGCATGCTGAAGCACAAAGTGCGCAGAAGTTGCCAACTGTCTGTAGAGTCAATAGCTAAAGACCTTCAAACTTCGTGTGGCCTTCAGATTATCACAACAAGAGTGCACAGAGAGCTTTATGGAATGGGTTTCCATGGCCAATCAGCTGCATCCTAGCCTTATATCACCAAGTGCAATGCAAAGCATCGGATGCAGTGAGTGGTGTTGGTGTAAGGCTCGCAGCCACTGGACTCTAGAGCAGTGGAAACATGTTCTCTGGAGTGATGAATCATGCTTCTCTGGCAATCCAATGGACGTGTCTTGGTTTGGTGGTTGCCAGGAGAACAGTACTTGCCTGACTGCATTGTGCCAAGTGTAAAGTTTGGTGGGATTATGGTGTAGGGTTGTTTTTCAGGGGTTGGGCTTGGCCCCTTAGTTCCAGTGAAGAGAACTCTTAAGGTGTCAGCATACCAAATCATTTTGGACAATTTCATGCTCCCAACTTTGTGGGAACAGTTTGGGGTTGGCCCCTTCATGTTTCAACATGACTGCGCACCAGGGCACAAAGCAAGGTCCACAAAGACATAGATGAGTGAGTTTGGGGTGGAGGAACTTGACTGGCCTGCACAGAGTCCTGACATCAACCTGATAGAATTAGAGCGGAGACTGCGAGCCAGGCTTTCTTGTCCAACATCAGTGCCTGACCTCACAAATGCGCTTCTAGAAGAATGGTCAAACATTTCCATAGATACACTACTAAACCTTGTAGACAGCCTTCCCAGAAGAGTTGAAGCTCTTATAGCTGCAAAGGGTGGGCCAACTCAATATTGAACCCTACGGACTAAGACTGGCATGCCATTAAAGTTCATGTGCGTGTAAAGGCAGGCGTCCCAATACTTTTGGCAATATTGTGTACTTTCTTTTGTGTCACCTGTCAATCTGTTTGGTCACCAAGAACGAGGAAAAATATTCAATACTTTTGGGTATGTGGAGCATGTGACTGACTCCTTTCCCTTCCTCACTCCCTTGACAACATTGGTGCTTGGAGATTGTACCTCTGTACAACCCTTTCCTATGTTCTTTATACAATGTATTGACTTTAAGAGTTGACTTTATGATTGTACTGCACCATCGAGGACAATAGAAAGCCCCCCACTCTAAGGCCAAATTCAGATGGGAACTGCCAATACAATAATAATATATCACAATGTGCTATACCTGAAAACCACAGGATACACTCATGTGGCAACCAAACCCTATTGCACAATAAATACAGAAAATGTATTTATTCTGAACAAAACTCAGAGAGATGTGTATAGGTAAATATCATCTTCCCTTATTAAATTTACACACTTATAGCAGGGGGCATTGATAATGAAGCACATTCAACAATGAATTTATCCAGCATGGTAGATTTAATATTATAATGTAATAAATACTACATCTATTCAACATGGTAGAGCCTTAATATGCACACAAAAGAAAAATTGCAGAAAAGACTATATTTGTTTGTAAGAATAGGGATAGGGATGTGGGGATAGTTGCACTGCATGAGGCCGTTTTCTTTTCAGCAAAGAGCAACACTTAAACTGGCCATACATTATACAATTTCTTATTCAATTTTCTTTAGATTTACCTTCAACTATGTAATGCAAGGGTCTGCCTGATTGCATACAAATTAAAATGTTTAGGTTTAACCTCATATTATATGGTTTTGGTAACTCTTAAGGAAAATTGTGCAAGAAAAGCATTTTTATGTATGGGATGCATGTAACTCACGTTTCTTCTTCCTATGTAATAATACTGTTGTTTGGTAACTGGTCAGTCATTCACCCAACCCAACACTGTCATATGGTGGAGGGAACAGAGTCTTCAGTCCCATTTAAAGCATATCTAAAGTAAAAAAGTGGATAGTGTAGAGGATGGATAAAACCTCTACCATTTTTTAGGCTGTGTCCCATTCAGGAGATGTCCCTTTGCTTCCCATGCTGTACATACAACAAGGGAGAAGAAATCTTTTAAAGTGCAAGAAATGCCCTCTTAAACAATTGTTAGCAGAACAAGTGTCCCTCTTGTAAAACGTCCTTTCTATTTCCAAAATTTGGAATGTGTATCACTTTTTGCACTAGGACAATAATCACCAGCACAAACACAGAGGGTATATTTCCCCAGAAAGAACACAGGCAGCAAATAAAAACCAAGCAAGGGTTCCTATTCCTCCCTACTCTATCCAACACTAGAGAGAGAGAGAGAGAGAGAGAGAGAGAGAGAGAGAGGGAGAGAGAGTGTAATTGTTCTTACTATTTTTAAATACATTGATTTTGTAACAAAGTTTTTATTTTTTTAAATAAGGTCTAACAGTGACTTGGCACCTGAAAATCCACTTTTTTCTCTTTCCTCATTGTTCTGCATTACTTAGGATGCAATGTCCTTATTAACCCACACACGTTGTGTCTTTAATAGGCCTACCTAAACCTTAAATATGCAAGATATTGCCCCAATGACAATAAGAACTTGTATAGACAGTTGTTGGTTAGCAGATTCCTATTGGCCTTAATGGCACAGTATGACAGAATGACAGTTCTGGGCTAACCTATTTAGCATGGGGTTTCTCTGTGCATGTCCCATTGAAGATGCAAATGGTACTTTGCATGCCATGCCAAATTCCAGGTGTGGACATGTTGCGCTAAAAGTTGGAGAGACATAAGAAATAGTGTCCAGATTCTACAGTAAAATCCAATATAATATCAAAAAGCACAGTACCGCTTTATAGGCTGCAACAGACCTTCCTTAGGAAGGAGAATGTGTATATACAAATCAAAAATAAACAGTAGAATAACAGCATAAAGTACATAAACAACAATTTGCAGCCAAAACTACCACTAAAATGATGCACACCCCAATAATAGTAAGGGTGTAAGCAATAAAATTACAGTTTTAAGCAAACAAGATAATTTGATAACATGAGACCATTAAATGTATCGAACTCTTCTGACTAATGCTCAATGTACACTAGGTACCAAAAGTATTGGGACGCCTGCCTTTACACGCACATGAATTTTACTGGCATCCCAGTCTTAGTCCGTAGGGTTCAATATTGAGTTGGCCCACCGTTTGCAACTATAACAGCTTCAACTCTTCTGGGAAGGCTGTCCACAAGGCTTAGGAGTGTGTCTATGGGAATGTTTGATCATTCTTCCAGAAGCAAATTTTTGAGGTGTGGCACTGATGTCGAATGAGAAGGCCTGGCTCGCAGTTTCTGCTTAAATTCATCCTAAAGGTGTTCTATTGGGTTGAGGTCAGGACTCTGTGCAGGCCAGTCAAGTTCCTCCACACCAAACTCATGAACCTTGCTTTGTGCACCGGTATGCAGTCATGTTGGAACAGGAGGGGCCATCCCCAAACTGTTCCCACAAAGTTGGGAGCATGAAATTGTCCAAAATGTCTTGGTATGCTGACACTTTAAGAGTTCCCTTCACTGGAACTAGGGGGCCAAGCCCAACTCCTGAAAAACAACCCCACACCATAATCCCCAATCCACCAAACTTTACACTTGGCACAATGCAGTCAGGCAAGTACAGTTCTCCTGGCAACTGCCAAACCCAGACATGTCCATCGGATTGGAGAAGCGTGATTCGTCCCAACAGAGAACCCATCTCCACTGCAGTAGAGTCTAGTGTCGGTGTGCTTTAGACCACTGCATCTGACACTTTGCATTGCACTTGGTGACGTAAGGCTTGGATGCAGCTGCTCGGCCATGGAAA
Organism: Staurois parvus; assembly: GCF_062004578.1. Classification (NCBI taxonomy): domain Eukaryota; kingdom Metazoa; phylum Chordata; class Amphibia; order Anura; family Ranidae; genus Staurois; species Staurois parvus. The sequence goes on from NW_028318352.1 coordinate 1,473,148, forward strand.
CCCATTCCATGAAGCTCTCTACACACTGTTGTGCTAATCTGAACACCACATGAAGTTTGGAGGTCTTTAGCTATCGACTCTGCAGACAGTTGGCAACTTCTATTATTTACTTATTATTTATTTATTTCAGGTACTTCTGTAGTGCCTTTAATTTTGGCAGCGATTTACATATATATTGTACATTCACATCAGTCCCTAACCCTCAAGGGGCATACAATCTAAGGTCCCTAACCTACGTTCATACATACACATACATGGGCCAATTTAGACAGGAGCCAGTTACCCTACCAGCATGTCTTAGGAGTGTGGGAGGAAACTGGTGTACTCGGCGGAAACCCATGTAGGCACAGGGAGAACATGTAATATGACATGATGATGTGGAACTTAAGAAAACGCTTGCAGCTAAAACCCTTTACTAATATTGGAGTCCAACCCTAATCTTGGAAAAGGAGTCACCAATAAAGTAACAGAGTTCAGGAAACAAGATAACTCACACAAGACCAATATATGAATAAAAGTACCACAGTTCTGGTTAATACTAAATGTAATACAACACAGCAGGGCTAGGCAATCTCAGCTCTCCAGCTGTGGGGAAGCTACAAAAAAACATCAAGCCAAGGTTACCCAAAGAAACCTTTTGCAATCAAAACCCTTGTGGTCAATCCAGTAATGGTAAAGATGTAACTAATAAAGTCATGGAGTTGAGGAAGCAAAATAACTCATATAGTCACAGACCAATATACTGTATGAGTGCAAGTACAACTGCTCTGGCTAATACAAAATGTATATATTATACTGTAGTGTAATGTTGTGCATTGAAAGAAACAGTTTGCGGGCAAAACCTCCCAGAAGAATGAGGCACCCCAATAATGGTAAATGTGTTACCAACACAGTCATGGTGTTGAGCACACAAGGTAAGTTTATGTTAACACCAGATAAAATCAACTCCAGTTGCTCAAAAGGTGGAGTAAGATATTTTATTTACCAAAGCTGGAGAGTTCAAAATCAGGCTCAATCCTGCCTACAAACCATGGACGGACTGACAACTCATGGGGCCCCCGGGCAATAGGGGATCATGGGGCCCCTGTGTCCTTGCCTAAACTCAAAAAAGCCTATGAAAATGGTACCAGGGGCATCTCATGGGCTGACTCCGTGCCCTCGGGCGATGCCCGAGTTTCCAAATGGTTAGTCCACCCCTGCTACAAACCAATCAGCTTCCAGATTTTAGCACCAAAGCTTAATAGAACAAGCTTAGGTTAGAAGCTGATTGGCTACCATGCACAGCTGCACCAGATTCTGAGTACACCAGTTTTAATACATCTACCCCTTGGTGTCTTCCATATCATGTCCAAGCTTTCAGTCCTACAGAAAGTAGTAAGCAGTCTATGTGCGACTGTTATCAGATACCGTTAACTAGGGATGCACCAATACTGATACTGGTACTCGTACGTGTGAAAATGCTCCCAATACCTGAAACAAATAATTTATAGTGTGATTTGCTTCAATACAAAATGTACAGATGAAAATTGCACCACAAAGAATAGCCTGTGATTTGAACAGGAATGCGATTCCTGTCCAAATCGCATGCGGTTTCCCCACTGCTCCTGTATGAACCCAGGCTTGTCATATAAAATGTGATAAAATGCATTTTAAAACCACGACAAAAAGTGTTGAAAAAGCACCAAAAAGTGCATTAAAAAGTGCACCAAAATGCTCATAAAAAAAGGTTCAAAAAACAAATTGAACCGTTTTGGGCATGGAGCGTTGTGCATTTTTTTGGCACATTTGTAGTGCATTTGTCAAGTGACAAAATGTGTGGCAAAACACGTTTGCTAACCACATTTGGGGTGACATTACATTAAATGACACCCAAAAGCGCACTGCATATTTTGGCACAATTTTAGTGCAATTTACAATCATGACCAGAATTGCAGCATTTTGCATATGAATTTTGCATTGCACAGGTGTGAATGGGGTCTAAAAGACAATACAGTATATATATATATATATATATATATATATACAGTGAGGAACATAAGTATTTGAACACCCTGCGATTTTGCAAGTTCTCCCACTTAGAAATCATGGAGGGGTCTGAAATTCACATTGTAGGCGCATTGCCACTCTGAGAGACAGAATTAAAAAAAAAATTTCAGGAAATCACATTGTATGATTTTTAAAGAATTTCTTTGTCTTGCACTGCTGAACATAAGTATTTGAACACCTGAGAAAATCAGTGTTAATATTTGGTACAGAAGCCTTTGTTTGCAATTACAGAGGTCAAACGTTTCCTGTAGTTCTTGGCCAGGTTTGCACACACTGCAACAGGGATTTTGGCCCACTCCTCCACACAGATCTCCTCTAGATCTGTCAGGTTTCGGGGCTGTCGCTGAGCAACACGGAGTTTCAGCGTCCTCCAAAGATGTTCTATTGGATTTAGGTCTGGAGACTGGCTAGGCCACTCCAGAACCTTGATATGCTTCTTACGGAGCCACTCCTTGGTTATCCTGGCTGTGTGCTTCGGGTCGTTGTCATGTTGGAAGACCCAGCCACGACCCATCTTCAATGCTCTGACTGAGGGAAAGAGGTTGTTGCTCAAAATCTCACAATAAATGGCCCCATTCATCCTCTCCTTAATACAGTGCAGACATTATGTCCCCTTCGCAGAAAAGCACCCCCAAAGCATGATGTTACCACCCCCATGCTTCACAGTAGGGATGGTGCTCTTGAGATGCAACTCATCCTTCTTTTTCCTCCAAACACGACGAGTGAAGTTTAGACCAAAAAGTTCTACTTTGGTCTCATCTGACCACATGACTTTCTCCCATGCCTCCTCTGGATCATCCAGATGGTCATTGGCAAACTTCAGATGGGCCTGGACATGTGATGACTTGAGCAGGGGGACCTTCCGTGCAATGCATGATTTGAAACCATGACAGTAGTGTAGTGTTATACCGACAGTGACCTTTGAAACTGTGGTCCCAGCTCTCTTCATGTCTTTGACCAGCTGCTCCCTTGTAGTTCTGGGCTGATTCCTCACCTTTCTTATCATCAGTGATACCCCACGAGGTGAGATCTTGCATGGAGCCCCAGTCCGAGGGAGACTGACAGTCGTCTTTAGCCTCTTCCATTTTCTAACAATTGGTCCAACAGTTGATCTATTTTCACCAAGCTGCTTGGCAATTGCCCCGTAGCCCTTTCCAGCCTTGTGGAGGTCCACAATTTTGTCTCTTGTGTCTTTTGACAGCTCTTTGGTCTTGCCCATGGTAGTAGTTGGCGTTTGACTAACTGTGGGGTGGACAGGTGTCTTTAAAGAGCTCAGACAGGTGCTACTAAGTTAGAGTAATAAGTGGAGTAGAGGTGGACTTTTTAAAGGCACAGTAACAGGTCTTTGAGAGCCAGAATTCTTGCTGTTTCTTAGGTGTTCAAATACTTATGTTCAGCAGTGCAAGACAAATAAATTCTTTAAAAATCATACAATGTGATTTCCTGAATTTTATTTTTAAATTCTGTCTCTCAGAGTGGGAATGCACCTACAATGTGAATTTCAGACCCCTTCATGATTTCTAAGTGGGAGGACTTGCAAAATCGCAGGGTGTTCAAATACTTCTGTTCCTCACTGTATATACTGTATACCTTCTTCCTCATGTCACAGCCAGGGGCGGACTGACAACTCATGGGGCCCCAGGGCAATAGGGGATCATGGGGCCCCTGTGTCCTTGCCCAAACTCAAAAAAGCCTATCAAAAAAGGTACCAAGGGCATCTCATAGGGCCCCCTACTGACCCAGGGCCCTCAGGCAGTGCTCGGGTTTCCAAATGGTCAGTCCGCCCCTGGTCACAGCAGCTTCTATCCTACGTCTGGGCTGGAGAAGCTAGGACAGAGATATTGGTGTCCGTTTATGACACAGAGAATAGCTGCGATTCAGAGGATCGCAGCTATTCTCTGGTCATTCACAGTTTATGACACTCAGGAGATCAGCGGAGAACATGTTCAGCCCTTCACTGGAGATCTGTGTTCTCCCTCCAGATTCTCCAGCCCAGAGCTGGAGAATCGGAGGGACCGCAAACTAAGCAGCGATAATTTACCTCTGCTTAGTAAACTTATCTTTTACTGTAATCTCGCGAGATTATAGTAAAATCAGCCATTTTCCAGCGTTTGTAGACCGTTCTCCAGCGTTTGTAGACCGTTCTCCCTTCATTCGGAGAACTGCTTCATAAAAGGCATTCACTGTGTTCTCGGAGAATGCGGGAGAACTGAGCAGCGATCATTTACTGCTGGTTTATAAACAGACACCATTGTACAGAGATGGCCAGTGAGATCTTTAGATCTCACCTTCATAAACCGCCACCTCTGTAAAAGTGCATGACAGAAGGGTGTATCCTGTGATGAGAAGTGAAGGACATGATCTCCACTCCTCATCTCAGCTTCATAAACTGGCACTCATAATAGATCAGCCAAGATCATTCGGATCTTGGATTTTCTCTCTTTCATAAACAGGCTGTTTGAAGAATTCTGATAGAACAGGTTGTAACATATAAAGAACTGTTTTTACTTGCTGAAAAAGTTCTTTTTTGGTATCACATGATAATTCTTTAAGGCTTCTTAATTGTGGATCTGTTCCATGACTTCACATATTATTTAATAGCAGACATCTGGTACAAAATTTTTCTAACAGCTTTCTTACGTTAAAACCACTATGTTCCTTCATGTTTCAGTAATTTGAGGTTTTCTGTCTTGCAGATTTCATAGAAAGTCTGCAGCTGTGCCATTCTATTACTCTTTTCCTATTTTTAAAATGTAAAAAAAAAATGAATTAAAATGCATGGTTACTAGTGATGGGCCGAACACCCCCCTGTTCGATTCGTGGGCAAACATTCAAACCTAACTAAAGTTTGACCGCAAACTTTGAACAGAGGGGACAATTCACTAAGTGGAATCTTACTGCATCTGAGTATGCGGTAAGATACTGCACATCTACTAAAAAATTCTCAGCTGTCAGTGGGATTCCCCGCTGACAGCTGAATATAAAAAGAATTGCCAGCATTGCCCGGCAATTAAAAAATGTACCCATCCATACCAAGCCATTTGGGTCTGGTATGGATTTTGTGGGGAACCCCCACGCCAAAATTTTTAAAAAGATGGTGTGGTGGGAGTCCCTCCCAAAATCCATACCAGACCCTTATCCAAGAATGCAGCCTCCCCAAAGCACCTTGTCCCCATGTCGATGGGGACAAGAGCCCCTTCCCAACAACCATGGCCAGTGGTTTTGGGGGTCCACAGGTGGGGGGCTTATCGTAAACTGGAAACCTTCAGAAACCTTTAACAAGGGGGCCCCAGGATACCAGCCCCCCTTCCTATGTGAATGAGTACTGCTACCCATTCACAAGAAAAAGTGTAGCCTAAAAAATTACAGTAGACATTCTTTGACAAGTCCTTTATTAAAATCCAAAATAAAACAGATGTCCCCCAAAGTAGATCCATTGTCAAATTACGATGCCCGCCATCTCCGCCAACCTAAAACGTTTTGTAAAAAATGGTCTGCTCTCAATGCTGGCTCCCATCCGTCTGACAGCTGCACCGCAATGACAGTTCTTAAATACAGTGATGACGCCACAAGGGGGTAGGGTTACCCCACCCCCTTGTGACATCATCATGCACTGTGATTGGCCAAAGCACTGCACCTGACTTGTGAAGATGACACAAGGGTTCCTGTACATAGACATGCTTGCTGTGGTTACTATCCAACTTCTGTAGACCAATACATCTTCCCATACTAACACTTGCATTGTCTAAAGGCAAAACCACATAATTACCTCAAGGAGTTCCAGTTTTCCTAAAAAAAAAAAAATATTCATATGAAAGACAGTTTGCTGAACAGTTTTATATGCAGATCAGCATCTCCAACATTGCATGTTGTAATTTGCAAAAAGAGGTTTCAGGAAAAAGAACCAAATCGAAGGGAAAAGTTTCTCAACATACACATAATCACCTACAGCAGTGGTTCTCAACCTTCCTAATGCCGCGACCCTTTAATACAGTTCCTCATGGAACTCATTGGTGACCCCCAACCATAAAATTATTTTCGTTGCTACTTCTTAACTGTAATTTTACAGTGGGAGGAGTAGTGCCACATCATTGGTGTCAGTGGGTGGAGTAGTGCCACATCACTGATGTCAGTGGGAGGAATAGTGTCCCATTGTTGGTATCAGTGGGAGGAATAGTGTCCCATCATTGGTATCAGTGGGAGGAATAGTGTCCCATCATTGTCATCAGTGGGAGGAATAGTGCCACATCGTTGGTGTCAGTGGGAGGAATAGTGCCCCAACTTTGGTATCAGTAGGAGGAATAGTGCCCCATCATAGGTGTCAGTGTGGGAGGAATAGTGCCCCATCATTGGTGTCAGTGGGGGGGGGGAATAGTGCCCCATCCATGATGTCAGTGTGGGGGGAGGAATAGTGCCCCATCGTTGGTGTCAGTGGGGGGAGGAATAGTGCCCCATCATTGGTGTCAGTGGGAGGAATAGTGCCCCATCATTGGTAATAGTGACACCAATGATGGGGCACTATTCCTCCCACTGACACCAATGATACTTACCTTGCTGACCCCTGCTCCAGCCTGGGCTTGCTCCCTCCCTCTCCCATCTACAGCCAGCATACCTGGCTGCAGCAGCACCATCTGCACGGTACAGACACTAATCAGTCAGCTGTCTTCCTTCTCTTCCTCTTCACTCGCTCGGCTCCGCCTCTCCAAGCTCCACCTCCTCACTGGTGATTGGGCGCCTGTGTGCCTCTCTTGAGCTACAGTTCCGGCGGCCAATCACCGTGAGGAGGCGGAGCTGTTGAGTGATCCCTGGGGTGTGGCCAGATGACAGGGGCGGCATGTCATCCCACACATCATGGTCCAGGGAAATGTAGGCGTATCTGCATGTGGGCGGAGCTGTTGAGTGATCCCGGGGGTGTGGTCAGATGACAGGGGCGGCATGTCATCCCACACATCGCGGTCCAGGGAAATGTAGGCGTATCTGCATGTGGGCGGACCCGCCTGGAGATGGATAGAGGAGCGGTGTCTCGGTTCCTAAGACCATTGGAAATATGTGTTTTCCGATGGTCTTAGGCGACCCATGTGAAAGGGTCGTTCAACCCCCAAAGGGGTCACGACCCACAGGTTGAGAACTGCTGACCTACAGTATATTTAGACACAGGATAAATGATTCCCATCTCACAATATCAGTGAAGGCTCAGGTGCAGTTCGGTGCTTGTGCATTATTTATTTGGATTGTGCATTTGCAATGTCTACATGAATATTGCTTTGCAACAACAGAGTCTTGCAACATTCTTTTGAATGGTGACCAATGTGGTCAGGTGCAGTCTAAAGTAGGTTATGTTCAATCAAAAAGCCTGTAAAGCAGGGGTGCTCAACATGTGACCCGCAGGCCACATGTGGCCCATGGAGCCCTCTAAAGTGGCCCACAACCTCAAACAAAGGAAGTGCATACCTCTGGGATGGCCATTTGGCAAGCCCAGGTCGCGATCAACAGGTTGCTGATCCACTATCCTGAAGCATCAGAGTGCATGAAGCCAACGCCAACAGCAGAGGAAGCAGGCAGCCATGGAGGGAGCAGGAGCCGCATAAGCCGATGCTTCCTCTGTAGTGCTGGTTCCTGTCCCAGGCTGAGTGATACTGAGTGCACTTTGCCTGGAACCTTTCTAGTAGCCTGAAGAGCAATGCCAGCACCTGCTGGAAGAGGAAAAGAAGGCCAATGTATTACACATTACATACACTGCACTTTTGCAATGGGCATATTAGCACAGAAAAAAAGAGTTATTTGGCTGCTTTCACGCTGATCCACAGGTGCACTGTACAGTGCACCTGTAGCTTTCATGTGGGTTAGCTGCACTGAGCCATAGACTTTTATTATATCCTGCGGGGTTCCTGAATGCAGGAGATTTGGAGTGCTTTCAGAAAGTACACCACACCCACAAGATAAAAGTCTATGGCAAAGACCAGCTATCCCACAGAAACCACGGTGCTGGTAAACCACAATGCATCAGTGTGAATGCAGCCTTATAGGGGGCTCAGGATAGTAAGGGCTCATTTACATTTGCAGTTTGGGGAGCAGTAAAACCCCATAGGCTCATTGTGGCTCATGACTGGTTACCAAATCACTTGAGTGGACTTCACTCTTCGAGAGGTTGAGCACCCCTGCTGTAAAGAGTATTTTAGCCATAGTAGTTTGGTAAAAGAGATCACTGTTTCGACTACAAAACTTAATTCTTTGCTGAGCTCTATCCTCTCTCACAGATTAATTCTCCTTATAGATTGTACTCTTTAAGTAAGTTTTACTGTGACCAGAGACATTTATGGAAATTATAATATCCAAACAGCACACTGAGCAATGAATATATTTCTTTCCTTTTCTTGACTTTTTAAGAACTGGATTTACTGAAGTATAGCTTGTCTTGTATGAGCAGGGATATTTTCTCAGCAAATTGCAAATACTGTTAATTACTGATAGCTATGTAGATTTATCTACTGCTGCACTTCACTTTCCATTTCCATCTCTGTATTTTGGCTGTCGATCCTAATAAAATATATATCAATCTGAAAAAACATTATCTAATCTAGGAATAAAAACCTTCCTCGTGCCATGCAATATCATTTATCATTTTTCAGTTAAATCCAGTCCCAGTGATGGAAAAATGTCTTGAGGGAGATCGATGTGTGGGGCTTGGTAGTAAATACAGTTGATATGATTGCTCTTGGTTCCATGGATGAAGATGGGCTTATTCAGGGAGAAACCATTTTTTTTCTGGTTAACTGTCGGTGAAAAAAGGAAAAACTGCAGATGAGCATGACCTTTTTGTTGAACACAACGGAATACTCAACAGCTGGTGGTAGAGGCACCAGACACTTGGATGACTGTAGGAGTCACTGTAGGAGAATCAGGAAAACTTCATTGTAACCAGAAAATGAGCATGAATAAAAGTACAAGGACAATGGAATAATCAGCTGGTGTTGGCAACAGGTCCAAGCTTGGGCAGATTCAGGCAGGAGGTAGTTATAGGCTTGACCACAAGTACAAAGTGAAGTGATGATCCCTTGGATGGTATGGGTAATATTCCAGTAAGAGACACAGTTTGGATGACTGTAGGGGAAAATGGATGATCTCAGCTCCAGGAGCAATGAGATGAGCTCTCTACTCTTTGTGTTGAGGTCAGATTCATCATCATCATCAATGGATGGCAACAACCTATATATAATATGTATATTGACATTAATGCTGATGAGAAAGATCAGTCAGTAGCAGTAGAGAAAGTGTCTTTTTTGCATTCCAGACACTCACTCCTTATTACAACTATATAGGACAGCCTCAGTCACATGCAACTTGCAAACAAAATATGCCATTTCTTGTATACTGCCTTTTCCAAATTGTCCTGCTGGCTTGCTTGTGATGTGCTGCCTGTAATGGTCCTTTGCTTGCTCAGCCATGGTGCCCACTAGTCCACTACCGGGCACTACCACCACATGTTCTACTCAGCCTGAAAGTCACTTTGCTGGCCCCTCAGCAGTCCAGACGGCCAATAGAGTAACTAGTGCCACCCACCATCCCACCACAGGCAAGTCACTCAGCTACTCAACAAAAAATCTCTTTGCTACTGAGCCAGTCTCAGAAACAGTACACTCACAAACATATCATCATCATCATTTACAGTTTTGCCATTTAGTCTGTCAGAGTGGGTAATAGATTGCAACGCATTAACAAATAATCTTCCCAATATTTAATCCTAGCAAGCTGTACACTCCATACTTGCTCTATGCTGCAAGGTCCCTGTACCCCACCTACCTCTATCTTCCTGCACTTGAACCCTCACCTGCTTGGCACTGGTGCATAATGAGCCCCTCCTCCTGTTTGCCTGTTGACCAGAGACTTAAACTGGCATACATTTATCAAAATTCAGCTGGTTCAGCAAGGACCAGCCGAATTTCATTTCATGTATGGGCAAGCTGGTTGTATATGTATTTATCAATGGACTTGTGTACAACCAGCTTGTAGGGTTTTTCCCAATCAATCAGTGCTATAGCCACCAACACTGATTAGTGTAATCTGACAGCGGGGAAGTCTCCCCGCTGTCAGAATACACCAGAGCGGGAAGGATTCCCCCATTCAAACACTCAGAATCATTTTTTTTCTTCAACCTGCCAGATGATCACTGTATGGGCTGACACAGAGAAATGATGTCACCATTGCACTTTGCTTAAATTTTTTCAAATTGGATTTCCAGAGATTATAATGGTTCTGGTAATGATCAAGCAACTGGATCAAAGCTCCAGCATTGCTGGGTCAATTCCAGTAAATTCCCAGGAATAGTAATAAGGGGCAAACTACAATGAACTTTGGGTGCGGTCAGATTGCAAGAGCAATAGGAGGGTCTTAAAGGGGCATGGTTAAATATAACCACAGCCTACTTACTTTATACAAGACACACATATGCCACAGTCCTTGTTCATACAAAATATGTTTTATTTCTTGTGTAAAAAAAGAGACACTTACAAAATGCAATGCAATAATTTACAAAATAAAACCTCTCCCATTACAGTGCTTTTCTACCTTAAATAAGAACTTCCCTAACATAGTCAGTGACTACTTGGCAACCAACACCTTTTGAGACAATAAACACTCTGGTCAGGAGTATACAATGTGTAATATAGCATGCATAGTACAGGAGAAAAGGAGTACGTAGAGTTTAATATTCAGGGATCAGAGTTACATAAGGCAAAGAGTGCAGGGATAAGAAATGCATAAGGCACAAGATGTATGGTTCAGGACAGCACAATGTACAGAGTGCAAGGGTCAGGATTGCATAATGCACAGAGTGCAGGGGTTAGAAGTGTGTACATGAACAATGCACAGGGTGCAGAGGTTTGGAGTGTGTATTGCAGAATGCAGGTGTCAGGGGAGCATAATGCACAAGCCACTGTACACAATATAATAAAAAATGACCCTCTCCTGCAAGTATAATATCTCCCTCCTCACTTCCCAGTACAGATTCCCCCCAAATCACCTCCATCTCAGTATACTTCTTTCCTCAATTCAAATGGTAATTTCAAAGTGATTTTCAAAATCTTGTTACATACTCAAATCTCTTCAAATGAGGGAATTCCTTTGTTAGTTTTCACTAGAACAAGCATTCCAACTGTTAGATTTACCCTCTAGTCCAGGGGTGTCAAACTGGTGGCCCTCCAGCTGTAGCAAAGCTACAAGTCCCATCAAGCTTCTGCCTTTGGGAGTCATGCTTGTAACTGTCAATCTTGAAAATCTTGCCTCATGGGACTTGTAGTTTGGCAACAGCTGGAGGGCTGCCAGTTTGACACCTGTGCTCTAGTCTTTACTTTTTGTCCCAGTGACAGTGGTCCCATTTGGTAAGGGTAGCCATAAACAGACACTGCTACCCAGCCATTGGGAAAGTGGGAGTGCTTTGCCCACCAATGAGCAGATACTGGAAGTATGTTTCCCCCTCTTCATCCACTGTGCTGAACTCTAATCTGAGCACAACTAGATTTTGCCTGCATGTCAGACCATCCTCAAACATCTATGCTCAGGTTTGTAATGAATTATTCTGCCAAATGAGAAATGTTTCTTGTTCACACTGGAGATGAGAAACTCTCTTGCCTATAATACACTATGAAACACAGCTATTATTTCTTCCACCTTATTTTACTTTCCAAGGGCCTATAAAATAGTATTGCAACAATATGTATAAAATACTATTTATAAACTTGATTATTTTACTACATAGTCTTTAAATTTTAGATTACAGTGAAACTGACATAGACCAGGCACATCAAATTGAACATTTGATGAAAAAGTAGAAGTTACCCTCAATGAAACAGAATGTTAAAATACTCAGTAAATCCAGAGATACAAGCAGCTGAATTGATACACAAACAGGGGCGGACTGACAACTCATGGGGCCCCCGGGCAATAGGGGATCATGGGGCCGCTGTGTCCTTGCCCAACCTCAAAAAAGCCTATGAAAAAGGTACCAGGGGCATCTCATGAGGCCCCCTACTGACCCCGGGCCCTCGGGCAGTGCCTGAGTTTCCAAATGGTCAGTCGGCCCCTGTACACAAATCACTACTTTTCCTGTAATAATCATCTTGGTAGATGGGAAGGTGGGCAATCCAACAGAATTATTTAATAAGGTTTGCTGGAAGCAAAGCACAAAGTATAAAGAATATATGGTAGCCAATTAGAATTCTGTGTATTCAAAGTAGAATTATGGCTTCCCAGTTATCCTTTGGTCTCTCTCAAAAGTCTAAACAATGCCAGCTGATCCTGCCAAAGAAGTCCACTACATTTACCTTCTTTTCATGGAGTAACAACACTGCCATACTGCTCCTGAATTCAGAGCAATGTTGCCTCCCTTATATAATCCATGCCTGCCATGAGCAGTTGATGCTGGAGGAATAGCTATCAGCATTGTAATTATTGTTTCACAGGGCTGTAGCTGGTCAGTCAGCAGTTGGTCACATCTAGTCCTGATCACTGGATTGACAGCACTACCTCTGTTGCTGAAACCTTCCCAGTGCGAGCTGCAGTGTTTGGGAGGGGGAGCATGTGAGACACAAAAGAAGAAGTTTTTACTTCGCTCAGAGGAGGTAAAAGAGATTTTTCTTTTAACTTTATAAGGGTTCTGCATCACATACTACCTGAAACTTTTATATTTTACATTTACTTTAACTTAAACTAGTGCAACATGACGTCCATCTAGTTGCTCCTGGAACTATATTTACTTCTTTGCTTTGCCCCTTGTCCTGTATTATTGAATAAGCATGATAGTCACCTAAACTCATGCTCTCTTCCTTACTTTGTGTTTCATCCAGAACCTAAGGCCAAATATGCAATGAGGTGAAATTTTCATTATCATCACTTGATCAAGACTTATGTGTTACGTCCAGGGGCGGACTGACCATTCGAGCACTCGGGCACTGCCCGAGGGCCCGGGGTCAGTAGGGGGCCCCATGAAATGCCCCTGGTACCTTTTATAGGCTTTTTTGAGTGTGGGCAAGGACACAGGGGCCCCATGATCCCCTATTACCTGGGGACCCCATGAGTTATCAGTCCGCCCCTGGTTACATCTCCTTGCTATGGTTTAAATATTATATTCATTATTAAAGTTTTTCCCATCTGCACTCCAATGTTGAACAACTGATCATAGACAGCTACTGTAAATACTAAGCCATATTACTAGTGATGTTTATGTGTTGTACAGTAATGCTTATGCTTTCTAAAGAAGACTGGAAGGTTAGTCAACAGTGAATGTAAATATACTTGACTGTATAATTAGTCTTCAATGCTTTGATCTTAGCACCAAATAAAATCAAAGTTTTAGATATAATTAGAGATGAGCGAATCAAACATGGCGAAGTGGAAATCGTTTTGAATATTGGGAAATATTCGATTCGCGCCGAATCCGAAGATTAGCAGACTTCGGATGCGCGAATCGAAATTTTCCAAAAATGGCGGCGACATGTGTGGCGACGGAGCGGGGATCTCTGGGAAGGCGCGCAGACAAGGCGCGCTGACCCATAATGCATTCATTCATGACATGTGATCGCATTAGCCAATCAGCAGCCAGCCAGCCAGCACTGTGTAATGGTCGAGCTATAAATAGCGACCATTTTAGAATTCTCCATTAGCCTCCAGTCATTCAAGAGAGACAGACCTCTCTGTATTAGGGACAGAGTTAGGGCCAAAGAGACTTTAGGGCCACAGAATCGTTACTTAGGGACACAGAATTGTTACTCAGGGACACAGAATTGTTACTCAGGGACACAGAACTGTTACTCAGGGACACAGAATTGTTACTCAGGGACAGACACAGAATTGTTACTGAGGGACACAGAATTGTTACTGAGGGACACAGAATTGTTACTGAGGGACACAGAATTGTTACTCAGGGACACAGAACTGTTACTCAGGGACACAGAATTGTTACTCAGGGACACAGAACTGTTACTCAGGGACACAGAATTGTTACTCAGGGACAGACACAGAATTGTTACTGAGGGACACAGAATTGTTACTGAGGGACACAGAATTGTTACTCAGGGAAAGACACAGAATTGTTACTGAGGGACATAGAATTGTTACTGAGGGACACAGAATTGTTACTCAGGGACACAGAATTGTTACTCAGGGACACAGAACTGTTACTCAGGGACACAGAATTGTTACTCAGGGACAAAGAACTGTTACTCAGGGACACAGAATTGTTACTCAGGGACAGACACAGAATTGTTACTGAGGGACACAGAATTGTTACTGAGGGACACAGAATTGTTACTCAGGGACAGACACAGAATTGTTACTGAAGGACACAGAATTGTTACTGAGGGACACAGAATTGTTACTGAGGGACACAGAATTGTTACTCAGGGACACAGAACTGTTACTCAGGGACACAGAATTGTTACTCAGGGACACAGAACTGTTACTCAGGGACACAGAATTGTTACTCAGGGACAGACACAGAATTGTTACTCAGAGACACAGAATTGTTACTGAGGGACACAGAATTGTTACTGAGGGACACAGAATTGTTACTCAGGGACACAGAACTGTTACTCAGGGACACAGAATTGTTACTCAGGTACAGACACAGAATTGTTACTGAGGGACACAGAATTGTTACTGAGGGACACAGAATTGTTACTGAGGGACACAGAATTGTTACTCAGGGACAGACACAGAATTGTTACTGAGGGACACAGAATTGTTACTGAGGGACACAGAATTGTTACTCAGGGACACAGAATTGTTACTCAGGGACACAGAACTGTTACTCAGGGACACAGAATTGTTACTCAGGGACACAGAACTGTTACTCAGGGACAGAAACAGAATTGTTACTGAGGGACACAGAATTGTTACTGAGGGACACAGAATTGTTACTCAGGGACAGACACAGAATTGTTACTGAGGGACACAAAATTGTTACTGAGGGACACAGAATCGTTACTCAGGGACACAGAATTGTTACTCAGGGACACAGAATTGTTACTCAGGGACACAGAACTGTTACTCAGGGGCACAGAATTGTTACTCAGGGACACAGAACTGTTACTCAGGGACACAGAATTGTTACTCAGGGACACAGAACTGTTACTCAGGGACACAGAATTGTTACTCAGGTACAGACACAGAATTGTTACTGAGGGACACAGAATTGTTACTGAGGGACACAGAATTGTTACTCAGGGACAGACACAGAATTGTTACTGAGGGACACAGAATTGTTACTCAGGGACACAGAATTGTTACTCAGGGACACAGAATTGTTACTCAGGGACACAGAACTGTTACTCAGGGACACAGAATTGTTACTCAGGGACACAGAACTGTTACTCAGGGACAGAAACAGAATTGTTACTGAGGGACACAGAATTGTTACTGAGGGACACAGAATTGTTACTCAGGGACAGACACAGAATTGTTACTGAGGGACACAAAATTGTTACTGAGGGACACAGAATCGTTACTCAGGGGCACAGAATTGTTACTCAGGGACACAGAACTGTTACTCAGGGACAGACACAGAATTGTTACTCATGGACAGACACAGAATTGTTACTGAGGGACACAGAATTATTACAGAGGGACACAGAATTGTTACTGAGGGACACAGAATTGTTACTCAGGGACACAGAACTGTTACTCAGGGACACAGAATTGTTACTCAGGGACACAGAACTGTTACTCAGGGACACAGAATTGTTACTCAGGGACAGACACAGAATTGTTACTCAGAGACACAGAATTGTTACTGAGGGACACAGAATTGTTACTGAGGGACACAGAATTGTTACTCAGGGACACAGAACTGTTACTCAGGGACACAGAATTGTTACTCAGGTACAGACACAGAATTGTTACTGAGGGACACAGAATTGTTACTGAGGGACACAGAATTGTTACTGAGGGACACAGAATTGTTACTCAGGGACAGACACAGAATTGTTACTGAGGGACACAGAATTGTTACTGAGGGACACAGAATTGTTACTCAGGGACACAGAATTGTTACTCAGGGACACAGAACTGTTACTCAGGGACACAGAATTGTTACTCAGGGACACAGAACTGTTACTCAGGGACAGAAACAGAATTGTTACTGAGGGACACAGAATTGTTACTGAGGGACACAGAATTGTTACTCAGGGACAGACACAGAATTGTTACTGAGGGACACAAAATTGTTACTGAGGGACACAGAATCGTTACTCAGGGACACAGAATTGTTACTCAGGGACACAGAATTGTTACTCAGGGACACAGAACTGTTACTCAGGGGCACAGAATTGTTACTCAGGGACACAGAACTGTTACTCAGGGACACAGAATTGTTACTCAGGGACACAGAACTGTTACTCAGGGACACAGAATTGTTACTCAGGTACAGACACAGAATTGTTACTGAGGGACACAGAATTGTTACTGAGGGACACAGAATTGTTACTCAGGGACAGACACAGAATTGTTACTGAGGGACACAGAATTGTTACTGAGGGACACAGAATTGTTACTCAGGGACACAGAATTGTTACTCAGGGACACAGAATTGTTACTCAGGGACACAGAACTGTTACTCAGGGACACAGAATTGTTACTCAGGGACACAGAACTGTTACTCAGGGACAGAAACAGAATTGTTACTGAGGGACACAGAATTGTTACTGAGGGACACAGAATTGTTACTCAGGGACAGACACAGAATTGTTACTGAGGGACACAAAATTGTTACTGAGGGACACAGAATCGTTACTCAGGGGCACAGAATTGTTACTCAGGGACACAGAACTGTTACTCAGGGACAGACACAGAATTGTTACTCATGGACAGACACAGAATTGTTACTGAGGGACACAGAATTGTTACAGAGGGACACAGAATTGTTACTGAGGGACACAGAATTGTTACTCAGGGACACAGAACTGTTACTCAGGGACACAGAATTGTTACTCAGGGACACAGAACTGTTACTCAGGGACACAGAATTGTTACTCAGGGACAGACACAGAATTGTTACTGAGGGACACAGAATTGTTACTGAGGGACACAGAATTGTTACTCAGGGAAAGACACAGAATTGTTACTGAGGGACATAGAATTGTTACTGAGGGACACAGAATTGTTACTCAGGGACACAGAATTGTTACTCAGGGACACAGAACTGTTACTCAGGGACACAGAATTGTTACTCAGGGACAAAGAACTGTTACTCAGGGACACAGAATTGTTACTCAGGGACAGACACAGAATTGTTACTGAGGGACACAGAATTGTTACTGAGGGACACAGAATTGTTACTCAGGGACAGACACAGAATTGTTACTGAAGGACACAGAATTGTTACTGAGGGACATAGAATTGTTACTGAGGGACACAGAATTGTTACTCAGGGACACAGAACTGTTACTCAGGGACACAGAATTGTTACTCAGGGACACAGAACTGTTACTCAGGGACACAGAATTGTTACTCAGGGACAGACACAGAATTGTTACTCAGGGACACAGAATTGTTACTGAGGGACACAGAATTGTTACTGAGGGACACAGAATTGTTACTCAGGGACACAGAACTGTTACTCAGGGACACAGAATTGTTACTCAGGTACAGACACAGAATTGTTACTGAGGGACACAGAATTGTTACTGAGGGACACAGAATTGTTACTGAGGGACACAGAATTGTTACTCAGGGACAGACACAGAATTGTTACTGAGGGACACAGAATTGTTACTGAGGGACACAGAATTGTTACTCAGGGACACAGAATTGTTACTCAGGGACACAGAACTGTTACTCAGGGACACAGAATTGTTACTCAGGGACACAGAACTGTTACTCAGGGACAGAAACAGAATTGTTACTGAGGGACACAGAATTGTTACTGAGGGACACAGAATTGTTACTCAGGGACAGACACAGAATTGTTACTGAGGGACACAAAATTGTTACTGAGGGACACAGAATCGTTACTCAGGGACACAGAATTGTTACTCAGGGACACAGAATTGTTACTCAGGGACACAGAACTGTTACTCAGGGGCACAGAATTGTTACTCAGGGACACAGAACTGTTACTCAGGGACACAGAATTGTTACTCAGGGACACAGAACTGTTACTCAGGGACACAGAATTGTTACTCAGGTACAGACACAGAATTGTTACTGAGGGACACAGAATTGTTACTGAGGGACACAGAATTGTTACTGAGGGACACAGAATTGTTACTCAGGGACAGACACAGAATTGTTACTGAGGGACACAGAATTGTTACTGAGGGACACAGAATTGTTACTCAGGGACACAGAATTGTTACTCAGGGACACAGAACTGTTACTCAGGGACACAGAATTGTTACTCAGGGACACAGAACTGTTACTCAGGGACAGAAACAGAATTGTTACTGAGGGACACAGAATTGTTACTGAGGGACACAGAATTGTTACTCAGGGACAGACACAGAATTGTTACTGAGGGACACAAAATTGTTACTGAGGGACACAGAATCGTTACTCAGGGACACAGAATTGTTACTCAGGGACACAGAATTGTTACTCAGGGACACAGAACTGTTACTCAGGGGCACAGAATTGTTACTCAGGGACACAGAACTGTTACTCAGGGACAGACACAGAATTGTTACTCATGGACAGACACAGAATTGTTACTGAGGGACACAGAATTGTTACAGAGGGACACAGAATTGTTACTGAGGGACACAGAATTGTTACTCAGGGACAGACACAGAATTGTTACTGAGGGACGCAGAATTGTTACTGAGGGACACAGAATTGTTACTGAGGGACACAGAATTCTTACTCAGGGACAGACATAGAATTGTTACTGAGGGACGCAGAATTGTTACTGAGGGACACAGAATTGTTACTGAGGGACACAGAATTGTTACTCAGGGACACAGAATTGTTACTCAGGGACACAGAACTGTTACTCAGGGGCACAGAATTGTTACTCAGGGACACAGAACTGTTACTCAGGGACAGACACAGAATTGTTACTCAGGGACAGACACAGAATTGTTACTGAGGGACACAGAATTGTTACTGAGGGACACAGAATTGTTACTCAGGGACAGACACAGAATTGTTACTGAGGGACACAGAATTGTTACTGAGGGACACAGAATTGTTACTGAGGGACACAGAATTGTTACTCAGGGACACAGAATTGTTACTGAGGGACACAGAATTGTTACTCAGGGACACAGAACTGTTACTCAGGGACACAGAATTGTTACTCAGGGACACAGAACTGTTACTCAGGGACACAGAATTGTTACTCAAGGACAGACACAGAATTGTTACTGAGGGACACAGAATTGTTACTGAGGGACACAGAATTGTTACTCAGGGACAGACACAGAATTGTTACTGAGGGACAAAGAATTGTTACTGAGGGACACAGAATTTTACTCAGGGACAGACACAGAATTGTTACTGAGGGACACAGAATTGTTACTGAGGGACACAGAATTGTTACTCAGGGACAGACACAGAATTGTTACTGAGGGACACAGAATTGTTACTGAGGGACACAGAATTGTTACTCAGGGACACAGAATTGTTACTCAGGGACACAGAATTGTTACTGAGGGACACAGAATTGTTACTCGGGGACACAGAATTGTTACTCAGGGACACAGAACTGTTACTCAGGGACACAGAATTGTTACTCAGGGACAGACACAGAATTGTTACTGAGGGACACAGAATTGTTACTGAGGGACACAGAATTGTTACTCAGGGACAGACACAGAATTGTTACTGAAGGACACAGAATTGTTACTGAGGGACACAGAATTGTTACTGAGGGACACAGAATTGTTACTCAGGGACACAGAATTGTTACTCAGGGACACAGAACTGTTACTCAGGGACACAGAATTGTTACTCAGGGACACAGAACTGTTACTCAGGGACACAGAATTGTTACTGAGGGACACAGAATTGTTACTGAGGGACACAGAATTGTTACTCAGGGACAGACACAGAATTGTTACTGAGGGACACAGAATTGTTACTGAGGGACACAAAATTGTTACTGAGGGACACAGAATTGTTACTGAGGGACACAGAATTGTTACTCAGGGACACAGAATTGTTACTCAGGGACACAGAACTGTTACTCAGGGACACAGAACTGTTACTCAGGGACAGACACAGAATTGTTACTGAGGGACACAGAATTGTTACTGAGGGACACAGAATTGTTACTCAGGGACACAGAATTGTTACTCAGGGACACAGAATTGTTACTGAGGGACACAGAATTGTTACTCGGGGACACAGAATTGTTACTCAGGGACACAGAACTGTTACTCAGGGACACAGAATTGTTACTCAGGGACAGACACAGAATTGTTACTGAGGGACACAGAATTGTTACTGAGGGACACAGAATTGTTACTCAGGGACAGACACAGAATTGTTACTGAAGGACACAGAATTGTTACTGAGGGACACAGAATTGTTACTGAGGGACACAGAATTGTTACTCAGGGACACAGAATTGTTACTCAGGGACACAGAACTGTTACTCAGGGACACAGAATTGTTACTCAGGGACACAGAACTGTTACTCAGGGACACAGAATTGTTACTGAGGGACACAGAATTGTTACTGAGGGACACAGAATTGTTACTCAGGGACAGACACAGAATTGTTACTGAGGGACACAGAATTGTTACTGAGGGACACAAAATTGTTACTGAGGGACACAGAATTGTTACTGAGGGACACAGAATTGTTACTCAGGGACACAGAATTGTTACTCAGGGACACAGAACTGTTACTCAGGGACACAGAATTGTTACTCAGGGACACAGAACTGTTACTCAGGGACAGACACAGAATTGTTACTGAGGGACACAGAATTGTTACTGAGGGACACAGAATTGTTACTGAGGGACACAGAATTGTTACTCAGGGACAGACACAGAATTGTTACTGAGGGACACAGAATTGTTACTCAGGGACACAGAATTGTTACTCAGGGACACAGAATTGTTACTCAGGGACACAGAATTGTTACTCAGGGAAACAGAACTGTTACTCGGGGACACAGAATTGTTACTCAGGGACACAGAATTGTTACTCAGGGACAGAGAGAATTGTTACTGAGGGACACAGAATTGTTACTGAGGGACACAGAATTGTTACTCAGGGACAGACACAGAATTGTTACTGAGGGACACAGAATTGTTACTGAGGGACACAGAATTGTTACTCAGGGACAGACACAGAATTGTTACTGAGGGACAAAGAATTGTTACTGAGGGACACAGAATTTTACTCAGGGACAGACACAGAATTGTTACTGAGGGACACAGAATTGTTACTGAGGGACACAGAATTGTTACTCAGGGACAGACACAGAATTGTTACTGAGGGACACAGAATTGTTACTGAGGGACACAGAATTGTTACTCAGGGACACAGAATTGTTACTCAGGGACACAGAATTGTTACTGAGGGACACAGAATTGTTACTCGGGGACACAGAATTGTTACTCAGGGACACAGAACTGTTACTCAGGGACACAGAATTGTTACTCAGGGACAGACACAGAATTGTTACTGAGGGACACAGAATTGTTACTGAGGGACACAGAATTGTTACTCAGGGACAGACACAGAATTGTTACTGAAGGACACAGAATTGTTACTGAGGGACACAGAATTGTTACTGAGGGACACAGAATTGTTACTCAGGGACACAGAATTGTTACTCAGGGACACAGAACTGTTACTCAGGGACACAGAATTGTTACTCAGGGACACAGAACTGTTACTCAGGGACACAGAATTGTTACTGAGGGACACAGAATTGTTACTGAGGGACACAGAATTGTTACTCAGGGACAGACACAGAATTGTTACTGAGGGACACAGAATTGTTACTGAGGGACACAAAATTGTTACTGAGGGACACAGAATTGTTACTGAGGGACACAGAATTGTTACTCAGGGACACAGAATTGTTACTCAGGGACACAGAAATGTTACTCAGGGACACAGAATTGTTACTCAGGGACACAGAACTGTTACTCAGGGACAGACACAGAATTGTTACTGAGGGACACAGAATTGTTACTGAGGGACACAGAATTGTTACTCAGGGACACAGAATTGTTACTCAGGGACACAGAATTGTTACTGAGGGACACAGAATTGTTACTCGGGGACACAGAATTGTTACTCAGGGACACAGAACTGTTACTCAGGGACACAGAATTGTTACTCAGGGACAGACACAGAATTGTTACTGAGGGACACAGAATTGTTACTGAGGGACACAGAATTGTTACTCAGGGACAGACACAGAATTGTTACTGAAGGACACAGAATTGTTACTGAGGGACACAGAATTGTTACTGAGGGACACAGAATTGTTACTCAGGGACACAGAATTGTTACTCAGGGACACAGAACTGTTACTCAGGGACACAGAATTGTTACTCAGGGACACAGAACTGTTACTCAGGGACACAGAATTGTTACTGAGGGACACAGAATTGTTACTGAGGGACACAGAATTGTTACTCAGGGACAGACACAGAATTGTTACTGAGGGACACAGAATTGTTACTGAGGGACACAAAATTGTTACTGAGGGACACAGAATTGTTACTGAGGGACACAGAATTGTTACTCAGGGACACAGAATTGTTACTCAGGGACACAGAACTGTTACTCAGGGACACAGAATTGTTACTCAGGGACACAGAACTGTTACTCAGGGACAGACACAGAATTGTTACTGAGGGACACAGAATTGTTACTGAGGGACACAGAATTGTTACTGAGGGACACAGAATTGTTACTCAGGGACAGACACAGAATTGTTACTGAGGGACACAGAATTGTTACTCAGGGACACAGAATTGTTACTCAGGGACACAGAATTGTTACTCAGGGACACAGAATTGTTACTCAGGGAAACAGAACTGTTACTCGGGGACACAGAATTGTTACTCAGGGACACAGAATTGTTACTCAGGGACAGAGAGAATTGTTACTGAGGGACACAGAATTGTTACTGAGGGACACAGAATTGTTACTCAGGGACAGACACAGAATTGTTACTGAGGGACACAGAATTGTTACTGAGGGACACAGAATTGTTACTCAGGGACACAGAATTGTTACTCAGGGACACAGAATTGTTACTCAGGGACAGACACAGAATTGTTACTGAAGGACACAGAATTGTTACTGAGGGACACAGAATTGTTACTCAGGGACACAGAATTGTTACTCAGGGACACAGAACTGTTACTCAGGGACACAGAATTGTTACTCAGGGACACAGAACTGTTACTCAGGGACACAGAATTGTTACTCAGGGACAGACACAGAATTGTTACTCAGGGACACAGAATTGTTACTGAGGGACACAGAATTGTTACTCAGGGACAGACACAGAATTGTTACTGAGGGACACAGAATTGTTACTGAGGGACACAGAATTGTTACTCAGGGACACAGAATTGTTACTCAGGGACACAGAACTGTTACTCAGGGACACAGAATTGTTACTCAGGGACACAGAACTGTTACTCAGGGACACAGAATTGTTACTCAGGGACAGACACAGAATTGTTACTGAGGGACACAGAATTGTTACTGAGGGACACAGAATTGTTACTCAGGGACAGACACAGAATTGTTACTGAGGGACACAGAATTGTTACTGAGGGACACAGAATTGTTACTCAGGGACACAGAACTGTTACTCAGGGA
The DNA here is from genome assembly GCF_062004578.1 of Staurois parvus. NCBI lineage: Eukaryota > Metazoa > Chordata > Amphibia > Anura > Ranidae > Staurois > Staurois parvus. Next base: position 1,496,984 of record NW_028318352.1, read on the forward strand.
CACAGAATTGTTACTCAGGGACACAGAACTGTTACTCGGGGACACAGAATTGTTACTCAGGGACACAGAATTGTTACTCAGGGACAGACACAGAATTGTTACTGAGGTACACAGAATTGTTACTGAGGGACACAGAATTGTTACTCAGGGACAGACACAGAATTGTTACTGAGGGACACAGAATTGTTACTCAGGGACAGACACAGAATTGTTACTGAGGGACACAGAATTGTTACTGAGGGACACAGAATTGTTACTGAGGGACACAGAATTGTTACTCAGGGACAGACACAGAATTGTTACTGAGGGACACAGAATTGTTACTGAGGGACACAGAATTGTTACTCAGGGACACAGAACTGTTACTCAGGGACACAGAATTGTTACTCAGGGACACAGAACTGTTACTCGGGGACACAGAATTGTTACTCAGGGACACAGAATTGTTACTCAGGGACAGACACAGAATTGTTACTGAGGTACACAGAATTGTTACTGAGGGACACAGAATTGTTACTCAGGGACAGACACAGAATTGTTACTGAGGGACACAGAATTGTTACTCAGGGACACAGAACTGTTACTCAGGGACACAGAATTGTTACTCAGGGACACAGAACTGTTACTCAGGGACACAGAATTGTTACTCAGGGACAGACACAGAATTGTTACTGAGGGACACAGAATTGTTACTGAGGGACACAGAATTGTTACTCAGGGACAGACACAGAATTGTTACTGAGGGATACAAAATTGTTACTGAGGGACACAGAATTGTTACTCAGGGACACAGAATTGTTACTCAGGGACACAGAATTGTTACTCAAGGACACAGAACTGTTACTCAGGGGCACAGAATTGTTACTCAGGGACACAGAACTGTTACTCAGGGACAGACACAGAATTGTTACTCATGGACAGACACAGAATTGTTACTGAGGGACACAGAATTGTTACTGAGGGACACAGAATTGTTACTGAGGGACACAGAATTGTTACTCAGGGACAGACACAGAATTGTTACTGAGGGACGCAGAATTGTTACTGAGGGACACAGAATTGTTACTGAGGGACACAGAATTGTTACTCAGGGACACAGAAATGTTACTCAGGGACACAGAACTGTTACTCAGGGGCACAGAATTGTTACTCAGGGACACAGAACTGTTACTCAGGGACAGATACAGAATTGTTACTCAGGGACAGACACAGAATTGTTACTGAGGGACACAGAATTGTTACTGAGGGACACAGAATTGTTACTCAGGGACAGACACAGAATTATTACTGAAGGACACAGAATTGTTACTGAGGGACACAGAATTGTTACTGAGGGACACAGAATTGTTACTCAGGGACACAGAATTGTTACTCAGGGACACAGAATTGTTACTCAGGGACACAAAATTGTTACTCAGGGACACAGATCTGTTACTCAGGGACACAGAATTGTTACTCAGGGACACAGAACTATTACTCAGGGACACAGAATTGTTACTCAGGGACAGACACAGAATTGTTACTGAGGGACACAGAATTGTTACTGAGGGACACAGAATTGTTACTCAGGGACAGACACAGAATTGTTACTGAGGGACACAGAATTGTTACTGAGGGACACAGAATTGTTACTCAGGGACACAGAATTGTTGCTCAGGGACACAGAATTGTTACTCAGGGACACAGAACTGTTACTCAGGGACACAGAATTGTTACTAAGGGACACAGAACTGTTACTCAGGGACACAGAATTGTTACTCAGGGACACAGAATTGTTACTGAGGGGCACAGAATTGTTACTCAGGGACACAGAACTGTTACTCAGGGACAGACACAGAATTGTTACTCATGGACAGACACAGAATTGTTACTGAGGGACACAGAATTGTTACTGAGGGACACAGAATTGTTACTGAGGGACACAGAATTGTTACTCAGGGACAGACACAGAATTGTTACTGAGGGACACAGAATTGTTACTGAGGGACACAGAATTGTTACTGAGGGACACAGAATTGTTACTCAGGGACACAGAACTGTTACTCAGGGGCACAGAATTGTTACTCAGGGACACAGAACTGTTACTCAGGGACAGACACAGAATTGTTACTCAGGGACAGACACAGAATTGTTACTGAGGGACACAGAATTGTTACTGAGGGACACAGAATTGTTACTCAGGGACAGACACAGAATTATTACTGAGGGACACAGAATTGTTACTGAGGGACACAGAATTGTTACTCAGGGACACAGAATTGTTACTCAGGGACACAGAATTGTTACTCAGGGACACAAAATCGTTACTCAGGGACACAGAACTGTTACTCAGGGACACAGAATTGTTACTCAGGGACACAGAACTGTTACTCAGGGACAGACACAGAATTGTTACTGAGGGACACAGAATTGTTACTGAGGGACACAGAATTGTTACTCAGGGACAGACACAGAATTGTTACTGAGGGACACAGAATTGTTACTGAGGGACACAGAATTGTTACTCAGGGACACAGAACTGTTACTCAGGGACACAGAATTGTTACTCAGGGACACAGAATTGTTACTCAGGGACAGACACAGAATTGTTACTGAGGGACACAGAATTGTTACTGAGGGACACAGAATTGTTACTGAGGGACACAGAATTGTTACTCAGGGACAGACACAGAATTGTTACTGAGGGACACATAATTGTTACTGAGGGACACAGAATTGTTACTCAGGGACACAGAATTGTTACTCAGGGACACAGAACTGTTACTCAGGGACACAGAATTCTTACTCAGGGACAGACACAGAATTGTTACTGAGGGACACAGAATTGTTACTGAGGGACAAAGAATTGTTACTCAGGGACAGACACAGAATTGTTACTGAGGGACACAGAATTGTTACTGAGGGACACAGAATTGTTACTCAGGGACACAGAATTGTTACTGAGGGACACAGAATTGTTACTCAGGGACACAGAATTGTTACTCAGGGACAGACACAGAATTGTTACTGAGGGACACAGAATTTTTACTGAGGGACACAGAATTGTTACTCAGGGACAGACACAGAATTGTTACTGAGGGACACAGAATTGTTACTCAGGGACAGACACAGAATTGTTACTGAGGGACACAGAATTGTTACTGAGGGACACAGAATTGTTACTCAGGGACAGACACAGAATTGTTACTCAGGGACACAGAATCGTTACTCAGGGACACAGAATCGTTGAATTAAAGAGTATGTCAGACAACACGCAGAGGAGTGGCAGAGGAGGCAATGTTTCAGGAGCGAGCAGACGTGGCAGCAGAGGAAGGGGTCGAGGCAGCACTAGTCGCAGCCAGAGGCCAGTGCTCCCGGTGTCATCCAGCGGTCGTGTCTCCACCGACAACCCTGCCGTCATCGATTGGTTGGCTCGGTCGTCTTCCTCTTCCCAGGTCACCTCTGACACCTACAGCCAACGGTCGGTGGGTACCTCAGACACAACCGTTAGTTGGCATGGCCCGGGAGCAAGCCCACTGAAATCACATGTCCTCTACCTGCCCCTGTCCTTTGGTGTTCCCTCACCAAGCGAAGTATCGCATGCTGTGGGCTCAGCCCCACTGTACAGTGAGGAAGAGCTAACAGAGGGCGGTAAGGAATGGGGGGAGACATCCGCCTCTTCAGCAGCCAGGCGAAGAAGTACTGGCGAGGAGAGTGGCTCGGTAGCCGGTCTAGAGACAGGTCTGTCTCCTGTCCCACACGCAGCCGAGGGGGCTAGTAGTGACGCGGAGACCCTAATTGATGATGATGAGGCTGATCGCACTTGGCAGCCTCGTCGTCATCAGGCTATTGCTTCCGCATCATCAGGAGAAGAGGGTGCCAGCTTGGCAGCGAGCAAAACAGTCGGTGGGTTGCCCAGGAGGCAGCAGGGTTGCAGCAGTGTCAGTGGAGGCAAACGGCCACGGAGTAGAGCACCAGCTCCACTGCAGCCTACCACCACGGCCAGTAGTGGTGCCGGTGTGCACGGAGGAAGTAGCAGTCAGCCAGTGAGGAGTAGCGGGGGCAAAGTTTCCTACTCGGCGGTGTGGCAATTTTTCGTCAAGCCGCCCGAGGAAGTAAACGTAGCCGTATGTCGACTATGTGGCCAGAAAGTCAAGTGTGGCCAGGGGGCCCATGTTGGGACTACAGCGTTGTGTCAGCATATGCAGCGTCGCCATTCGGTGGCCTGGGAAAACCCCAGCCCCCGCTCCATCACCCGCTCCGTTACTTGCTCCGTCACCCGACGTCAATCGCCCTCTATCAGCCAGTCAAGGCTTCAACACCTCTGCTGAGGGGAGTTGTCGCTCGTTGACATCTTCCGCTCGTTCAGATGCTCCTTCTCCTGCTACTCCTCTTCATGGATTCCGTCAGCAGTCTTTCTTGGAATCCGTTTCCAAGAGACAACAGTTTGCGAGCACGCACCCGACGGTGCAGAAGCTGAACGTCCTCCTGTCCAAGTTGCTGGTGCTGCAGTCCCTCCCTTTCCAAGTGGTGGACTCAGCACCTTTCCGAGAAATGATGGCTTGTGCCGAGCCGCGGTAGAGAGTGCCAAGCCGGCATTTCTTCTCCAAAAAGGCAGTGCCAGCCCTGCATTCACATGTAGAAGAGATGGTGGGCCAGTCTTTGAGCATGTCGGTCTCTGCCAAAGTGCACGGCAGCGCCGACGTGTGGAACTGTAACTACGGTCAGGGACAGTACATGTCATTTACGGCCCACTGGGTGAACGTGGTGCCGGCACAGCCGCACCAGCAACTTGGACAGGTCACGCCGCTTTTGCCTCCACGTTTGCACGTCCTTGGTCCAGCAAAGATGTCCGCCTCTACCACCTCTTCTTCCGCCGTGTCCTCAGCCGCCACCCCCGTGCCAAGTCCCATTACCCGACCGGCATATCACATGTGCAGGGCGCAACGGTGTCACGCTGTGCTGCACCTGGTATGCCTTGGCGAACGTAGTCACACAGGGGAGGAACTTCTGAGTGTAATGAACAGAGAAATCGACAGATGGCTGTCTCCGCGCAAACTGAAAATCGGAACCATGTTGACCGACAACGGAAAGAACATGGTGTCTGCTCTGCGTCAAGGAAGGTTGTGCCATGCGCCATGCATGGCTCACGTGTTCAATCTGGTTGTCAAGCGGTTCCTAAAATCCACCATCCCACTGCAAGACATCCTTAAAATGTCACGTAAACTTTGCATGCATTTCAGCCATTCCTACACCGCAAAGCACACCCTCCTTGAGCTGCAGCGGCAGAACGGAATTCCACAGCATCGCCTGATCTGCGACGTTGCAACAAGGTGGAATTCAACCCTACATATGTTAACCGCCTTTACGAACAGCGAAAGGCCTTCACCGTTTTCCTGATGTTACAAGCGGATAAAGGTACTCCCCTGTGTAACTTAGATGTCAGCCATTGGCAGCTCATGCGTGACACCTGCCGCTTGCTCAGGCCCTTTGAGGAGGCCACGCTATTCGTGAGTCGGCAGGACTATGGGATGAACGACGTCATTCCTCTGTTGCACGTCCTGGAACAAATGCTGTTAACAATGGCTGGTCAGGGTGCGGTAGACGTGGCGCACAGATCTCAACGCCACATGACCCCTGTGGGGGCAGGACAGGAAGAAGAGGAGGAGGTAGAGGAGGACATTGGTGCTCAGGAATTATTGAGTGAAATGGGTGGTTTTTCCACTCAGCGGACAGGAGTGGAGGAGCAGGAGCATCTGGTAGAGGAGGAGGAGGAGACAGAGGACCCAGACGCACCGTGGCAGTATGCTGTGGAGATGGAGGCAGGGAGTCCCTCGCATTCCTTGGCACAAATGGCCCATAGCATGCTCGGTTGCTTGCGTAGCGACAGCCGAATAATAACCATCAGACAGAGGGATGACTTTTGGCTGTCCACCTTGTTGGACCCTCGCTACCGTTCAAAAATGGTGGCCTTTTTCACACCTGCTGAGAGGGAGGCCAAAATAAAGTACTATAAAAACCACCTATGTAGTCAGTTGGTCTCTGCCTTTCTGCGCCAACGTCCATCCTCAGACACTGTGGGCCCTGTGCGCTCGCGTTCCGCTGCCATGGCAGCAGGGGAGGGGTGGGGTGGTAGGAGCAGTGGCAGCTCCACCAGCAGCGGCTGCCTCAGTCTGCAGTCGATGATGAGTAGCTTTCTTCACCAGCGCAGTGAGGAAACTACTAACCAGCCGCAGCAGCAGCAGCATCAGGTGGACCTGGAGCAGGACCTCAAACAACAGGCTTGGGCCTACTTGGACAGCACCCTGCCAACCGAGGTAGACAATCCCCTTGACTACTGGGCAGCGAAACTTGACCTTTGGCCCCAACTAGCTGAATTTGCCCTTGAAAGGCTGTCATGCCCGGCCAGTAGCGTGGCATCGGAGCGCGTGTTTAGTGCGGCAGGAGGTATTGTAACTCCGCGGAGGACACGACTGTCCACCCAAAGTGTGGAGAGACTGACGTTTGTGAAAATGAATCAGGCGTGGATTAGTCTGGATTTCAAACCACCAGTTCCTGACACAACTGACTAAATCCGCCATGAATCATGCCCCAAACATGTTATTATTTTTAACATAGGCCTCTGTATGGCCTTCAATTTAAGATGCTTACGCTTCGCCACTCTGCCATGGGCCCCTGTACCGCCTCCTCTTGCTGCTGCCAGGTCCAGAGTGTGTCATGGGTCCCTGTACGGCCTCCCATTGCTGCTGTCTCCATCGCCACACTCTGCCATGTGCCACTTTCAGGTCTCCTCACACTGCTGGTGGGTTCCATTTTGTCATAGGGTGCTGGCAGATTACGGGCCTCCCATTGCTGCTGCCAGGCCCGTAATCTGCCATGGGCCCCTGTACCGCCTCCTCATGCTGCTGCCAGGTCCAGAGTGTCTCATGGGTCCCTGTACGGCCTCCCATTGCTGCTGTCTCCATCGCCACACTCTGCCATGTGCCACTTTCAGGTCTCCTCACACTGCTGGTGGGTTCCATTTTGTCATAGGGTGCTGGCAGATTACGGGCCTCCCATTGCTGCTGCCAGGCCCGTAATCTGCCATGGGCCCCCGTACCGCCTCCTCATGCTGCTGCCAGGTCCAGAGTGTCTCATGGGTCCCTGTACGGCCTCCCATTGCTGCTGTCTCCATGGCCACACTCTGCCATGTGCCACTTTCAGGTCTCCTCACACTGCTGGTGGGTTCCATTTTGTCATAGGGTGCTGGCAGATTACAGGCCTCCCATTGCTGCTGCTAGGCCCGTAATCTGCCATGGGCCCCCGTACCGCCTCCTCATGCTGCTGCCAGGTCCAGAGTGTCTCATGGGTCCCTGTACGGCTTCCCATTGCTGCTGTCTCTATCGCCACACTCTGCCATGTGCCACTTTCAGGTCTCCTCACACTGCTGGTGGGTTCCATTTTGTCATAGGGTGCTGGCAGATTACGGGCCTCCCATTGCTGCTGCCAGGCCCGTAATCTGCCATGGGCCCCCGTACCGACTCCTCATGCTGCTGCCAGGCCCGTAATCTGTCATGGGCCCCTGTACCGCCTCCTCATGCTGCTGCCAGGTCTAGAGTGTCTCATGGGTCCCTGTACGGCCTCCCATTGCTGCTGTCTCCATCGCCACACTCTGCCATGTGCCACTTTCAGGTCTCCTCACACTGCTGGTGGGTTCCATTTTGTCATAGGGTGCTGGCAGATTACGGGCCTCCCATTGCTGCTGCCAGGCCCGTAATCTGCCATGGGCCCCCGTACCGACTCCTCATGCTGCTGCCAGGCCCGTAATCTGTCATGGGCCCCCGTACCGCCTCCTCATGCTGCTGCCAGGTCCAGAGTCTCTCATGGGTCCCTGTACGGCCTCCCATTGCTGCTGTCTCCATCGCCACACTCTGCCATGTGCCACTTTCAGGTCTCCTCACACTGCTGGTGGGTTCCATTTTGTCATAGGGTGCTGGCAGATTACGGGCCTCCCATTTCTGCTGCCAGGCCCGTAATCTGCCATGGGCCCCCGTACCGACTCCTCATGCTGCTGCCAGGCCCGTAATCTGTCATGGGCCCCTGTACCGCCTCCTCATGCTGCTGCCAGGTCCAGAGTGTCTCATGGGTCCCTGTACGGCCTCCCATTGCTGCTGTCTCCATCGCCACACTCTGCCATGTGCCACTTTCAGGTCTCCTCACACTGCTGGTGGGTTCCATTTTGTCATAGGGTGCTGGCAGATTACGGGCCTCCCATTGCTGCTGCCAGGCCCGTAATCTGCCATGGGCCCCCGTACCGACTCCTCATGCTGCTGCCAGGCCCGTAATCTGTCATGGGCCCCTGTACCGCCTCCTCATGCTGCTGCCAGGTCCAGAGTCTCTCACGGGTCCCTGTACGGCCTCCCATTGCTGCTGTCTCCATCGCCACACTCTGCCATGTGCCACTTTCAGGTCTCCTCACACTGCTGGTGGGTTCCATTTTGTCATAGGGTGCTGGCAGATTACGGGCCTCCCATTGCTGCTGCCAGGCCCGTAATCTGCCATGGGCCCCCGTACCGACTCCTCATGCTGCTGCCAGGCCCGTAATCTGTCATGGGCCCCTGTACTGCCTCCTCATGCTGCTGCCAGGTCCAGAGTGTCTCATGGGTCCCTGTACGGCCTCCCATTGCTGCTGTCTCCATCGCCACACTCTGCCATGTGCCACTTTCAGGTCTCCTCACACTGCTGGTGGGTTCCATTTTGTCATAGGGTGCTGGCAGATTACGGGCCTCCCATTGCTGCTGCCAGGCCCGTAATCTGCCATGGGCCCCCGTACCGCCTCCTCATGCTGCTGCCAGGTCCAGAGTGTCTCATGGGTCCCTGTACGGCCTCCCATTGCTGCTGTCTCCATCGCCACACTCTGCCATGTGCCACTTTCAGGTCTCCTCACACTGCTGGTGGGTTCCATTTTGTCATAGGGTGCTGGCAGATTACGGGCCTCCCATTGCTGCTGCCAGGCCCGTAATTTGCCATGGGCCCCCGTACCGACTCCTCATGCTGCTGCCAGGCCCGTAATCTGTCATGGGCCCCTGTACCGCCTCCTCATGCTGCTGCCAGGTCCAGAGTCTCTCATGGGTCCCTGTACGGCCTCCCATTGCTGCTGTCTCCATCGCCACACTCTGCCATGTGCCACTTTCAGGTCTCCTCACACTGCTGGTGGGTTCCATTTTGTCATAGGGTGCTGGCAGATTACGGGCCTCCCATTGCTGCTGCCAGGCCCGTAATCTGCCATGGGCCCCCGTACCGACTCCTCATGCTGCTGCCAGGCCCGTAATCTGTCATGGGCCCCTGTACCGCCTCCTCATGCTGCTGCCAGGTCCAGAGTGTCTCATGGGTCCCTGTACGGCCTCCCATTGCTGCTGTCTCCATCGCCACACTCTGCCATGTGCCACTTTCAGGTCTCCTCACACTGCTGGTGGGTTCCATTTTGTCATAGGGTGCTGTATGGCCTCCCATTGCTGCTGCCTCCACCGCCACACTGTGGCTCCACACTCTGGTTTTGGCCCCGTGACTGCCCAAATGAGTGAAGTGTGCGGTGATTCTAAGATCGACGGCACTCATCTGCATGTCATACTGACTGACAGTATTATTTCTCTTCCCCAGCAGACTCCAAGGGCATTAAAATTAAGGGTACAGTGTTCTGCACTAATATAAAGGCTCTCTGAAGCCTAGAAACACCCTTTTTATAAGTTAATTTCGCAGCGAATATATTCGCCTTGAATCGAATTTATTCCTCGAATTCGCCGAATCAGCCGAATCGAATTTTTGAATACTTCGCTCATCTCTAGATATAATGTTAGGGCTTAAGTTGGGTTTGTATTAGGGTAAAGGGTTGGGGGATTAAGGTTGTATGTAGGTTAGCCTTCAGATATAGAGGGTTCAGTAACAGGTTAAAGCACATCTACGCCTAAAAGCAAAAATGTAATATATCACAGTCCTTAGATGTGGTGGCTGCATTAGTTTCCTTTTATTAAGGATTTCTCCCTTTATTTTTAACTGAAGATCCTGCCAGTAACACACTACCTGTCCTAGAGTAACAATGCTCCCTCACAGCACAGCAGGGGTCTCCAAACTTTCTAAACGATGGGCCAGTTTACTGTCCTTCAGACTTCAGGCAGGCTAGAGTGTGGCCATTGGGAGAAGAAAAGTCCAATCATCAGTGAGAGTAAACAATTCCCCAGGTTTGGTGTTACTGGGAGTAATTGTGCCCCATTTTTTGGTGGCTTTGGGAGGAATTGTGCCCTATCATTGGTGTCATTGGGCCCCATTTTTTTGTGTCATTGGGAGGAACTGCGCCTCAATTGTTGGTGTAATTGGGAGGAATTGTGCCAAATCATTGATGTCATTGGGTGGAATTGTGCCCCTGTGTTGGTTGTCAGTGGGGGGTATTGTGCCCCATCATTGGTGTCATTGGGAGGAACTGTGCCCCATTGTTAGTGTCAATGTATGAAGCAGTGCCCCAAGGGCTAGATAAAAGCAAGTGAAGGGCCCCTGGGCCGCAGTTCAGAGACAACCACCGTACAGTATCTATTGAGGAGTAACGCATCTGTACATACTGTAATACTTCCTGTACCCAAACAGAATGTGTTGGAACTGCACACAGGAACTAAGGTGAATGGAGGCATACACTTTGTTCAGCGTACACAGCACACAGCAGTCCACATGCTACCCATCACACATCTGCTTTTTTCTTTGGTTAGTATTACGTTTGAGTACTCCACAGTTTCTTACTATGTAAGATCCTCTAATTCATGGTGTCGTGCCATTTTGGGAACACCTAAACTTGAGTCTGTGATTCTGTAGGCTTTTCAACATTACCTGTTAAATATTCCCTGAAGTGTTCACGCACCCCATATGATTGTATGAACATAAAAGACTCATGCCCAAAAAAGCCACCCTCCTCCCGATATGCAACCATTGCAGTTTACAAGAAGCAGAATGTATAGAGTCAGTGTGATGTGAAAGAATTTACACAGTAAAAGGTGACTGGCAAGAGACTGCAGTCCTGCAAAGAAGCCTTCTGAAAGCCTTCTGATTTTCCCCCAGCAGACAATGTAACATCGCAGCTAGAATTATGAAAACCACTTCACTCTCACATACCGCTCACTTAAAATGGAATGTACATATTTTTATATTGCAATATACAGTATTAACATAAACTCAAATAAATTCTTATGTTTTGAAATAAAATATGCTGAAAACAAGCAATTTAGCAACAATTTTTTGCAACACCTTAAAGGTTGGGAGTAACTGGATAAAAGTTAACATTTAAACAGTTTTTGGCAACCTAACATTAAGTTGGACTTTTCCATCACTTGTATATGATTTGTTGTCAACCCAGAACATATTACAAAGCTTAGAACACATAACAATGAGTCATCTGATGATTCAGACTATCAGTAGCATTGTCCTTACCTGCGTTGTGTTTTGTATCAATCTTAATATAATTAAATCTTTACATATGGTTTATTAATCTGTTTAGTTAGACATATCAACAATTTTTATTATTCACACAAAAACTATTGTCCACAGTTATTCTGCCAAAATACTGAGACATTTCTCCTGTAGATTCCAATATCCATTGTGGGCATATGGTACCTGTTGCAGGCTTTTTTTCTATTTAGCCCACCCAGGGGTGTAACTACTAGTGATGGGCCCTAGATCAATATTTTAATGCCAACCAAAATTCCCCTCACCCATGATCACCAGAAATATTATATAAAACGATCTGTGTTTTTTTTAATTGAAACTTTAAATCAACTCCTTCACATACAAAACTTATCAGAGGAAATAAAAGGAAATAAAAGGGAAGAAAATATGTGTATTATTATGCTTTAACGTAAGCCACATGATGGCAAAAATAATGATAGTGTTCAGCTCATACGGTCCTTTTAAATTTCACAGGCCGGAGTGTCCAGTAAAATTGACAGTAACATGGAAACTTTTCACTGACAAGAGTCTTGCTTAGCCTAAACCTTTCTTTATACTGTTGGGTAGGGTCGAGAAACCTCTGTCAATTTATTGTTTTGCTGTTTTTGTCCCATTAGAGAGATTTTCTTTAAGCTGTGGGCACACAGAGACAAAGTGAGATGATATCACCACTTAGACATTGTCACTGGAACAGTTATCCCCATTGAAAAGTTCACCCTCACCTTTTGTTCTGGTGTTATGTTTGCCATTACTTACTTTCTCTGAGAAGTAAATCTCCCTAGAATTAAAAAGTGTTTGCTGGAGTGAGGCTTTAATGGGTTTTTCCTATACTTAAAGTCCATCTAAAACTAGAATTCTAAAGCTGGCCATGGATGGATCGTAATTTGGTCAGTTCAGCAAGCACCACCTGAGCTTTCAATTCATGTGTGGCCTTCCCTGTTCAACAAAAGTTGATTCTTAGATTGACCTCTGTTGAACGGGACTGCTGGAAAATTTTTCTCAATTAGCAACTGCAGCCAATGATCAGTGTATTCTGACAGATTTTTTTTTTTTTTTTTTTTTTTTTTTTTTTTTTAAGTCCGCAAACGTGAGACTATAACGAAAAAACCCGTAAGTGTTCACAAAAAAGTGCAAGTGCAAAACACCACACAAAAAGTGCACTTAAGGGTGTGCTTTTGTCCTACCCCCGAAGGGGTTGAACCGTTACCCTGATCCCCCGGGGCACGAAGCTCCTGACAGGGACAAGGTTCCCATTTGGTCCTCCTGGCCAAAAGGCCTGGTGGACCACCGTTCCTTATGTCCAGCCGAAGCCGGACATCCAGTACTAGGTCAGGGGGTTCTCCCGAAGAGAAAACCCCCTAGGGACAGGGGAGGAAGGAACCGTATGGCCACACATCCTCCCCCTAGACGTCAGGGTAGGCCCGAGGACCCACACCCTCCATCCTGTGAGAAAAAAACACACACAAAAGTAAAAGGTGACAAACGTGGGGTGAGGAAAAATAAATAAATAAATAATTAAATAAATCTATAAAAATAATAAAAAGTGTCGTGCCCAAATTGTGCACTGACCAGACCCTGAGGCCTGTAGCAAAAAAATTGCCCAGAACTTGACCAAAAGGCCCGGTCCTAGAGGCGCAGTGCAAAAAGTGTTAAACTCGGTGACCATGTGCTCATTCACAGCATGGGGTCCCACACCCAAGTGTTACTCAGAGCACCCCTGAGGCGACTACTCAGGGGGCACCTAGTTTGCGGACTCTCTGCCTTCCCAGCCCCAGGCCAGACCAAGGTAGACCGTCCAAATCAGGAGGCAACTGGGTCCTTCAGACGTTCCAAAGGAGAATTACTCCCGAGGCCCCAGAACGAATCATGGCGCTCCCCGGTTTCTGTCCTCCCCGTAATAGCCATCCAGACCCCCATCATACCAGTGAGGGTACTATACAACAACCATCCCCGTAAACTAGAATGGTCGGTAGCACCCCCACTGGACACTGATAAGAACAGATACTACACTTGATCTCTGACAGATGAGAGTCCTGCTGTCAGAATTCAGTGTCTTGGGGGGGATTCCTACAGAGGAATCTGTTAGTTTTAGTTCGGCCCACTTGCTGCTAGAGTCATTGATGGCAAGCTTTAGACTACCATATCCACAGGGTGACAATGCTGCACAGTGGTTTCACTGCAGAACAAGCAGCATTTTGATAGTAAAGGGACAATCAACAGATCTACTGGCAACATTGAAAGGTATTAAAACTATGGTGCAGGGGGAGCTCAGAAAAATACAAACTGGTGTGTTAATTCTAGATATGTAGCAATATAGCTGGCAACTCATTTCTTCATCATAATATCTTTATTGGCACTCAGTAGAAGATATCAAATCCATAAAATCTGAAGCATTTCTCAAAGCTGTGTTAATTCTAGTGACAGGCTTGGACATATGTAATTTTTGGTTTTGTCCATAGTTATACCCTAAGTGTTTGTGATTTCATGGTTCTTTTGTAAGCAATGGTTGCCCAAATGTTTTTACTTAATTTTCAGTTTGGTCCATTTATTACATTCTTTTGTTTTTAGCTCTTTCTCCTATTTTTCCTATTACACAGAGTTATTGTTTTATAAATGTCAACTGCTTTCATAATAATTTATCCTTTTACTGCTGAATCACTATAACATGTATGTTTTGCCTATTCTAAGCTCCAAATTTTTTACCTTTATGCTGGGTAAGCGATTAATGTGACATCTGACCTATTACTGCTAAATATCCATTAATCAGAACAATTCAAAGAGTGTGTTTGACCTGCAGTTTAAAGAGAGAAATTGGGAGAGAGAAGATAAGAGGTTGAAGAGAGGAAGCATGATCCGTATATATTCATCATATGTAAGAGCATACAACACATGGATAGATTTCTTTTGTAACAAAGTAGGTGAAACTATTCAAGAAAACTGAGACCTGTATAGAGAGGTTTGTGACAAAAAACATAGCAAATAAAGATTACTCTGTAGGATACAGCTGAATTATGGAATTGTATTGCAGACAAGAACATTTTATAGAAACCACTCATTGATGTGCAAGTTTCACCTCTAACAATCTTACTGAGATATTGATGATGTAGATCTGAGCAAATACATTCCCATTATCCTTATTTTATTTAAACCAGCTCACCCATGCACATTTATCAACTACACATGCTGGAAGAACCCTTTAGCTTGTGGTTTTCTTGATGAGTTATACAACTTGTTTACATGGGTGTTTAAAAATCACTTTTCAATTGTGTTAATATAAGAAGGTGATACTTGGGAGATACTATAATCTTATAAGTGTCACCAAGGGGATGTGATATAGGCCATCTAAAGAGCTTGCAGTGGCATTGCCATGGTGAGAGGTGCAAGGGTCCAATGGCCGAGCAGAATGTTGTGAGAACATTGGTGTACAGACTAGCCTTGGAGGAACCCCCACTGGAAGTGGGCACCAGAAAAAGTACTGGTCTCCTCAAGTTGTAGATGGATTGTTGCCTCTTGACTGTGCCAGACTCCCTCCCCTGATAATAGAGAGAAGAACCCTTAAACAGATAAATGTTACAGTGGAAGTAGGGATGGTGGCATTCCTAGAGCAGTCAATCCACCTTATCAGAGGTGGCAATGCTCCATGAATTACTGGGGAATTCAGTAAAAGCTGTTGACTTAAGTCAAACACAGCTATCATTGTCACAATGTGGGGGTTGTTTGCTAAAACTGAAGAATGCAAAATCTGGTGCAACTCTGCATAGAAACAAATCAGCTGCCAGTTTTTTATTGTTAAAGTTTAATTAAACAATCTTAAGTTAAAAGTTGATTGGCTCCCATGCACAGCTGCACCAGATTCTTGAGTGCACCAGTTTTAGTAAATCTCCCCTAGTGAGCCCAAGAGATTGAGACACTGGATTTTGTATTTGCATGTAAGTGAGCAGCTGCTCTTTATATTTCTGTTTTTTACTCAACTTGATTTTCTTTTTTACATGTAGCCTTAAAAGTGACATGCTATACAAGGATGTTGGTTCAGCAGACTATTGATTGCGTTGTTCATTTTTTATCTGCAGTTCACATTGTGTCCTGGACACTGTATCACCTTTCAACATGCTATAAGTAAGGCAACAACTTTTTGTACACATATACTTTCTTAGATCCAAGTGCATTTGCCTTCCCCACAAAGCTGTAAAAAAACCCCTTTTTAATAAAAATTGTGCTGCTTCCTGAGTGCCAATCTATATTTAACCTATTGAAGTCAGACCATCGCGAAGCAATTCAGAGACATACATAGTTAATGATGTAGTGTACGTTAAAATGATCAAACTGGTCACTACACTAGGCATGTACAACATCACTGCAAAGGTACTCAAGTCATACTGTATGGAAAGGGTTCTGGATATTTTCTATGAGTTACTTTCCTTAAATATTAGTGCCCTTTTTAGAGTAACATTTATTTTTTACATAATAAGCCTAATTTACTAAGTTTATTTTTCTGAAAAAAGCATAGTTCAGCATTAGAGCATTCAGTGATATACTCCCAGACTCCAACATGCAATATTGGGAGCAATAATAGACATCCTCTATTCACATCTTCCACCATTACTGCAGGTTTGTGAACCATATGTACACATATCTGCACATGTCTTGTTGAGATCTTAAAGTGTTACTAAACCCAGGACCCTGCATTCACTATATCAGGCCTCCCACAGTACACAGAACATGGAAATGCAATTATTTTAGTAAATATAAACTGCTAAATACCTTTTCTCATCAGCAGTTAGAGCAGTCTTGTGACTTCAGCAGAGTACTGGTTAAAACTTGTAGGAGGAGTTTTCTTTCTGCTCTAGGAAGATGCAAAACCCTTGACCCTCTGTCTGGACACTGCTTATTGGCCCTGTGCTGTTCACATGCACTCTCCCAAGAAAAGAAAAACCTCTCTAGCAACACACACTAAACTGAGCATGTGCATGTGGCTAAGGGTTCGGTCTGTCTTATCAGGTGGACATTTGAACAAGAGGAAGGGCAGAGAAAACAGTATCAAACAGCCTTTTTACACAATGTGGAGGATTTAACCCCTTAGGTCCCACAGTGAGTATGACAAGTATGCTTTACTGCATTTACAGACTGACTTTAATGTTGCAGGTTTAGTAACATTTTAAAATTCCAAAGGTTCATGTACATGGCTGTGAAAATATACTGGTATCAATGCAGGAGCTTGCTGGCAGAGGCTAGCAGCAAGATCCTGTGAGAAAAAAATGAATCTGATGGTCAATAAAGTGCTACCATAAACACGTATTTAGAAGTGTAAACAAATCCGCAAAATTCTTAATTTCCTCTAGCTCAAATTTATGTGTGTAAGGAAACATATTTGTATATATTGATTCTATGGATCTTTTCGCAGCGCAATTTTACTAAAGTAAACACAGCTGTGTGCATGGGCCTATAGCATACAAAATTGCTGCGATCAGATCCGATTCTTAAAAAAGATTCAATTTATGGATTTGAAAGCAACATCTTTTACATCCATGTAAAGAGAGTGTATCTCAATTCTTCAGAAGAGGATTTATGATTTAAGGATCATCTTATACTGCCTAGTCATTTTTAATAACCACTCGGAAAAAAAATTGCCAACTGTCTACATGATGTTCTTGATTACTGGGTTCTATATCTGTAAATCACACCAATTGCTAAATGCTAGCACACACAAGAAATCCAGTTTGCTTAGTTTCCATTTGCATAGTATTAACATAGTTTACAAACCTTTATAAAGACCATTCAGCCGTTTGTACTCCCTGCTACATAGGAACTTAAAGGGAATGTCCTTTAGGACTCATTTAGGCAACATATTGCAATGCGCCCACAATATTGTAAAATGGACTACAATATTATTTGCACATTGTTAATGACTTTATGCAAATAGATGCAACTTATTTACCTGGGCTGTACAGGAATTTTACTCCATACTTTTTTGTTGCAAGTGTTGTAGGACCAGTATCATGAGTCCCTGATAAGAATTAAACCCAGAAAGGAAAAATAAAACATATCATGTTGTTTTTTAAAGTGAGCTCTGTAGTTATTAAATACTTTAATAAAGTCTGGTAGTTTCACTTACATATTAAAGGAACCTGGCTTGCTGTGATGGGAATTTTATGACAGAAGTCCCAGAGACTGTTTCTTTACCGAGGAATGGAAAAATTCATTTATACCTTTGCAGCCAAAAAATGAAACTAAATGTAACAGGATCTCAGATGAAATAAAAGAAAAAAAGTTACAGTAAAATAAAAATAAAAAAAAAATACATTTTATATGTAGTTTTCTTATTTCTTGAAAAATTAGGTTAAAATAAACTTTCCACTTCATGCTGAGATCATGAGCCGATCACAATACCAGTGAGTTATGTAAATAAAAATCCTCCATTACATGGTATACGTTACATGTGTCAGAACTGTAATCATGGCATTTTGTAATCAGTTTACAGCAACTAAAAATGCATCCATATCATTATCAACAGTCTATCACACAAATAAATCTGCTGATTTCCTATTAGTTTGTCAGTCAATGCTAATAGAATGTGATAAAAGGAGAGTGCTTTACAAACATAGAGCAATTTCACACCACTTGTAATTACCAGTACAGCCCCCTCAGATAAGAATGATTTAACTGCTCTACTGGTTTCAGCCAAGATAAACAGATATACCTTCAGTTTGTTCTGAGCTTGTTGTACAGAGAGTATGGTTAATGGTTAGAAAGGCAGAAAAACCTCCATAGTGGTGTCCAGCTTCAATGGAACCTGGTGGGACTATTTCCAACAGAAGTCTTTTAAATCTATAGCCAAGCAGCTCCAGCATTATAGTGTGTGCAGATTGAAGTGATATCTATTAGTCACATTGAAATTAAATTGATTAGCATCAGACAGTTTTTCCAGTGTACAGTGCTGTTTAAAGCTGATTGTCAGGGACAGTTTATACGTCATCAGACTCTCTTTGTTGTCTTCTTCACCTTACATGGGATTTGTTCTTTACCCTTTATTCATATACACTATTTCTCTTTTGCATTGAATGAGCACATGAGCAGTCAAATATTAAAAACAACAGTACAAAGGATTTCTATTACAAGAAGTTCTAATTTATTTATTTATTACAAGTACTTATATAGCACCCGCATTATACACAGAGCTTCACATACATATTATACATTCACATCAGTCCCTGACCCTCAAGGGGTGTACAATCTAAGATCCCTAACTTACATTCACACATACATATACTAGGGCCAGTTTAGACAGGAGTCAATTAACCTAACAGCATGTCTTTAGAGTAATGATACTGAGTTCTTCTACTTGACCTACCCAAACTGCCTTCCTAAAAACTGGAGAAATGTAAAAATTACATATTCTGGAAGGTTGAGCAACTGTCTACTGGAGCGGCTGAAATCTACAGCACTGCAGAGCAGTATAAAATTCTCAAAGGAAAAAATTATCATGTTTAGGGGCAAATTCATTTTAGATTTGTAAGCTGTAAAAATGATAAATGCAAAGTATTATTTTATTATTTTTTTTGTTTAATCTTGTTAGTCTTGACCATACTTAATAAAAAAAAAGGAAAATGTCCAAATCACTATACAATTGATTTAAAACCAGTTAAATGGTCTGATTATCTAAAAGCTCTCTGCTAAAATACTGTAAGGAACTCTTTACACCTTTGCAGGGCATTGCATTGGGTTAAGGCAGCTCATTCATTTGAATGGGCTTCCTACTGTACCATAAAAGTGCATGCATTAAGGCAGGGGTGTCAAACTGGCGGCCCTCCAGCTGCTTCAAAACTACAAGTCCCATCATGCCTCTGCCTTTCGGAGTCATGCTTGTAACTGTCAATCTTGCAATGCCTCATGGGAATTGCAGTTTTGCAACAGCTGGAGGACCGCCAGTTTGACACCTGTGCATTAAGGCAATGCAGTACACCACAACACATAGCAGTGCCTTACTATGCATTGGGAAAGGTACGTTGATGTGCTATTTAGAATGAGTGGTAACACAGAGCACCAACATGCATAGCATGCAATGCTACGCCTTAACACAACACAATAGGGTTGATTTACTAAAACTGGAGAGTGCAAAATCTGGTGCAGCTGTGTTTGGTAGCCAATCACCTTTTAACTTCAGCTTGTTCAATTAAGCTTTGACAATAAAACATGGAAACAAGGTTTCTATGCAGAGTTGCACTAGATTTTACACTCTCAAGCTTTAGTAAATCAACCTCAATGTGTGAATCCAACATTGGGGACAGCATTACTCAGTTAAGGCAGGTGTCATTACTTTAAACACAAATCTACAAAAATGTTGTTCTATAATTTAGGCTATATCTAGGATATCCACCAAAGATGCTCTATGTATACTTGGCTGCTAGGACATAAAAAAGCAATTGACACTGTGTTTAAATTAGGAATAACCACCTTTTTTAGACTTATAATGGACGTGATGACCTCCACATATATCTTCTAATTCAAGTAGGCAGTATTACACTTTACAATATTCCCATAACGGAACTTATTCACATTTAGATTTGATGTGCCATGTCTTACCAATGAAAGCTAAAAAACCTTCAAAATAGTTATATAGCTCTAAGAAAAGTGATTATACTGTTGTTCAAGTGCACTTAGGATGATTTACTTGTCTCTGACCACATGTCTAGTTTTGAAATGAGTGTGGTGGTAATTTGCCTGTTGATTTGTGTACACCCTCTGCATTCAAACTAAATTATAGTATATTCAAGTTCAGCATATTTACAGTTTTATGAAAGTATTTTTTTATGTGTATTTCACATTTTTGAATGTGCTTGATGTTCCATATTTTCATGATTTTATTTGAAGCAGAGATTTTATAGATCCTTTCTATTTAATTATTGCAGGTACTTATATAGCACTGTCAATTTACGCAGCGCTTTACACATATATGACTAAACATTCACATCAGTTCCTGCCCTCAAGGAACTGATACTAGGGCCAATTTAGACAGGAGCCAATTAACCTACCAGCATGTCTTTGGAGTACCTGGAGGAAGACCACCCAGACACAGGGAGAACATACAAACTCTGTGCGGTCAGTGCCATGGTTGGGATTCAATCCAACAACCCTCTTGCTGCTAGGTATAAGTGCTAACCACTTAGCCACTGTGTTGCCTGTGTATATCAAGTAATACGTTCAGCAGCAACTTTATAGGACAACTGCTGAGATTATTGGTTAAACCACAACAAGAATCTATGGTGCTGTGAATGTTTGCCTGATCTGGCCAATTACAGGTGGAGTGGAGAATGTTCATATGTTGTAGGACTCTCCATTACTCTAGCTGATGCTTTCTGGCCAAGTCTGGTAGTGGGAAACTTAATAGAGCAATGTGGATCTTAACAGCTGAAGTTGCATTTTCCCTAAAGATCCCCTCAAGTCTCCCACAGCAGTGCTGTTAAATGCAAGGCAGTAGTTGTAGTGTTCTCAACAGTAGTGCAGTAGTTTTGGCACCCCCCCCCCCCCACAACAGAAGTCCTATTATTGGTGTCCTTTTATCATGCAGAGATAAATGACCGCTACTCAGTTCTCCGCCATTCTCAGAGGAGACAGTTCTCCTCTGAATGCCTTTTTATGAAGTGGTGTAAATTGCTTCTCCTAATGAGGAGAGAAGCGATCTACAAATGCTCTGAACTGTAGAAAACGGCTGCTGTTGTATTCTTGTGAGATTACAGTAAGAGATCAGTCAAACACACAGTTTACGAAGCAGTGGTAAATTATCACTGCTTCTTTGCGGTCTCCCCGATTCTCCACCTCTGGGCTGGAGAATCTGGAGGGAGAATTTTCACACAGATCGCCAGTGAAGGGCTGACATCACTCCTTCATACACTGGCGTCAGTGACAGATTCTCTGTGTCCAAAGATGATCAGCGAATAACATGTTCTCCACTGATCATCTCTGTTTCCTAAACCACTAATGATCTGAGATCCGCCGCTGATCTCAGTTTCATAAAAGGACACTTAAGTCAGGAGCTCCAAGTAAGAAACTTCACAACAGATTCAAAAAAGAAAAAAAATGCCTAAGAAAACTGTATGTAGTGAGATAGGATGTCAAACATACTGAAAAGTTGATGTAACATTTACATAGTGTACACTTTAAGCAGGGTCCAGTTACACACACATATACATTTATCACAGTGGCTAAATGGTTAGCACTTCCACCTGGCAGTTCTAGGGTCATTGGTTCACATCCCAACAGCAGCACCACCTGCCTGGAGTTTGCATGTTCTCCCTGTGCCTGCGTGGGTTTCCTCTGGGTACTCCCACACTCCAAAGATATGCTGGTAGGTTAATTGGCTCCGGTCTAAATTGGCCCTAGTATGTGTATGTATGAATGTAAGTTAGGAACCTTAGATTGTATGCCCCTTGAGGGTTAGGGACTGATGTGATTGTACAATATATATGCAAAGCACAGCATAAATTGACAGCACTAGTACCTGAAATAAATAAATCTAATATATTTATATATAAAAGATAATGGACCCTATGTTGTTTTTAAAAAAACATAGCTCTATATATCTTTGGTGGAGGGCTATTTTTTGCTAAATTCTTTTTTAATAAATTTAACAGTTGCTACAGCCATCAGGACAGTAACAAAAAACCTGCCCACGGCGGCATTACAAGACACAATAAGATAAAAACTTAACATAGTCAACAACAAACTCTGCCTCGCCTAATTTGCACAGCTAAAGTGTACCTGAAAGCAAATGGATACTAAGATCAGTGAAGTGTAATCCACAATAGAATATTCACAGACAAACAAAGTGGTAGCCCATGCACCCCCCCCCAAAAAAAAGATATACAATTTCATGAAAATAGCCCACTCAATACAACCATGTGCAAATTATAAAAGTAACCCAGAATACATGGATAATTATATAGGATAGAACAGTTTCGCCCAATAAAGATCATGAATGACAAGGCACATAGTGTCAGCTGATACGCCCAGCAAACATGGTCATACTCAACCCAGACAGTGACTAATACAGGGCTCAGACTTTAACCTAATTGGAGGATGCTGTCCATCCATCTCATACCTTGTTGGTGGAGGGCTATTTATTCATTTCGGCTCACATAGTTATAACTTTCAAATTTTGTTTATTTACAAACTGTAATAAAAATAGCTTGAACATCAAACTAAGAACATGTTTGCTGTGTGGGCATAGACTTCCATACCTGTACGATGTAGCTGCTACAAGCCATGCAGACAAGAGTCAACAATGTAGGACTTCAGATTACAATGTGTTACCGTATAAGTGCAAATAAATGCTACTAATAATAATTTCTCATGGTTTTATAGGGATTTATTATCGAACACATCTAGAGATACAAAATAAAACTGATTTTTTTTTTTCAAAATCAGTTCGATTAGAAAAAAAACAACAACGTGATATTAATGGCTGGTCTCCTTTTACCTAAAATAAAAAGAGTGGATACTTACCTTTTCTGTGCAAAATATATTGCACAAAGGGGCCCCTTACCTTCTCTTCTGGGGTCCCTCGCCAGCGCTGTCTGCTCCTCCTCCTCTTTGTGTGCTCCCATAGCAAGCAGCTTGATATGGGGGCATACGTGTGGACATGTTCCCCAGCCATGCCTGTTTGTATCCATAGATACATACAGCTCTGCTCAATAATGCACCCTGGATTTGATTGACAGTAGCAGGAGCCAATGGCTCCCACTGCAATCAGTCTGTCCTCTGAGAGTAGGGAGAAAAACCAGCATTAATGCAGATGACCACAGCGCTTGATCGAGACAGACAGGTATATGGGGAGGGGGAACAGCATGCGGAAGGTTTTTATACCTTAATGCAGACACCGCATTAAGGTAAAAAAGCTTTTTGACACTTTGAAATTTTGACACTTTGAAATTTTTGCTTCCTAATCTATAGTCACCAGAATAGGAATGTTGTTAAACTAGGCCTAGAGCAGTGTTTCTCAACCTTTTATCAGTCAAGGCACCCTTTAAAATTATGAACTGTCCTTGAGGCACCCTTTATAATTATGGACAGTCTCGAAGCATCCCATTCTAAAATGGGGTGCCTCAAGACTGTCCATAATTTTAAAAGGGCACCCCATTCTACAAAGTGAAAAACTATTCTAATAGTTGTATATAATGCAGCAACATCCATACACATAGGACACCCAACATTAGAGGTGATTTATTCTTCCAAAGCAAACACACTTTTGCACACTGGTACTGACTAGTATTCCAATGTTTCTCTTCTCCCTCAGTTTTTCTTCATCACTGAGCTAATGTAACCCCAGCACTGATGGAGAGGGGCAGGGTCAGGGGAGAGTCAAACTAGGATGCCGTGCAGGCAACTGACATCCTCCTTATCAACTGATAATGTCATTGGTTGTCAGGACGCTGGCAGCTAGAAGGTTGTAATGGTTCACAATGAAAACCTGTGGCTTTGTGTAACTAAAAGGCAGGCTTGTTCCACCCTCTGGCTTATATACAAGTTTTTGGAAAGTTGTAGACATTTTGCCAAGGCACCCCTGAAGAAACCTCAAGGCACCCAGGGTGCCTGGGCACCCTGGTTGAGAAAGTCTGGCTTAGAGCACCAAAACATGCAAGTAAATGCTGTAATATTTTCTATATTTACCTTTTAACATGACTACAGCAAGCTGCTATGTACCAAATGTTTTTCAATAGTCACACATAGTTTTCCATGTTCCAAAGAAATGCACACAAAATTCTTATTTCAATACAGACCAGCTATTTTGAGTTTTTAAAGAAAAGGGGAAGAGTTTTTGAGAAAAGAGGAAGAGTTAACATTTCTGTCTGGCTATCTGTTTGGCCTATTGGGCCACTTTCTATCACTGTGACACCATGCAAGATTATGAAGGAGATTTACTAAAACGGGAGCACTCAGAATCTGGTGCAGCTGTGCATGGTAGCCAGGGACGGTCTGACAACTCATGGGGCCCCCGGGCAATAAGGGATCATGGGGCCCCTGTGTCCTTGCCCAAACTCAAAAAAGCCTATGAAAAAGATACCAGGGGCATCTCATGGGGCCCCCTACTGACCCAGCGCCCTCGGGCAGTGCCCGAGTTTCCAAATGGTCAGTCCACCCCTGATGGTAGCCAATCAGCTTCGAACTTCAGCTTGTTCAATAAGGCTGGCCACACACTATCCAATTTTCTATTTTCTATCCAATTTCTGACCAATTTCCTTTAGATTTACCTTCAACTATGTAGTGCAAGGGCTTGCCTAATTGAATACAATTGAAAATGTTGTTTAGGTTTTACCTCATATTATATGGTTTTTGGTAAATGTAAAGCAAAATTCTCAAAAAAATATATAATGTATGGCCAGCATTAGATTTGACCATAAAACCTGGAAGCTGATTAGTTTCTACGCAAAGCTGCACCAGATTTTGCATGCTCCAAGATTAATAAGGCCCCTTTGACACGGGCGTTCCGTATTTCCATTTTTCATCTGTCTGTTTACGGATAAAAAACGGACCCCCATGTGTTTCTATGGACTTGTGGATATTAACAGATGAACATCTTTTTACATCCGTTAATGTCCACATCCGTTAACATCCTTTTTTTTAATGGAAGTAAACCCTATTTTTTTTTCCGCAAAAAAAACAGGAGCGGACAAAAAAGGATGTTAATCGATGTAAAAGGAACAAAAACAGATGTAAACGGATGAAAACAGATGAAAAACTGATGTAAACCAATGTAAACGGATGAAAAATAGATGTAAATGGATAAAAAATGGATAAAAAAAACAGATGAAAAATGGATGTAAACGGATGAAAAAACAGATGCAAACGCATCAATTTTTTCATTGAAAAAATGTGACTGCACTGAAGAAAAAAAACGGAACACCCGTGTGAAAGGACCCTAAATCTCTCCCTGTGCATCCAGGCACCAAAGGAATATTAGATGTTAGTGATTGATCCTACCTGTCAGCATTTACTAAAGTCCCATATACACGATCAGAACTAGTTTTTCTCTGCATGCTAGTCTCATATCAAAAGTGAAGAGGTGACTAAAGTTACAAAAATTCAACGACGGAATAAAAATTCTGAAGAATGTAATGTATTTGTATTGTATTTTCGGACGACTACTGTACAGGTTAAACAGAAATCGTACGCTCCGGTATCATACGATAAAAATGTTTCTGCTTGTCCCTTTTATATTTTTTCAGACTATTGCTGTGTACTAACAATCAGATTATCATACGATTGCTTTATAAGCAGCAT
The DNA here is from genome assembly GCF_062004578.1 of Staurois parvus. Lineage (NCBI taxonomy): Eukaryota > Metazoa > Chordata > Amphibia > Anura > Ranidae > Staurois > Staurois parvus. Next base: position 1,522,703 of record NW_028318352.1, read on the forward strand.
TTTTCATACAATATTTTGATCGTGTATATGGGGCATAAGAGTTGGACTTATCATTTGGTGGTATATTTTCAATTTGCATGAAAATCCACTTCTGAAAATATTATAAATCCACTTCTGAAAATATTATTATACAGGATTTATCCTGTATAATACAGAGCTTTACAAAATGAAATATTGGAAAACAACAGAGTACCACTAATCAAAAAGGGAATACTTCTATTTATATTACAGTACTATAAAAGTATTTTAGCGTAGTATCTTTAAAGTAATGTATTTTTTTGCACACTTATGAGTAATAGCCTCAAATGTCTCTTGAGAGTCTTACAATGGAGAGGTAACCAAGATCAAGAGTCAGATGACTAAACATGTACGGATGCATTGACTATTATAGCACAGAACGATTTGTTATTAGAAGTGATAAATGGGAGTAAACAGATATTACAGTTATAATCTTCAGAGAATGAACAGACTGGAGATGTGATGGTGTGTGGAGGAGGGGCACCCAGGGAGAAAGTGCTTTGGAGTTAAGACATAGAGAGGAAGATAAGAGATAAGAAAAGACAAAGAGGAGACAGAGAGACTAGTGAGTGAGCACCAAAGAGAAACATCATACGAAAAACAGAATTACTTGAGAGAATTTACCAAATACAAGAGTGCATTCATCCAACCAATCTGGCACATGTAAAAAAGGTTCATAGTAAAAAAAATCAAAAAAGTTACACGTTTCATTTAGGAAATTTATGCTGCATTTGCCTATGTTTTTTTTTTTGTTGTTTCATTTAGATCTCCAATTCTGTAGCAGAAAGCTTTTGAAAGTTGAGAGTTCTTTTCACTGATCTCTGCCTGAATACTGGATGGCCCCAAGTAGAGCGATTTATAAGCCCAAAGCTGGCCATACATGGATCAAATCTCAATTGGTTCATCAGGAACCAAAATTTGCAACCTGGGTGGTCTTATTGGCACCCTCCACTTTGATGGAAAATTGAAGAAGCTGGCAGAAAATTGTGGGGCGGACAGCACCTTCATCTAATCAGATGCAGTCACTGTTTGGATATTTTGCCATCTGGTGCCAACTGTCAGAATACAGTAAGCACAGAGAGAGATTCATAAATCCATGTTTCTGAAAATAAATTCTGTAGAGTACATTTACTAAAACTGGAGCACTCAGAATCTATTGCAGCTGTGCATGGTAGCCAATCATCTAACTTCAGTTTGTTCAATTAAGCTTTGGCAATACAGTAAAACCTGTAAGCTCATTGGTTTCTATGTGGAGCTGCACCAGATTTTGCACTTTTCAGTTTTAGTTAATGTCGCCCTATGTGTGAACAACCAACCTAATCAAAGACACTTTTTAAAATTAATTTTATGTTTCATACATGTTTGGGTATTCAAAGTAAACAGAGCTTTACCATATTGACTTTACAAAGTAGGTGAAGAGCCTTTATCTTTTTAGTAAATCAACAGCACAATATTTAATTGGATGAACACCACTACTTTTCTAAGCACTCTTTGCTTAGGGTTAGCTTCCATTTAAAGAGCACTATAAAGTTATATAGTTTATGATGTATTATTGTAATTTATGTAATACTGTCCACAAGTTACAAATTTTAGTTTCTAAAAGAAAAATGTCAACATAATGCCATGCCAGTCTTGCAAAAAGAGTAAGAGAAGGACTGAAATGCTGTTTCAGGCTTATATCTAAGGGATGGTCACATGATTTTGGCTGGAGGGAGGTAAGCCAGTCTCAGCTCCCAAAATGACATTCAGCAAAGGTCCTATGGTCAAGCAATTAGGCCTTCACATAGGTGACAAGAACTGAATTAGATTGTAAGCTCTTATGAGCAGGGCCATCCTAACCCTCCTGTATTTAATTATATTGTACCTGTACTGCCTCCCTTTATATGGTAAAATGCTGCGCAAAGTGTAGGAACTATATCAATTTAGTAATATAATACCAGTAATAATGGGGCTTACAGCAGTGTTTGCTCCAATAATTATTATTATTATTATTATTATACAGTATTTATATAGCGCCAATAGTTCGCTCAGCGCTGTACATTACAATGGGAGACAGTACATGAGACAGTACAATAACAATACAATGCAATACACGAGGGGCTTGAGGGCCCTGCTCCTTGGAGCTTACAATCTAGGAGGTAGGGGAGAGTGGTACAGGAGGAAATAGCTGTGGGGGGTGGAATGGTAGGAAGAGTGGAGGAGATCAGCAATTAGCTGAGGGCGGGGTAGGCTTCCCTGAAGAGATGGGTTTTCAGGGTGCACCTAAAGGTGAGGAGAGTAGGTGATAGTGTGATGGATTGGGGTAGGGAGTTCCAGAGGATGGGGAAGCCCTGGAGAAGTCCTGGAGACGGGCATGGGGGGAGGAGGAGACCAGGGAACTAGAGAGAAGGAGGTCTTGTGAGGAGCAACTACATCACCGATCTGATATCCAAATACCACCCAAAACATACTCTCCGCACCTCACAATAAGGGTAAGTATTTCAGCCCTGTCTTTTTTTTCTATTCATCCTAGCAAAATTGCTGACATGGCTTTTTGTTAACATTTGAGTATAGGTCTGCTTTAATTTTAAACCATCTACACATAGGTGTCCGTTTGTGAACCAGAGAATAGCTGCGATTCAACGGATCTCAGCTATTCTCTGGTCATTCACAGTTTATAACACTCAGGAGATCCTGTCAGCCCTTCTCTGGAGATCTGTGTTCTCCGTCCAGATTCTCCAGCCCAGAGCTGGAGAATCAGAGGGACCGCAAACTAAGCAGAGATAATTTACCTCTGCTTAGTAAACTGGATTTTACTATAATCTGGAGAGATTATAGTAAAATGAGCCGTTTTTCACAGTTTGTAGACCGTTATCCAGCGTTTGGAAACCGTTCTCCCTTCGTTCGGAGAACTGCTTCATAAACTGCATTCACAGGAGAACTTTGTTCTCCGAGAATGCCGGAGAACTGAGCAGCGATCTATTACCTCTGGTTCACAAACGGACACCATAGTGAGAACATCTACTTCAACTACAATGTGGATAGCTTACATCAATCACTAAGGTATTTGTTAGCCTTACCAAATAATATTAAGTGTTCTGTCCAAAAACATACTTCTTTTTTTGCAATAAATAAAAAATTCTGCTGCTTCTGAATTCTTGGCCTAGGCAGCCCAGATCACAGGATCCGTGTCTTCCATGAATTACTGTAGATAGTCTATTGTAATTTAACAGTAATGAGAAAGAAAATGAAAACTGCTGCCCCTATGTACACAGATATATAGAAACTATATATAAAACATGATTTTTAGTATTTAAACACACAATAATGAGATTGCTTATGCTGAACTTGTCACTATCAAATGTACATTAGCCTAGGACCCCAGGCGGTCAGCAGTTTCTGATCGGTGGATCGGTCCATACATCCCTGGTACACACATTGGCACACACGATCCTCCAGCTATAGCAGGGAACCAGCTAGTGACCGAATGGGGCGTGTCCAGTGCTGGCTCCACCTTCATCTGCACAACTGTACACAGCTGGAGCCAATCAATAGGCGGGGGTGTACTCTGGATGCAAGGTTAACCATGTGTGAGTAAGATGATTGGGGCCCGATGTGTATGAGAGGGAAGAGGTGTAGTGCTGGGATGCCACATGTCCTCACTGAGAGCCACAGCCTGGATTCTGCACCCCGGCAGTTGCCATCAGAGGTGAGCCAAGCCTAGGAAGTTGGCAGGTCCTGGAGGTGATGGGAGGAGGAGGTGGGCGGACAATGCTTGGAATGAGGGGAGCGGATGCTTATTGATCGTGTGGGACTCTGCTGTGTCATGAATGATCCTTCATCTGAGGGGAGGGGTGGCAGAGGGGGAGGAAGAAAGGACAGAGGAAGATGCCGGGTGTCTGGGACCAGTGTAGCACCTGAGCTGCTGCTCCTTCCAGTATTCCTCTCGGACTCAGTCCTTTAGTGCAAGCAGGCTGGCAGCTGCTGATCACTGTAGAGTTTTGTAACTGTCTCTTTTTTTTTTTGTTTCTGTCTGATTGATTAATTAATACAGTTAATTTATATTTGGTTAATATACATTTTAATATGTCAAATTAAAAGACATTTGACAGTTTCATGTTTTGTTTATTTTAGATTTTCTATTTTTACATTTTTTTTTGGTGGGGGGCAAGAAGCTGGTCTTGCCTAGGGCGTAAAATAGTCTAGCACCAGCCCTGCACTAGGGTGCACTAATATTTGCACTAAAACTTGTGCACTATGGTGTGAATGTGCGCTTAAAGTTTTTAGTACCCCTCCTTGAACACGTCACGTAAAGTTGTGTGATGCAAAGGTCTTTAACTTTGCAGTAATATATTTTTACCATTTTATTTTCTTACACAGTATAACATATATCCTACATGAGTGATATGTGGCCCAAATAATAAGTGGCTCAACACACTAATCAGTATTGGTGGACAAAACAATATATATTAACTATCTTTTTTTTGCCCTTTGTGTGAGTGAATGAATGTTGTAACATATAATGGTTTTTTATAATGCTGTACATTTTAACATACAAAGTTCATTATGACATTTCTAAGGCACGAGGGAACAGTGTGTGCAATAACGACATAAAAAGTGTACTGTATATTGATATGCTGGTGGCATGACGAGCCGACTGTTCTCACTTTATCAGACTGGTTTAGGGAAGCCAGATCTGGCAGCTCACATGAACAGAAGTGTGCTCTATGCAGTTGTTATAGGAGAAGCGTGCACACAAACACTGCTCATTGACTGTCTAGGTGGGACTCAAAGTCTAATGAGTGAAATGCCTCCAGTTCTGCAATCTGCAGTTTGTCAACTGGTGAATTAAAGCAGTCTCCCATCTGTTTAGAAGCTTCAGTTTTAATAAACCTATAACTGACACATTGTCATTCCACCATGTTACTTTTCACCGCAGGAAGCCACAAGAAAACAGTATCACAGCATATGTAACACATACTGCTAACACACATTTACTGGCAAATTAATGACATTTATATGCAGCAAGGATTCATTCAAAGAAATCATTTCCTCACACATGGTAATATACAGCACTATCATATGACATGCTAGTGCAGCTATTTACAGCTCTATAATCAGTTGTGGGAAAACAAAGAGCCCAGGGGGTAAAATAAGCTATAGGTGTCCTTTTATGAAACAGAGATCAGCGGCGATCCTGAGGATCGTTGCTGATCTCCGATCATTAATGGTTTAGGAAACAGAGATGATCAGTGGAGAACATGTTCTCCACTGATCATCTCAGCACACAGACGGCCAGTATATGAAGGAGCGATGTCAGCCCTTCACTGGCGATCTGTGTTCTCCCTCCAGATTCTCCAGCCCAGAGCTGGAGAATCGGAGGAACCACAAATGAAGCAGTGATAATTTACCACTGCTTAGTAAACGGTGTTTGACTGATCTCTTACTGTAATCTTGCAAGATTATAGTAACAGCAGCCATTTTCCAGCGTTCAAAGCGTTTGTAGATCACTTCTCCTTTCATTTGGAGAACTGATCTACACCGCTTCATAAAAAGGCATTCAGAGGAGAACTCTCTCCTTTGAGAATGTCGGAGAACTGAGCAGTGCTCATTTACCGCTGCATGATAAAAGGACACCATAGTCCCTAGGTATTAAAAATCCTAAATATATAATTATGTTAATAAAGTATTATTTAACGTAATTGCACAGCATCAGGGGCGGATTGACATCTCATGGGGCCCCCAGGCAATAGGGGATCATGGGGCCCCTGTGTCCTTGCCCAAACTCAAAAAAGCCTATGAAAAAGGTACCAGGGGCATCTCATGGGGCCTCCTACTGACGCCGGGCCCTCGGGCAGTGCCCGAGTTTCCAAATGGTCAGTCCACCCCTGCACAGTATGCATTGCTTTGGCTACACTCATTTCAAATTTTACAATTTTAAAACATCTTGAAACTTTCATTGCCGTTAAGCTTGCCCATCAAAAAAGGTAGTTTGCCACATATCAATGATGAATGCCAAATGTCTAGCACCCATTGTAAGTGTTTTGTATTTATCTGCTCAATACAGAAAAGTGCCCAGCAAAGCAATGGCTTTGTGTTGTGCTGCACTATATCAAAATTACTCCAGATCTCAGCATGCATTTTATAATGAAGTATGGTTCCTTCATATTACTTTCCTGAGTGTTGTCATCAGCCCAGGAATCCATTGGACCTGAGCCCAATGGGAATATTTTTGTATGGATGCCGGATGAGCTACTGCATTCAGTGTCCATGTTCATATAACTTAAAAAGAACCCAGACAGAGCAAAGCAACAGGTTCACTTTATTGCCACCCTCCATAGCTGCTTATATTAATCACTGCTCCCCTTCACCCATAGTAGCAAGGAGAAGATGATAAATCTCTTTCTGCCTCCCTGTGACAGCAATGGATGCCTGATTAGTCCAGTGCAAAGTACCAGTGCTGTCATGTGGGATCAAAGAAAGTGAGTCACATGGTCCCCATACCTGAAAGTACAAGGTATTTTTCTAGATTGGTCTCTCAATCTTTTCCCCCAGAGGAACCCCTAAAATAAATTTCAGGTCTCAAGGAACCCTCACCAAAACTAATTTATCAGGGGTCAATGTGAAGAATGTCCCTTACATTGGTGATCAGTAAAAAGAACCAGAATCAACTTTAAAGTTCAAAAGGATGCAACTCTTACAGTACAGTGATGATCATAATGCCATCATTGCAGACAGCTATAACTGGTGTTGTGCTGTTTGCTCTGCCAAGTGGCGTTTTCCCCAGACCTATGTAGGCACCATCCAATGGAAGGTCAATCAGCCACAGCTCAAGGGACCCCTAGCTACCTCTGGAGGTACCCTCAGGTTGCATTGAAGAAAAGAAAATACAAGCAGTAGTAGGGACTGATTAACGTTAACCCTTGCTTTGCTCTGTATGGACAAAACAAAATATCACTGTCCATAAATATATGTAGAATGTGATTTAGAAACTTCTCGGTTTTCAGTTAAAAAAAAAATATCTAAAATTGAGTTGTCTAAAGCAATTTACCATCCACTATTTTACTATTTTTTCCAGTTTTTAAAAAATGGCCAATAAATATTATTTTAGAAATTAATCAAAACTATCACGATGCCATTCTACCATTTGGTGAGTCAAACAGGGAGGAAGATTTGTGCTAAACAAGGAGCCAGCAGCACAAGGGACACAACCCAGGTGAAGGTAAGTGATGCTCCTAGTGCTTATTTTTTATTAGGCTTGGACTTATTTAAAAGATATAATAGGAAAGCGACAACCCATAAAGATCGAGACAATAAATGAATAAATCAATTAAGTGATCATTCATTAAAAGTGTGAACCACACCAGGGGTGGACTGACAACTCATGGGGCCCCCGGGCAATAGGGGATCATGGGGCCCCTGTGTCCTTGCCAAAACTCAAAAAAGCCTATGAAAAAGGTACCAGGGGCATCTCATGGGGCCCCCTACTGACCCCAGCCCCCGGGCAGTGCCCGTGTTTCCAAATGGTCGGTCCGCCCCTGAACCATACTTATGACATAGAGCTTTTGTATGAAAAGAATTTTTATGGAGAAGATTCAGCCACTTTTATTGATTTGTACACACAGGAATGTGGTGACAAGGGACTTTTTTCTGCACTTTTTGATGGACATTACTCTTCTGTCACATTGTATTGGTATTTATTGATGCAATTTATGTGTTTGTAGGATTTTTGGTATTAATTTAAAGGGCTAGTTCCTTTTTTTTCATACAATAGCTCTTTGACTGATTTAAGGCATGTTATGTGCCTGTAAAGCCTATCTTGTGTAGTCATCCAAAAGTTGTGAGACTGCTGCTAAGTGCCGCCATCTTGGATATGATGTCAGCAGCCCTAGCAGGCTCAGAGCTGTCACTCAAATGACACTCTATATAATTCCCATTTTCCTCTTCCTGGGCAGCTATGTGAAAGATTATGTAAGAAAGGAAAGGAAGGGCAGAGGAGCTTGGCCAACACAGAGAGTATTTAGACTCTACCAGAGGAGGAGAATGCTATGACATACAAGAATGGAGGGGGTTGTGCTAGGTAATTGGCTCTTCCTGGAGTAGGTTTCTAGCAAATTCAAAAGCAAATAGCAAGTGAATAACATTTAATTTATGGATAGGAATAACACTGCAAGAAAGCATTTGAAATGCTTGATTTCTTTGTGACTTTATTTGCAATTTTTAACCCCTTGACGCCGACGTCACACGGTACGCTCGCAGCACAAAGACTGGGGTGTCAGTGAGAGCTGCAGGTCCCTTACTAACAACCCAGAACTCCCAATTTCGGGTTACCTGATTTCTGTGAAAGCCTCTGATTGGCTATCAGTCACTGTGAAGTCCACCCCCTGCGTTTTATTTCTCTCTGAATAAAGGAGAGAGATACAACTTTGTGCAAAAAAAAAAAAAATATATATATTTTTTAAAAATATTAAAAAAAGAAAAGAAATAATACCTAGATCTAGGTTTGATCTAGGTCAGGGTTAGTGTTTAGGTCAAGGTCAGAGTGAAAGGTCAAGGTCAGGGTCAAAGGTCAGGATGTTTCTTAAATTTTTTTTAAAATTAGGATCAGTGTCAGTTAGTGTCAGTGTGTTTTAGGTAGTACAAAAAAAAAGCAAAATGCGCGCTATTGATTCTGGGCTGTACTATGGGTACAAACAACTAATAACATACACAAACGTGGTATCTCTGCAATCGTCAAGAGCTGGAGAATTTATTTTGGGTTGTTCTTGGTGGTAGGTTATGGTAGTGACAAGATAAACACAGCTAAATTTAAACAAAATTATTTATTTTTACTATTTTTGGCTAGTCTTCCTTTGATAATAAAAAAAAAATCAGGAGATATCCATTACCATTTACCACAAAACAAAAGCCCAATTTGTCTTAAAAAAAAACGCGGTATAATTCACCTGGATGTACAAAGTAGTTGTGATGATATGTACAGTTTTACTAACACATGTCAAAGTTGCCAAATTTTACATTATTATTATTATACAGGATTTATATAGCGCCAATAGTTTGCTCAGCGCTGTACATTATAAATTAAGACTTGTTTTACCCTTTGGAATGAAGGGGTTAAGCTAGTGGCCATTTTTTTTTTAAACACACTAAACTGCAGCAAATAGATGTGAACCAGTCACTTAAGAAAGATGTCCATGGACTGCTTCAAGGTTAGCCATTCATGGGCATGGAAAACAAACTACTAGCTGTATATACAATCACTGAGCTACAAGTTTCAACCCAGAAAATTTCAAGCAAGCATACACAATATTTGCAAATGATGCTGAGTAATTTTGTTATACCCAAGCATTAAACTGTTATTAAACTCACAACAGTGAAATCAGTCTGTAAATGCAGTAAAGCATGCTTGTTATACTCACTCTCTAAACTAAGGGGTTAATCCTTTGCATTGTGCAAAAACGCTGTTTGATCTTGACTTCTCTGATCCTCCCCATTTTCCAGTGTCTCCCTCTTATCTCCTGATAAGACTTATTGTGTGGAGACACTCTGCACATGCTCAGTTTGGTGTGTATTGTTAGAGAGGGTTTCTGTTCTTGGGAGAGTGCATGTGATCAGCACAGGACCAATCAGCACTGTCCAGAGGTCAGGGGTTTTGCATCCTCCAAGAGCAGAATGAAAACTCCTCCTACAAGCTTTAACCAGTGCTCAGCTGGACACTGATAGAAGTCACAAGCAGGGGCAGACTGACCATTTGGAAACTCAGGCACTGCCCGAGGGCCCAGGGTCAGTAGGGGGCCCATGAGATGCCCCTGGTACCTTTTTCATAGGCTTTTTTGAGTTTGGGCAAGGACACAGGGGCCCCATGATCCCCTATTGCCCGGGGGCCCCATGAGTTGTCAGTCCGCCCCTGGTCACAAGACTGCTCTAACTGCTGATGAGAAAAGGTATTTAGCAGTTTATATTTACTAAAATAATTGCATTTCCATGACTAGAGAGAGTGAATGCAGAGTACTGGGTTTAGAAACACTATATTTGTAACCCTTATAGTACAATATCCCTATCTATTCAAGACTCAATAACTACATAAGGTTCATTGAATACTCTATATAGCCAGCCTGTACTCATCAGACATCATAATGTGACAGTGATTTTGGTTTAGATTGATATCAGATTATACAGGGTTAAATTTCTTTCTTTTAACATGGCAGTTCTAGATTGATAAATAGGCCTCAGCTGGGAAGGGAATGAAGACCAGAGAAATAGGATGGGAGGGGAAAAAGTTGCTGCGATTTACAAAAATAAACACATCTACTTGAGTCTTTTGATAGCAAGCTTTCTGTCTCTTAAGGAAGAAAAAACTAGCTGAGTGATTCATGTATTTACAGATTAGACAGCATTGTGTAACCCATTGCTTCCAACAATGATCTTTCACATATGGCTTCACAAATGTACCAGTAAATGTATGTGAGGTTATGAGCGTAAGTCAGATTATGGTGGTCCTGCTGGTGCAAGGTACAGCAGAAGAAAATATATACCTTTGCTTTTTGGATTCATATCTTTTTTATTAGTGTTTCTAGAAGAAGCAACCATTTATTTATTACATTTTTTTTCACGTTGTTATTTTTACTTACAAGTGAAGCTGTCATCTATCACTGTTAGCAGTCAGTAGTTTTAATAGAAAATGGGATTTTGTTTAAATATTATTTGAATATTAGCTCATAACAATGTTTTTTGTGCCATCCACAGTCATGGGATGACAGAATATCCTGTAACGATTGTATTAGGCAATCCATTCCAAATTCCATAGGTTTCCATTTTTGTTTTATATTGAACAGGGGTGGAAGAGTGTTACTAATGTGTGTCTACATATTGCATAAACATGCATTTTCAGGTAAAATGATGAGGCCTGTTTACAGTTGTATGAAAAAAATCTTTTTCTTCCAACACCTCTCATATGTCTGTGACTTACCTTACAATTTAATAGATTGTTTTTTATGGGTGGATCAATTAATGACATAGTTGTTGGTGTTGAAATGATCTATGAATTGTTACTGTTTATCATTACAGGTAGTGATCAATCTGCAGAAGAATTGTCTGAACAGTTTCCTATTAAGACTAGAAATGCAATTACAAAGCAATTGACAATCAATTTCACCCAAAGCAAGCAAAAAAACAAAAAACAAAATTGAAGAACAAGGATGAAAAAATTTTGTAAAAGGAACACATTTCTTAGTCTACATTCATACTGGATTGGATTTGATGTACGGATCAGAGGTGGCTAAAGGCTGCCTCTGGATGCAACAGCATTCTTTGCTATGGCCACATACAAACTGGCTAATTAGCCAGTTTTTGTGTGGCCCAAAACTCTGCAGAAATGCCAACCCTGGAAGTCCACTGACCACGTCCAGGTTCTGTACTCACCAGGGGCGGACTGACAACTCTTGGGGCCACCCGGGCAATAGGGGATCATGAGGCCCCTGTGTCCTCACACACACTCAAACCACACCCAAAAAAGCCTATGAAAGGTACTAGGGGCATCTCATGGGGCCCCCTACTGACCCCGGGCCCTCGGGCAGTGCCTGAGTGCCCGAATGGTCTGTCCACCCCTGGTACTCACATGAACTGCTCAGATGTGTGGTTACGTGTGAACGGCAGTGGTGCTGGACATTAATTTGTACACAGTAGAAATCTAGCAGCTGCTGCTCATGCCTGCAGCTATTCACACACAGGGGTAGATTTACTAAAGCTGGGGAGTGCAATATCTGATGCAGCTCTGCATAGAGACCAGTCAACGTCCAAGTTTTCTTGCCAAAGCTTAATTGAACAAGCTGAAGTCAGAAGACAATTGGCTACCATGCACAGCTGCACCTGATTTTGCACTCTCCAGTTTTAGTAAATCAACCCCACAGTGTGTTCAACACCGATTACAACCTTCAGCAAGAACCTACTGATTTTTGACAGTGGCCGCAAACGAACTGTCATGTGAACGTAGTCTAATAGTTGAATTTGATTCTGGCCAAGAAAAATCCTCACTAGGCTTATGCACATGCACTTGTAAAAATTAATCCAGTACTCGGTACTGAAAAAAAAGTCATTAAAAATTAGTCAAGTCCATGAAGGCACCTTCAAATGGTCGGATGAGCTAATTTTATACCTATAATTTTTTAATAAAATTGTACAGCATAAGCTGTCAGTTACAAGATCTGAACGTAAAGGAAAATCCTTTTTGGCAGTCAGATGTTCTGAATACTATTTCTTTATTTTGGCTAGTCAAATAGCATATGAGCATAAATATAGCATTATTGTAAATCTCTTCAAGGTACCACTGCACCCCCTGACTGTACGATACAATTATGGTAGTTCTGAAACTTGGTATTTTCATTGTCAACTCTAATATGTGACAGTGCATAGGCTTAGTGGTCTGTTGCTGTCACTTTGTTCCATAAAGGTGTATATTCATTGGCAGTACCTGAGGGATTTGTATTTTGCTTTGATTGTATACAAAAATTAAATAAAATTTTGTAATAGGAATATATTTTATGAGATTTCGCAAATGTCTTTCCATCACACACATTCATAGAAAAGGCTATTGTGCCCATGGATACCTTTAGTGGTAGTGGTATGACTGTAATAATGGATTTTTGTCTTAAGTGTCACAGCTAAAAACAAGCCAACATAATAACCCACATAACTTGGCCAATAAGAGCTAGTGAAGCTGAAAATATTAGGCGCTGTGCAGTCATTGGGGTGGATTTAGAAAAGAAGTAGAGGTTGTGCAAGGTAATCACTTTCAGCATATTCACTTTGCTAATTGAATACCCAATAATGTATAGGAGCAATTAGAAAAACAGTGTTTTTGCTGGAACATGATTGGTTACATTACATTTACCAAATTTGGTTAAAAAAAGAAGTATGGACAAAGCTTTTTTGACCATACTTTTCTTGTGGGTCATGGGTGCACCTTTACTTTCATTCTCCTGTGATACAGAGTCAGATTATAGCAGGCTATTGTCTACTAACAGCTGACAGGGCCAAGCTTTTCCAGGCTCAGGAAGCATTCTGACAATATTGTCGTGATCCACTCTGCTGACAGCTGGCTCTGCCCTTTCAGTGCACAGCTGGGAGTTGGAGCCAGCTGCTCCTGCTTTCATCCCCACAGTTTTACAAAATCAACAACCATCTTTAAAAATGTACTGTATGTTGTGGTGGCATGGCTCATTATTCTTCGGAACATGTATACGTTTGAGTTATTGGGGTAACTTACTAAAGGCAAATACACTGTTAACTTTGCAAGGAAAGCTTCACTTTACAAGGGAATTTGCACCAGGGTTTAACCACCTCCCGTACGGGCCATGTATATAAACAGCCGGACGGTGGCAGTGCTGGGTCGGGTGGCCATTTATAAATGGACTCTCCGCACCCTGGGAGCGCGCAGCACCGCGATCCGGTGCCCGCTGTGTCCTCCGGACACAGTGGAACACCGATCATCGGACGGGACCTCTGGCCAATCAGTGATCACATGCAGAGTAGTAAACAAGATGTCACTTGTGACATCATTGCTTACTACGTGTGAAATCTGTGAATGATCACAGAGATCACATGGTACAAGGCTATTCACAACAGCCTTGTACCATATAACAAGCTGTGACCAATCACAGCCCACACAGTAGTTCTCAATGGCTGCAAGAATGCAGCTAGAGAGGAGAAATGATTGCTTTTACAGCCTTAATGGGTGTAAAAGCAATCAGTGTAAAAAAAAAAAAAAAAATCTTCATCACCCCCCACAAGTAGTACAGTGTCACCATGGTGACACTGTACTGCTAGGGTGACAGTATGTAAAAAAAACAAAAAAAAAAAACCCCATAAATAATAATCTAAAAAATAAAAAAAATGTTTAAAAATTATAATTTTTGGTTATCAACTAATTTGGGTTATTTTTTTTTACTAAAAAGATAATGGAATACATTTTGGCCAAGATTTATGATGAAATATTATTTATTTGCAAAACTGTATAAGAAAAACACTTTTTTTCAAAATTTTTGGACATTTTAATTTACATAGCAAAAAAAATTAAAATCCCAGTGGTGAATAAATGCCACCAAAATAAAGCTTTATCTGTCTCAAAAAAATGCTAAAAATTTAATATGGGTACAGTGTTGCATGACCGCGCATTTGTCATTCAAAGTGTGATAGCACTGAAAGCTGAAAATTGGCCTGGACAGGAAGGGGGTAAAAGTGTCCGGACTGGAAGTGGTTAATTAATGAATTGAAGCTCTGCTGACTTCCACTTTCCAATTATGTACAAACAAAATACTGCTTTTTATTTTCCTTGCACGTGATTGGATATTTTTTGCAAAGTGAAGTTTCACCACTTTCACTAAGTTTTGGGAAAAGTGTCGTTGCAAGGCTCAATATCCCTTGCAAAGTGAACAGCCTATTGCCTTTAGTAAATCAACCCCCTTATTTCTCTGACTAGGCACTCCTTATCAGCATGTCCCATCTGAACAAGTCTGAATTGGAAAAAAAAAACCCTCAGCTTTTGGAATACAGTAGGAGCCCCCATGCAGTTTCCTATAAAATCAGGTATTTTGTAGTGGAAGGGCGATTGGAGACATTTTATGCTTCTTTTTTGGTGACTAATTACATTTACAAAGCGATCTAAAACAATTTTCAGGTGAGATGAAAATTCAAGAATTACCCACTACACAAGTTCAACTATTAACACAAACTACTCTCTACCAAGTGTTGTCATAATAGACATATGGGAACTACTAATTCTGTTTTTGGTTTTAACGTTCCAAGGCTGTCATGCTTATCCTTTTTCCAATACATTGTAAGTCATGAATAGCATGTCAATGGCTTGCGCCTGTCAAGTATACCTATACTGAAGCATTGATTACAAATCGGTACTTGAATGGAATAGCAGGCAACATTATCATTTTTTAGCCAGGAAGTGACCTGCTGTCTCACTGTGCAAGTGGCCCATCACTGTTTAATTGCCCATCTTACCAATGGGGAGGTACACAGATTATGGTGGGTAAAATCTCCAACCTACAACATTTGTATTATAGGGGGCTCTGCAGCTGACATTACTTTCAGAAACTTGGAGGTTTTTGCTATCCCATTTAAGTGTGATTTTATAATACTAAGTCTTATTAAAATGTTTACATTAAAACAATTTAAAGGATATGTTCACCTTTTTACAAAAAATAATAAATGTGCATTTCCTTGCAGGTACAAAAATGTGCATTTATTATTTTTTGTTTCTTGAGCCTCTAAAGCATTGCACCGACGATTAGCAGATCTCTGGTGCCATTCAGATCTCCTGCAGACCTGTCAGTATATCTGCTTGTCAGTACGGGATGTATGGGCATTGAGATATACTGACAGGAAGAATCAATGAACTACCACGGCGCTCCACATCGCCATGGTAGTTCATTGAAAACTACAAGCCGACAGCCGCAAAGGCTGTCCGGACTTGTAGATCATTCATTCACAGAACATTGTGAATGAATGACACGGTCCTGTGGGTGGAGCCCCAGTCCTGTGGGTGGAGCCCCACATGGCCACTTTTTTTAAAATTGTGACAGCTAGCGGGGAGAAGATCCCCCACTAGCTGTCACAAGAGTGGTCGCCAGTCCATTTGTAACATGTTACATGTTACAACCTGAATATGGGTGTAACATGTTACAAAAGGTGAACTTATCCATTAAAATCATGTCAACAACTGCAGCCACCATATTTCTATCCAGACAAGGTTCTTTTTAAAGATGATATAGTTGTCCATATTTTTACCAATCTTCGGAGGTTCTCTATGCTTATTATTGCTTTTTTGTTATATTTCCTGATTATTGCAAATAATGCTTTAATTGTTTAACTAATTTATTAAATGATTTCATTAAGTAAACAAATATGTCTCAATTGGTTTTTAATGCTTTTGTGTTTTACTATTGTTCATTTGTTCATCCACACTCAAATTATTCCAAAAAAATTTGTTAATCTTGTCCAATGCTCTCAAAATAAAATGGTCAGACTTTGATAAAAAATACTCTTTCCAATAAAGTTTTGTTGGCATGAAACATGCAGGGCTCATTTACACTTGCTTTGACTTTAACACACATAAAAACGCCTCCCGCTTCAGAATGCTTTTTTGATGTGTTTGAAATACATCAGTGATGCGTCGATGATGCTTTTTTGAAGCTTTAATGAAGCTTGGCAAATGCCGTGTGTGTGTTGATTTTCAATTTGTTTTAAAGGGTCCCAGTAGAACCCCAGCTTAGTAGTACCCTCATTTAGCAGATCCCCAGCTCATTAGTACCACTGTTCAGCAATTCCCCAGCTCATTGGTACCATTGTTCAGCAGATCCCCAGATTATTAGTACTCTCATTCAGTAGATCCCCCACTCTGTAGTTATCCCCAGGTCTGCTGATGCCCCACTTAGTAGTACCCACAGCTTTGCTGATCCTCCACTCAGTAGTAAGCCCCATCTCTGCTGATCCTCTGGTTTGTTAATCCTCCAATCTCTCTGGTCCCTGCTCACCTCCCACTATAATACTCCCACGCTGCGTATCACATGTGACATTGCTAGTTTCTAGTGCTTTTTTGAAGCTTTAATGAAGCTTGGCAAATGCCGTGTGTGTGTGTTGATTTTCAATTTGTTTTAAAGGGTCCCAATAGAACCAGCTTAGTAGTACCCTCAGTTAGCAGATCTCCAGCTCATTAGTACCACTGTTCATCAGTTCCCCAGCTCATTGGTACCATTGTTCAGCAGATCCCAGCTTATTAGTACTCTCATTCAGTAAATCCCCCACTCTGTAGTTATCCCCAGGTCTGCTGATGCCCCACTCAGTAACACCCACAGCTTTGCTGATCCTCCACTCAATAGTAACCCCCATCTCTGCTGATCCTCTGGTTTGTTAATTCTCCAATCTCTCGGGTCCCTGCTCACCTCCCACTATATTGCTCCCATGCTGTGTACCACATGTGACATTGCTAGTTTCTCCTGCTCTGGTTCCCCAGCTTTGCTGATCCTCTATCACTCAGTCCTCTCTCTCTGGTCCCCACTCAGCTTCCACTACTGCATTCCCATGTTGCACACCAAGTGAGTCATCTGCTAGTTGCTCCACTCCATTCTGTACCCGCTCCCCTCTCTACTGCTCCTGCACAGGAATGTAACATCTGTACCAGACACTTCCAGAATATAGACACATGAACTAGAAGTGACTGCTGATGACGTCTTTCCGGTTCACTTGTTGATTTCCCAGTGCATCCTGGGATATCTCATACCTGCAATACCTCTAAAAGGAAGCAAAGCTAAAGCTGAATAAGAGCCTCTCAAAAGCTGCAGGTGCTGTTAGCGAGCTTTGTTGTAGACTCCTGCACAGGGGTGGACTGACAACTCATGGGGCCCCCAGGCAATAGGGGATCATGGGGCCTCTGTGTCCTTGCCCAAACTCAAAAAAGCCTATGAAAAAGGTACCAGGGGCATCTCATGGGGCCCCGTACTGACCCCAGGCCCTTGGGCAGTGACCGAGTTTCCAAATGGTCAGTCTGCCTCTGCTCCTGCAGAGGCCTAGGCATACTCTGACGCACTAAGAAAGAGACATGAGGTATAAGCTTTGAAGCAAAAGCAAAAACTATGTGTGAACAGGACTGTAAGCTTACCATTTTATTCAGTGACAGGTGCTTTGATTGGCTTTCAGAGTGCTTTAAAACAGCGTGTCCAGTGCTACATTTTGAAGCAAATGAAAACGAGCCCTTAAGGAGTGCATCTACTCTTGGCACTGTAGTATACAGTATTTTAAATGTACATCTAAATCATTTTTCTGATGAAGTTCGCATATTTTTTGCAGCAAAATATCTTAGTGGGCAGGTTACTATAGGGATCTTACCTAGCATCACAGTAGTATTTTATTTTTCAGTTTTTGTTTTTTTTAATTATATTTTTTATTAATTTTTAAAACATACATTATTTCACATAATACAACAGCGCAATTTTCAATATCAAAATTCTTACAAAAAATCCCTCACACCCTTCACCCTTCCCCCCTTCCACCCCTCTCTCCTCCCCCCTGGTCACCCTAACCTTCTATTAACCTCTATCATCTATCCATCACTTTCTATCCCTCCTCTTCAGTCTTCCCCCTCATAATCCTCTCAATTCTGCATAATTCTTAGTTGTTTTCAGTTTCTGTTTAACTATGCAAACAAAGACCATCCAAAATATTTTAGGTGAACTTGAAAAAAATCGATTGAAGACCTGAAGTTATGATAAAATAAAGCAAAATGTACAAATACATATTTATTACCTGGTGCATTTATGACACTGGGCTTGGAGAGCATGATGGGATTTCTAAAATAAGAGCACAGCAATAGCTTTTTCATTTAGGAAAGTCTCTCTGTAACTGAAACTCTATATGGAGTTCTGTAGAGCAGAGAGAGTGGATGGTGGCAGGGATATGGCTCACTTTGGCCCATTCAATGTATGTGTAATCTAAGCAGTGGCTTTTCAGCTTTTGGAATCAACAAACCATTTTTAGTGAAGCAGTTAAGATCTGCTTGGTAAGTGTGGAAAGAAGCCTAGTGCTCTACCTGATGGTTGCAAAAAGTCAGTATGAATATTTGTGTGTATTATTTAACAGGATAGAAAATGTGTTTTCAATATATATATATATATATATATATATATATATATATATACACACAGACGTTGCCATTAAGGTTTTTTCACTCTGCATGAATAAAGTTATTTAACTGGCAATAAAATATGTTTTTAATATACAGTTGTGTTCAAAATAATAGCAGTCAGACATCACTAACCTGATCAATCACTGTTTTTGGTAGAAATGATATTTCTACATGGCAAATAATTTACTAGCAGGTGTAGTAGAGTAATAGAAATCCAACAGACCCAACAGTCATGACATGCATGCTGCTGATTCTGTGTAATTGAATCACTAATTGAAAGGGGCATGTTCAAAATAATAGCAGTGTGGAGTTCTATTAGTGAGGTCAGTCATTCTTTGAAAAACAGGTGGCAATTATTGCCCTTATTTAAGAAAAGAAGGCAGCAAATGTTGTACATGCTGGTTACAGTGCATTTCTCTCTGAAATTCTGAGGAAAATGGGTCGTTCCAGACATTGTTCAGAAGAACAGCGTACCTTGATTAAAAAGTTGATTGGAGAGGGGAAAACATATAAAGAAGTGCAGAAAATAATAGGCTGCTCAGCTAAAATGATAGCAAATGCTTTAAAATGGCAACCAAAACCTAAAAGACGTGGAAGAAAGCGAAAAACTACCATTCAAATGGATAGAAGAATAGCCAAAATGGCAAGGACTCAGCCAACAATCAGCTCCAGGAAGAGCAAAGAAGGTCTAAAGTTACCTGTGAGTACTGTTACAATTAGAAGACGCCTATGTGAAGCCAAGCTATCTGCAAGAAGCCCCCGCAAAGTCCTACTGTTGAAAAAAAGACGTGCTGAAGAGGTTACAATTTGCCAAAGAGCACATTGACTGGCCTAAAGAGAAATGGCGCAACATTTTGTGGACTGATGAAAGTAAGATTGTTCTTTTTGGGTCTAGTGGCCGGAGACAGTTTGTCAGACGACCCCCAAACACTGAATTCAAGCCACAGTACACTGTGAAGACAGTGAAGCATGGTTGTGCAAGCATCATGATATGGGGATGTTTCTCATACTACGGTGTTGGGCCTATTTATCTCATACCAGGGATCATGGATCAGTTTGAATATATCAGAATACTTGAAGAGGTCATGCTGCCTTATGCTGAAGAGGAAATGCCCTTGAAATGGGTGTTCCAACAAGACAACGACCCCAAACACACCAGTAAACGTGCAACATCTTGGTTCCAGACCAACAAGATTGACGTTATGGAGTGGCCAGCCCAATCCCCGGATCTTAATCCAATAGAAAACTTGTGGGGTGACATCAAAAATGCAGTTTCTGAGGCAAAACCAAGAAATAGAGAAGAACTGTGGAATGTAGCCCAATCATCCTGAACTGGAATACCTGTTCACAGGTGCCAGAAGTTGGTTGACTCCATGCAACACAGATGTACAGCAGTTCTCAGAAACAGTGCTTATACAACTAAATATTAATTAAGTGATTCAAAGGAAAGCAAAATCTTCAAACATTTTTCAGTTTATATAGTGAATGTTTGAGTTTGTAAAGAAGAATACAAACACTGCTATTTTTTTGAACAGTCTAATATTCACTTTTCTTCAATTTGTTTAGAGGAACAACACAAATTTGATATATTTTTCTTCATGTTTTGACTTGGAATAGAATGTGTAGTGTTCCCAATGCATTTGTGTGTATGGAAATAAAAGCTATTAGAAGGATTTTGAGCTTTATTCACTTTTTTCGACACACTGCTATTATTTTGAACACAACTGTATATATATATATATATATATATATATATATATATATATATTTTTTTTTTTTTTTTTTACTAGGTATACATCATATATATATATATATATATATATATATATATATATATATATATATATATATATATATCTATCTATATATATCCGTTGCCATTAAGGTTTTTTTCACTCTGCATGAAGAAAGTTATTTACCTTGCATAATGTATTTGCCAAGATTAAACATAATGCCTTACCTGTCAAATCAGATGACACGACATGCAATGACCAACAATTTTCCAGGCGGAAAAGGTCTTAAAACACTCCCCAGATGGAAAGTCAAAAGAAGGACATCACTTGAAATATAAGGGCCTGGTTTGATTCCAGTCGTTATGTGTCACAGTCTGAAATCCAGAGCACTTGGTGGTGAGAGCCACCAATGTCAGAAACATGTATGGATCTCTTTGAAGTGAGACAGCAGGCAGCATTTTGCTTGAATTAGAGAATTGGCACATGTTAAATATCCAGGGGAGAATTTCAGTCCAGCAGGGAATTGTAACATTCTCAGACTTATTCCACATGTGTTATGCTTAGATTGTTCATGCATTAGCTTTACTACAGCTTTTCGAAGTAATACTCTCTATATATCACAACAAAATTGCTTCCATTAAGTTGCAGCTTTGTCTTTTTTGGAAGTTTAAAAGTTACTACTATGAGTTAAAGCAAAATGGCTCATCTGGTAAGTAATGTGACTGTTTTACTAAATACCATATTGTGTTTATAGGATTCACCGTTCCCAATGTCTTCTGTATTTGTGGCTGAGAACATTGTCCTGTACTCCTTACCTTTTTGGCATAAAGGGAACTGAAGTGACATCGCTGTATACATTACTCCATTTAAATGCCTAAGACAAGCTTGTTATGTTGAATTACAATTACTTAATGTGCCTTCCCTAAAGAGAGAGGGATGCATTCTGCTATACATAGCAAATGAAAAATGAAAAAAAGTTGGATGAATGAATAGCATTGTGAACAACTTGTGTGTCTCTTTGTAGTTCCAAAAATTGAGTTTAGGTACAAATATGGATCAATGAGTGAGTATATCAATGCAGTGAATTGTGGTGCCAACATTGCCCTTAGAGTATAAATAAAGTCAAAACTGTTTTTTTTAATTTTGAATAGAGTAAAGGAAGTTTTTTAGCCCCCGACAATTTTTTTTTATCTGTGTGCCTTTGGGGAGATTCCACTTTCTGTCCCGCAGCTACAACAGGAAATGAAAAGCAATCACTTCAAAATTGATGGAAATCTATGGTTGTCACCAGGGTCACCAGAACTAGTGTCCACATTGCAGGGGCATATTTACCACAAGGCAAACAAGGCATTTGCCTAGAGAGGCGTTGCCCCCCAGAAGAAGTGTCATATGCGGCATAGGGACCAGTTGGGATTCGAGAAGGACTGTTGATGGTGTATGCAGAGCCTGACTGTCATTCCCGGGGATGTCCAGAGCTGTGGGGTGTTAGTGGAAGGCTCTCTTGGGTGGGGGTGGGGATGGGGCAGGGGTGTTGTTGGTCACTGTCAGGTGGGGGGTGTCTGGTGTTGGTCGGTGTCAGGCTCTCTCCGCTGGGGAGGGGGGATGTCCGATTTCTGTATAGCCTAGGGCAGCACTAAACCTAAATACACCACTGCCACATTGGAAGATATCCACTCTATTTCTTTCTGGTGACAACTCAGAATATGGGATTTTCTTTCACTTTCACTCTTGGCAATAACATCAGGAAAAACAGAGGGGTGAATCTTCCTAATGGGCACACAGGCAGTATTAACAACCGGACAGGTGTTCAGATCCCTATCCACTCTGTCCAAAACTTAAAAAAAAAGTTTTGGCTGCAGAGAACAAAAAATGTTAATATATTGAAGCTCACCAGTCCTTAGATGCTGTGACTGCATTAGTTCTAATTTTTCAGATTAAAAACATTTACAGAAAGTACAGAAAATATTGTTGATCCTGCCAGAAATGCATTGTCCTTGTCACTTCCTGTGAGCTGAACTAATACATCAAACAATGTTCTCTTCCTTCCAATCTTCTGTAAACGACTAATTCCTCCATTTCTTGTGTAATAGAGTTGAAGAGAGGAAGATGTTTTTGTAGTCCTGTCCTAGAATGACAACCATGACTCTCTCCATAGATACAGTGGAGAAGTGACTATAGCCACCCTCGGACAAGAAGAGTGTTATCTGCATGATTAACAGATAACAATGAGAGGGGAAAGCCTTAAATATGAAAACCATAGCAGTTACCCTTTCTAAACGGCAATAGCTGTTTATTACATTTTTGATTTTGGACTAGGAATGCTTTATTTTTTACTGCAGATTATCCACAATATTGTGTTAAATAAAACAACTTTCACCTCTCCCCCCTAGCATTCGTTATGACCACATCCTGAAGACCGTGATCATATCATAAAAGTGCAGAGGTTTATATATATGTGTGTGTAAAAACTAGAATTCACTTACTAGTTTAATTTGCAGGATGGAATCGTATTTGTTGCTATGGACATCATGCCCCCGTTTATTCCAGTTTTCCCTAATATATACAATAATCTGTTCAATAACTGGGCTAATGTGCATAAAAGGATAACAAGTCATCAGATGCTATGAACAATTCATGAAAACTGGTGGTAAATAGTTACATTTTCCTTTATTTTTTCTCGCTTCATTTTCATAAATAACGTCTGTTTAAAGGAAATGGGAAAATGAAAACCATTTTTACTGATATGTTGCTGTTATGTTACATGCTGTGTTGTTACAAGGTGAGATTTGTGAATATATTTCACAGAACTAAACATTGCACATGTTACATGCAATAAAAAATGATGAAATTCATTAGGAATACAGCGATGTTATCTCCCTGCCTTTAATCCTCTAACTGAACAGTGAAAGGAGAATCAGAAGACCGATGAGGTCATCTCTCTGCCCACTTTATTTAACACAATATTGTGGACAATGTGCTGTAAAAAATAAAGCTTTCCTAGTCCAAAATCTGCTCTCTCTTCCTATCAGCATGAGGGCATTCAGCTCAACAGATTGGCTCCCAACGCTGTTCCTCCTTCTCCCAGTTTGAGTGCATGGCAACCTCCAATTATTTTTGACTTTTTGGACCCTTACATACTGTGGGGTCTATACAATAATTGCTGTGCAAATGGCATAAGCATTTGCACAGTTGTCACAAACAATGTCCATATTTTGCCGAATATGTTTATTTGCTATGATTGTTAGCTCCTTCTAATGGCCATAGTGTGGTATGTTCCTGCTTAATGTATTTCAGAGCAATGACACATTATGGCCATTAGGTGGAGCTGATAATCACAGGAAATAAATATACTAGGCAAAATACAGGGATCATTCATGACAGCTGTACTAATGCTTGAGATATCCACACCACAAACATTTTTAAGTAGACCCCCCAAGTTTCTTAGTCAAACATCACATCTAATACTTTCTAGCTGTCAATGGAAGGTGCAATCTGTATGTTTTTTTTTATTACAATAGCATAAACAAAGATCTATTTAAGGACAGTCTTTTTATATTGTAGTATTGGACTAGATTTGGTGGTGTGTGTGTGTTACATTTTCTGTGTTATGTGGATTGCTATATTTTCCCTGAACATTTGCAAGCATTTAGAAACATTTTGTGTTTGGAAACACCTTCCAGCATTACATTTATCTCAGCGTATAGAGTTTAGTTGATGAATGTCATTGCCCTCTTTCAATATTTGTCAGACTTGTCAGTTGCCATTATACATCTGCTCCTGTCCATCAACGAGAAGCTGTTCAGAAGTGTGTCCTGCTTTCTGCTCTCTACGTCTGAGGATTTTCCAGGTCTCTGAGGGATATCCCTCCTGTACTAGGTCAGGGCAGCGAAATGAGGAGTTAACCACAATGATATTACCGCTAGCAGACCACTTAGAACACATAAACAAGCATTCTGGAAGAAGCCTGACCTGGAAATCTTGAGTGCATGAGGGCCAAACAAATTGTCTTCAAAGTTACCAAATGAATTAAGTTATCATATGTTCTCCAGCCTAGTCTTGTCAAATAGGGTTTTCTTTTTTATCGTCAAAGCTCACAGAATGTTGGTAAGCACCATTTCAATTAAATGTTCATCCATGTCAAGAATAAAAATAAAAGAGACTCTCTTCTTTTAAAGTCCATACTTCAACCCACCTATACTCATCTGGTGCTCCCATATGACTCTGTTGAAGTAACACGTGCTTTTGGGTATAGAAGATACCCATAATGCATTGCTAGAACCCAGCAACTAATCATCAGGCCCAAGCACTGTCATATGAGAAGGACGGTTTCAATAACCCTGAGTAAAGCTGGCCATACACTAGATTTTCAAACAAATGCTTGTACTGACATTCATATTATTATTATTATACAGTATTTATATAGCGGCAACAGTTTGCTCAGCGCTGTACAATAGAATCGAAGACAGTACACGAGACAGCACAGTAACAATACAATACAATACACAAGGGGTTCGAGGGCCCTGATCATTGGAGCTTACAATCTAGGAGGGAGGGGAGAGTGGTACAGGAGGAAATAGCTGTGGGGGATGGAGTGGTGGGAAGAGCGGAGGAGATCGGTAATTAGGTGAGGGCGGGGTAGGCTTCCCTGAAGAGATGGGTTTTCAGGGTGCGCCTCAAGGTGAGGAGGGTAGGTGACAGTCTGATGGATTGGGGTAGTGGGTTCCAGAGGATGGGGGAAGCCCTGGAGAAGTCCTGGAGACGGGAATGGGAGGAGGATATCAGGGAGCTGGAGAGTAGGAGGTCTTGTGAGGAGCGGAGAGTGCGTTTTGGGTGGTAGATGGATATCAGGTCAGAGATGTAGTATAGAGCAGTGTTATGAACAGCTTTGTACGTCAATGTTAATAATTTGAATTTTTGAAATATGAGAATTCTTATCAGTACATTTTGGTGTCCTTTTATGACACAGAGAATAGCTGCGATTCAACGGATCTCAGCTATTCTCTGGTCATTCACAGTTTATGACACTCAGGAGATCATGTCAGCCCTTCACTGGAGATCTGTGTTCTCCCTCCAGATTCTCCAGCCCAGAGCTGGAGAATCAGAGGGACCGCAAACTAAGCAGAGATAATTTACCTCTGTTTAGTAAACTGATCTTTTACTGTAATCTCGCGAGATTATAGTAAAATCAGCCGTTTTCTAGAGTTTGTAGACCGTTCTCCAGCGTTTTGAGGCCGTTCTCCCTTCGTTCGGAGAACTGCTTCATAAACTGCATTCACAAGAGAACTGTGTTTTCCGAGAACGCCGGAGAACTGAGCAGCGATCTATTACTGCTGGTTCATAAACGGACACCAAAATGAGTTGATGAATGTCATTTGAAAGTACTTCAAAAAAAGTTTGCTTTTAACATTCGATTTTGGAGCAAATGGACTTTCCTGAATGAAAACCACATTCAGTGTTTGAAATTTGTTTGTTCAGGAAAAATTTTCCAATTCACTCCTTCAAATTTTCTACACTACATTTGAAAATGTAACCCCACTAATGAGAACAAAATCAAATGAACATTCCAAAAAAGAAAATTGTGAATAAAACTCTACCTTTGGCTCCTGGAGCAGTGAATTGGAGGAAAAATGAAGATGAATATAAGTGCATAGGTGGTGGGATGGGGTATGTGAGTTTTAAAGGGAAGATCGCTTTGCTTTAAAGTGGAACTAAACCCTCCTATACTCTACAGCCAAGGGAACTGCCATCATAACATCTGTTTGTTCTGCAGTTGTCATGGTGTCAGTTATGACACCAGCCAGTTTGATTGAGAGCAAAGCAACAGTGGCAGTTATTCACGGCATGCCTTGAATGTAACTGTTTGGCAGTTAAATTATTGGGTTTAACTTTCCTTTATTTGGGCAGAGTCTTTTTAAACCTTGAGAAGCATTCAAGGAAGGCAACCTACTTTCTCAGTACATCCGTTTTTCATCCAGACCAGGGGCGGACGGACCATTTGGACACTCGGGCACTGCCCGAGGGCCCAGGGTCAGTAGGGGGCCCAATGAGATGCCCCTGGTACCTTTTTTATAGGCTTTTTTGAGTTTGGGCAAGGACACAGGGGCCCCATGATCCCCTATTGCCCGGGGGGCCCCATGAGTTGTCAGTCCACCCCTGATCCAGACATAACTGTACTGTACCAGTTCACCGATGTATAATGTGGAGAACTGAGAACCCTTGCCCATGATGCTACAGAACTGTCCTCAAACATACCCACTGTAGACTCTTTAATATCTCTCCAATACAGAAGCCACATTTGAAAAAATGTCAGTATTAAAGCTGAACTAAAACCCTCCTATACTTTACAGTCAAGGAAGCTGCCATCTTCACCTCCGTTTGAATTGCAGTTCCCATGGGGCTGCACCATGTGATCAGTTACAACACCAATCATTTGATGGCTTGACAATTCTGTTAAGAGCAATGGTGACTGCTATCATTCACAGCATGCCTTGAAAGTAGCTGTTTTAGGAAACAAAACGAAGCAATGGGTTTAGTTCTGCTTTAAAAAACTTCTCCTTGTCGCCAATCATATTTATACCTGTTTTAGAACTTCCTGATACAGGAAGTAGAAAGAATGATATTCACAACCTAAGGGAAGAAATAGATCTTGGCACAAATGAAACAATAACATTGGAATGACTACATGTACCATTGTGTGGATAAAACAAACACATTACAAGCACAAGAAGAAATGATTAAATACATCATACATAAATGTAGCATGTTGTGCTTTTTTAATCCCCAAGGAAGTGGATAAATTAAGGTTTTTGGTTGGGTCAAGATTCTTTTTTAGGATCAAAAAAGCTTTCTTGGGGACATGATCTTTTTCCACTAGAGAACATTACTACTCACTTATGGGAGAAAGGTAGTACAAATTATACAAATGTAAGATGCCCATACATGTGTACATTTATAGCAAGAAAAAGTTTTTGAGACCTCTGCTGTTGACAGCTAGCCTGTGTATATGGTATTGCTAACCTTTTAGTTTAGGAGATATCCTCAGTTATTGAATGAGCAGAATGTAGAATGTAACTAGAAAAGCTACAATTTCTGGGGAAATTGTGTGAAGTGCTCTTGCCTACACCAGTAGTCTACAACTGGAGTGGGCTGAGTAACTGGGTGGAGTGGCTTGTCACTCTGCTGCCTGATCACACACCTGGGTTCCTATGGCAACTCACTCTACAGCAAGGGCAGAGAAGAGCAGTTAAAAACAAACTGCTCCAACTTGCTCACTTCACTGGCGGTTGCCATCTTCAAACGGTTGTAGTTTAAAAAGTTTAAATCCTACACTGAAGAGCTTTATATTGTGAGAATCACAAGACCCAGACCTACATTTTGATGCATGTCTCTGAAATATTAAAAATGAAGGCACAGTCGCAGTTTAGAAATTGCCCTTCAAATTTGAGGTGGCTAGAGTGGAGTTTCAATGAATGTCAATGGGCGGCGTGAGTTGCAAACAAATGGTCATATTGTGAAAACTATCAGGACTATGGCTTAGCCGCGGACATTTTTAGTGGCAGAAGGGATAGCTGAACGTTTTGATATATTGATTTGTGTAGGTGGGCTTGAAAATGAGGGAGTGATGGCAGTTTAGAAATCAGGTCCTGATTTTTCAACTCACACTCTAGCTTTTGTCAGCTCCCACTCTAGTTTTGAACATTCCGCCATTCATTCCTATAGTAGTAATAATTGCATGTAAAATCCGACAAGCAGGTTGTACCCAAGCTGATCAATAAATCAACTTGTGTACATTCAGCCTACCCATACATGGTCAGTCCCTGCTGAATTGGACGAGATTCGAACTGTCTATGGCTACTTAAGGTTCTGATGTCAAAAAGACCAATTCAGGGTGCACAGCTCTGCACTGGATGTGGGGGTGCTAAGCAACAGTCCACTGCTGGAGCATGGGGGAATGCAGTCTGAGGGGTAGTCCAGCCTGTGCCCCCTCCCCTGACTTGTCCATCAAGATCAGTAATAATACAACCATCAGTCCCTGCCCTCATGCCAGGGTACTAAGTGTAATCCTGGACTCCCATCTGTCCATTCAGCCTCAAATCCAATCACTGTCCAAATCTTGTAGACTTCACCTCCGCCACATCTCCAAGATACGCCCGTTCCTAACCTCGGAAACCACTAATCAACTTATTCTCTCCCTTGTTATATCTCGCCTTGACTATTGTAACTCCTTCCTCATTGGCCTACCTCATCGCAGGCTATCCCCTCTTCAGTCTATCATGAATGCTGCTGCCAGACACATCCACCTTACTAACCATTCCTCGTCTGCCACCCCTCTCTGCTAATCCCTCCACTGGTTTCTAAATGCCCAATTAATAAAATCCCATACATTAACAATACCATATAAAGCCATTTATCACTCTGCCCCAAATTATATCACCAATTTTGTCTCCAAATATCACCCAAACCATACTCTCCGCTCCTCTTACGACCTCCTGCTCTCTAGCTCCCTTATCTCCTCCTCCCATGCTCATCTCCAGGATTTCTCCAGAGCCTCCCCTATCCTCTGCAACTTTCTACCCCAATCGATCTGACTATTGCCTACTCTGCCCTCTTTTAGGCGATCTCTGAAAACCTATCTCTTCAGGGAAGCCTGTCTTGCCTTCAGCTAATAACATAATTTTCTATGCCTCCTATCAGTTCATCCCCCACAGTTATTACCTTTTGTACCAACAGCCCCTACCTCTTAGATTGTAAGCTCCAAGGAGCAGGGCCCTCCTAACCCTCTTGTATTGAACTGTATTGTTGCTGTATTGTCTCCCTTTATATTGTAAAGTGCTGAGCAAACTGTTGGCGCTATATAAATCCTGTATAATAATACTCTTAGATTGTAAGCTCCAAGGAGCAGGGCCCTCCTAACCCTCTTGTATTGAACTGTATTGTTGCTGTATTGTCTCATGTTACATTGTAAAGTGCTGAGCAAACTGTTAGCGTTATATAAATATTGTATAATAATAATAATAATAACAATAGAGGAGGATTAGTTAGGTAAAATGCTTTTGTGGTCCCCTAGATCCAAAAAAAAGCAGTTAATCCATTGTGTGTGGGTTCCTCCCCACTGCAAGGGAGAATTTTCCTATTTTCTAGATCTGAACTTTAAAAATGATCTTTACTTTTGTAATGTCTTCTAATGTGGGCTCCCTCTCTCCATCATGCCTAGATGGCATGACGACAAATTGGATACACAGCATCTCACAAATGAGCTCAAATGAGTTCATTTACTCTTTTAACATTTCTAGATTCCCTTTTCTGATTGTTTCATATTAATACTGGTAATTAAGTTAAAGAGTTACAAAGAGACAAATGACCACCTTGTTAAACTTTTTGTTATTTTAAATATCCAGAAGCAAGCTAAGAAAACCCCAGTAGGGAAGCTTTCAACTAAAAGTGTGAAAAGTATGTACCTTATGGGACTTATGATCAAAGTATAACCTGGGGCCCATCAGAGTTATATGCTTCTGTAATTATACATGTTGCTGTAATTGTCTACATGATTTCGAAATATACAAACATTATACAAACATTATCAGTTCACAGGGCTCTGGATTTCCCTGCAGTGCCTAAGATATTTATTAACGCCAAGACTTATAATAGATTTATTAGATGTGCAATTCTTATGTAAAAGAATATAAAAAGCATACATATCAGTTTGTATACTGGTAAATTGTACATACATATATATATATATATATATATATATATATATATACATTTATAAATTGTATGTATATATATATATATATATTCCAAATACAATATGCAATTCAGTTACCATATAATTATGAAAGATGTGCAATTCTTATGTAACAGAATATAAAAAGTATACATATCAGTTTGTATATTTGTAAATTGTACATATATATATATATATATATATATATATATACATTTATAAATTGTATATATATGTAAGATGTGCAATTCTTCTGTAAAAGAATATAAAAAGTATACATATCAGTTTGTTTGAACTAACCCATAGAACTAATGATCTTTTCTTATTTTCTATGTTCTGGAAGCTGAAACGTTGGTTGCTAAATCACTCTGCCAAGCAATCACGTTCAAGTAAAGAATAACTTGTACAGGATGCTGCATTTTTTATTTTGCAAGAGACTTCCCGCAAACTTCAAAGGCTTTGCAGAACACATTATTCAAGGTGATGTCCAATCAAAGGCAGGATCATCACAGTGCAACTGCAGGTAAATGAGGCTGCCCACATTGACATAAACCAGTGCTTGCCAGACTTGTGGCTGATGCCTTGATCAGATTTTGTTCTAAAAAAAATGTATTGTTCTATAGCACTTAGGAGTCTATTTATAAATGATTCACACAATCTGCAATTGAATCCAATTAGAAACGTGGAAATCTGGGTGAAAAAATTATAAATAGACCCCCAAATGTGTATATATATTCAAAACTGTTTTGTTCTACAGTAGATAGAATAGGGAAGGGTTAAAACTCCTGTCAGTTTTTTTTTTTTTGCTGTCTGTGTAAGTAGGTGAGATTTACTCCCACTTCCTGTTTAGGAGATATAAAAGGATGTCAGAGGAAGTTATTATGAGGCTCCATTCACACTAGAAAATGTGCTTTTATGTACATTTCCCCCATCATGTCTAAGGCAGCAAATTCATTTCAATGATCTGCCCTATGCATGAGAAACATGCAAAAGAGGTGCCTGCCCCATTTTCAAAATGATGACACACCAAATTGCATGGAACTCGGTATTATGCGTTTTAGTACCCCTGAAGGCATGTGCATTTGCAGGACACATAGGTGTGCAATTAATAATGAATAGCTTTGCTGTGTGTCTACAAAGGGGCAGTGCATTTTGTGTATTGCAAGATTGCAGGAAAGCATAAGTTCCCACAACGCACCGGTGTGAATGAAACCTGAAAGGAAGGAAATTCTCTTTGTAAATGGTAGTCTTTCCTATCCCCTTTTCTTGATAGTTACCCTCATCCCTTTTTCTGGATTTTCCTTTATTGTGTGTATTGGTAACAATGGTCTCCAGGACAAACAGAGGGGACAAAACAGCATAAAAATCTGACAAAATATATAGTCCTTCCCTTTGCATTTCAGAGGGCATTAGACAAGCAGTGAGAAAGCGCCAAAAGCACATTTTACCCCCTAAAAGCCCACACCACCACACAGCAAATGGCAATCCCATCCATGGCACTACATGCATGGAGTTTGCATGTTCTTCCTGTGCTTGTGTGGGTTTCTTCCGGGTACTCCGGTTTTCTCCCACACTCCAAAGAAATGCTGGTAGGTAATTGGTAATTGGCTCCTGTCTAAATTGGTATTAGTATGTGTGCGGTGCCTCGAAAAAAAATTCATACCCCTTGAACTTTTCCACATTTTATCATGTTACAACCAAAAACATAAATGTATTTTATTGGGATTTTATGTGATAGACCAACACAAAGTGGCACATAATTGTGAAGTGGAAAGAAAATGATAAATGGTTTGCAACATTTTTTACAAATAAATATGTGAAAAGTGTAGTATGCATTTGTATTCAGCCCCCTGAGTCAATACTTTGTAGAACCACCTTTCGCTGCAATTACAACTGCAAGTCTTTTTGGGGATATCTCTACCAGCTTTGCACATCTAGAGAGTGACATTTTTGCCCATTCTTCTTTGCAAAATAGCTCAAGCTCTGTCAGATTGTCAGATTGGATGGAGAGTGTCTGTGAACTGCAATTTTCAAAATTACAAAGCAAAATACATTTACGTTTTTGGTTGTAACATGACAAAATGTGGAAAATGTCAAGGGGTATGAATAATTTTTCAAGGCGCTGTGTGTTTGAATGTGATTTAGGGACCTTAGATTGTAAGCTCCTTGCGAACAGGGATATAAATACTGTATGTAAAGCACTGTGTAACTGATGGCGTTATATAAGTACCTGTAATAAATCATATCATAAATAAATGGGGCAGTTGCAGGGCAGCCCCATTCACTTGAATGGGCTGCGTAGTATTGCCCGCTGAATGAGACAGCAGAGATAATTTATGTTGTGCCAGATGGCTGTGGCACATGTATACCCCTGTTTGGCTGCCTTTACAGCTTGGGGAGAGCTATGGGGGGCAGTAAAAATGTGTTTCGACATTTTTTTTAACCCCTCCCCCAAATGCAAACATATACTAAGCCTTAAACTCTTCTACTTAGAAATCTGTAGGTTCACCAAATAAACATGAGAGGAGTCAAGATAAGAGTAGGAAATAAAAGAGGAAGCTCCTGCAGGAAGACTTTTGGCATGTTGTCTCACCAGTGACGATAATAGCTCCATACAGTAAATGAAAGGAGCCTGGTTTACTAAAGAAGTTGAGAATCTTCACTCAATAAAATGAGTAGTTTACTTCAAATATTCAGTAGTGTAAAAAGCAAATTCCTGGGTATTCAAAGTGAACACAGTAACAATGTACTGAGTAAAGATTCTCAACTCCAACTTCGCCTGATCTTCCTTTGGGGTTCCCGAGCTTCAGCACTTGAATGGCCGGGCTGTGGGTGAAGCCATTCCTATGCATGTGCATGTGAGTCACATTGCTGCAGCGCACATAGCATGCCGCAAATGTGGCCTGAGCTTAGTATGTACAGCTTAGATCACCTTACCTGCTGACAGGCGGGGGGGCGGCTTTTATGACAGAGGAGACCACTTCACTTTTTTTTCTGCAAAATCAGCCAATTTGTTAAAGATGAGCACACATTACTAAGTGATTGTATACTCTCTTTTAGATTTACCAACAACCATGTAGTGACAGGGACTACCTTACTGCATAAATATTGACCGGTTTGTTTAGGCAATCCATCCTGCTAATCTAAAGCTGATTATACACTTGACTATACAATATGATTGTACAATCTTCTCGATACAAATTGAATGATTTAGGTGTGCCCTAATATAACACAATCCAATAGGGACTTCGATAAAGGATCCATTTCTAATTAATCTTGCCCAATAGGAGAAACTGATCTATAGCTGACACCCCAATTGATGGTTATCACGCTGAGAGTGGATTTTGATAGTTGGATGCAGGGGCGGACTGACAACTCATGGGGCCCCCGGGCAATAGGGGATCATGGGGCCCCTGTGTTCTTGCCCAAACTCAAAAAAGCCTATGAAAAAGGTACCAGGGGCATCTCATGGGGCCCCCTACTGACCCCAGGCCCAAGTTTCCAAATGGTCAGTCCGCCCCTGGTTGGATGAAATGATGATAAATTATCCCTCATAACTGTTTCCACCATGCAATCTCATCATTTGATCAACTGATAAACTGAAATACAGTCAGAATTAAAGTGTTACTAAACCCAGGCCCCTGCATTCACTCTATCTGGTCTCCCACAGTACACACAACATGGAAATGCAATTATTTTAGTAAATATAAACTGCTAAATACCTTTTCTCAGTTAGAACAGTCTTGTGGCTTCTATCAGTGTTCACCAGAGCACTGGTTAAAGCTTGTAGGAGTTTTCTTTCTGCTATAAGAGGATACAAAACCCCTGAACTCTGTCTGGACAATGCTGATTGGCCCTGTGCTGATCACATGCAGTCTCCCAAGAAAAAAAAACCTCTCTAGCAATGCACACTAAACTGATCATGTGCAGAATGGCTACAGTTCAGTCTGTCTTATCAGGAGATAAGACGTGGACATCTGAACAAGAGGAGGAGCAGAGAAGTCAGGATCAAACAGCCTTTTTAGACAATGCAGAGGATTAACCCCTTAGTTTCCACAGTGAGTATATCCAGCATGCTTTACTGCATATACAGATTTTACTGCTGTGGATTTAGTAATACTTTAATAACCAAAGCATCTCAATGCTGCTGATCAATGAGAATTAATTGATCATTTTCTGCCCTGGCCAATCGATTCAGTTTGATTGAGTTTGATATAAATTGGGTCTTAAAGAAGTTATGGCTAGTCAATTGTTTGCCAGTTTGATCAATTTTGATTTAATTGCACATCAACTGGATAAAAAAATCTGGACACCATAAAGCTAGTCAAACTTTACCAACATTATACAATATGAGAACAAACCTAAACAAACTATTCCAGTTGTATTCAATCTGACAGGTCCTTGTACTACATAGTTGTTGGTAAGTGTGAAGGAGATTGCACAATTAGATGGTATTATATATGATCACCCTAAAGCTAAACTTCAGGCTCAAAACCTTTATAAAAATATATTCTGCAATAGCCCTGAAGGATATACATGTACATGGTGTGCGCCAAATGCCTTTGCAAGCCCAGTTATGATCTTGTAAAAGTAACAGTGACATCTAAACTGTGCTGTGCATAGCCTGTGCAGAGGGCAAAGCTGTGGGAGGCACCCAGGAGGTCCCAACCACTACAGGCTGCCTGCTGAAAACTACAGGAGGGGACAGAGACAAGACCATATAAAGAGAGAGCAGCAGTGACCGGTCTTTATTACAGGAAGCTCCTGCACAGAGGAAAAGTTACAAAGTGGATTACTGTACAGATCTGGAAGAAATACACAAAGCACACCAAATTTCAAGGAAGAATACACATATTTAGGCAATATTTGATAATCCTGGGGTTTAGGTTTAAGCCACATTTTTACCACCCTCCCAACTGCTCCTCCTTAAAGTTGTAGTAAAGTTCGCTTTATAACATATACCTACAAGTAAGCCAATAAAAAGGCTTACCTGTAGGCAGGGGCGGACTGACAACTCATGGGGCCCCCAGGCAATAGGGGATCATGGGGCCCCTGTGTCCTCGCCTACACTCAAACCACACCCAAAAAAGCCTATGAAAGGTATCAGGGGCATCTCATGGGGCCCCCTACTGACCCCGGGCCCTCTGGTAGTGCCTGAGTTCCCGAATGGTCAGTCCGCCCCTGCCTGTAGGTATAATGAATTTCTCCTAAACCATTTAAATGAGCAGGGCCTAATGATTCCTATTGTACCAAATTGTATTGTAAGTGCAATGTCTGCCTTCATTTTGCAAACCGTTATATAAATCCTACATAATAATGGGCAGCACAGTGGCTAAATGGCTAGCACTTCCACCTGGCAGCACTAGTGTTGTTGGTTCAAATCCCAACCATGGCACCATGTTATAAGTTTGCATGTTCTCCCTCTGCCTTTGTGGGTTTCCTCCCACACCCCAAAGACATGCTGGTAGGATAATTGGCTCCTGTCTAAATTGGTCCTAATATGTGTATGTATGAATGTAAGTTAGGGACCTTAGATTGTACACCCCTTGAGGGTTAGGGACTGATGTGAATGTACAATATATATGGAAAGCGATGCATAAATTGACTGTGCTATATAAGTACCTGTAATAAATTATAATTTAGGAGATATTCACATTTATACTGTCTGGTGATATCACCTGTGCATGTGCTCTGAATTGACAGCACAATGCAGTATCCCATCCATTGAGAGTGCTCTGCCATGACCGTGATTCCCATGCGCATGCGCGGGAGTGACGTCATCGGGACTCGATGATTTAAACAGTTGGAGAGTGGAAGGAAGGAAGACTGGGTGAAGATGGAAGTGTCAACAGTGGTGACAGCATGCCACTGGAGAGCTTTATTTTACGGTAAGTCTGTCATGATGTGCTAGTATGTAGTGCATAATAGCTTTATAATTTAACCGTCCGGGCCCCAATTTTTTAAAGGAATTTACTACCACTTGAAACTGGAGCTCCAGTCAAAATGCAAACAAATAAAAGTTAGCAGCTACAAAAACAAACCCTCACCTGTTCTATAATCCAGTGGTGTCCTCACCATGGCTGGTTTCACCTGCCGTCCTCTCTCCCCGGTTCCGGCATCTTAAGTGTGGGCACCCGGCTGTGACAGCTTGTGGCTTCATAGCTAGGTGCCTGCTGTGCATGCGGAGTAGCGTTGACCTTGTGAATTGTCCCGTAGTCTTCTGGGACCTGTCACGTGTTCCAAAAGACTATGGGGAGGGAGGACAACTTCCGATCGCCTAGGAGATCGCAGCAGAAGTGGGAGTGGGTACCTGTCAAAGTCGAATACCTGCTCCCCAAAAGTGCCAATCATTAACGGGGAGCAGGGACAAGGCCTTAAAGTGGAACTTTCCCTTTTGGGTGCAGATCCTTTTTAAGTTGCAAAGACAGTGGACAACGATGTACATATGCACATATGCTCTTAGGTGTCCATTTATGAACCAGCGGTAATAGATCGCTGCTCAGTTCTCCGGCATTCTCGGAGAACACAGTTCTCCTGTGAATGCCTTTTATGAAGCAGTTCTCCGAACGAAGGGAGAACGATCTCCAAACGCTGGAGAACGGTCTACAAACTCTGGAAAACGGCTGATTTTACTATAATCTCGCGAGATTACAGTAAAAGATCAGTAAAAGATCAGTTTACTAAGCAGAGGTAAATTATCTCTGCTTAGTTTTCGGTCCCTCTGATTCTCCAGCTCTGGGCTGGAGAATCTGGAGGGAGAACACAGATCTCCAGCAAAGGGCTGACATGATCTCCTAAGTGTCATAAACTGTGAATGACCAGAGAATAGCTGAGATCCGTTGAATCGCAGCTATTCTCTGTGTCATAAACGGACACCTTAGATTGTAAACTCTAAATCCTCTGAATCCTCCTGTATTCATTTGTGTTCCAATTGTACTATCTGCCTTTATGTTGTAAAGTGCTGCGTAAACTGTTGGCGCTATATTATTATTATTATTATACAGTATTTATAAAGCGCCGATAGTTCACTCAGCGCTGTACATTACAATATATAAATCCTGTATAATAATAATATGTAGTGGCTGATCTGCATTGTGGTATATTTATATATATATATGCTATATGTTCATATTGTCGGATTATGCAATTTTCTTGATAGGAGAGAGCAAAGTGTCAGGGACAGAATAGAATCGGGCGATTCCTATTCAAATGCAGGTTTTAAGGAGTTGAACCAGGCAATGGAAAGGTGACATATCACCTCCTCACAGCCTGTCAAATGACTTCTAAAGAGTGGTCCGCCATGGATCACTCTTCAGAGGGCAACACAAGTATAAATAAGCCCTAAAGGAGATTGTACAGTTAGACTGTATAGTATATGGCGTACAGAGATTGTACAATTGGATTCTTACATGCGTGGTTAGTTTTAGACAACTGATGGATTAGAAATGGAGCATTTCCCAACCTGTGTCAATGAATAGAGTGACACTCTTTGAATAAGTGCCAGCATGCATATCCTATAGATATCCTATAGATGTAGAATATGACCGCCTGGTGCTAAGTCTATAAAATAGTGTACAGGCCAGGTTATATATTACATATGGGCACTATCTGGTGCCATAAGGCTGTCATAAATATTTACACTTTGAGAAGTGCAGTGGTTAGAAGGCGTCATTAATCCTCTTTCTATCCTGCAGGAACAAAACGATTTCAGATGAGAGGTGTGTGATCAGATCGGCAGAGGCAGCTGTCTGGAAGGACTTGGAAGCCTGCTATCAGTATGTAATCCATGCAGGGAGTGGGCCCATCCCAAAGAAAATATTACGTAAGTGATTATGATTCCAAAATATAGAACACCTTCCCCCATGCCTTGGAAGAGAGGGTATTAAAACTTTAAATACACTTTTAATTGCGAATGTAAAGCACAGACAAATTTTTCATCAAACATGCGTAAATCATTTTAGGAAAGCTTTGGAAAGGAGCTGACCCTGCTAAATGCCCTAAAAGTTCTTTTTTTTTTCTTCTGGAACTCGAAGTTGGCAGCTAAGAATGGGTCATATAGAAGAGTGGAAGGAGAGGTGGGGGAGGGGAGGGGGCTGTTCATGGGGTATCTCCCCCCTCGGCTCTAAGCACCGATTTATGACTTGGGATCGCCATAAACTTTAATGGCAAATCCTAACGTATAGGAAACATTAAACTGGGGCAAGGAAAATCAGGGACAAATGAAAAAATACAGCGCTCTTTACAACCACTCGGTAGCTCTGTGAATACTTACATGTGTCCATGGATATCGATATAGATCTATAGAACTGGGGGAAGGACAGATCAGCAAGAGTTCCTTTAGAAGGGTAGGCTGAGATAGGGACAGCAGAAAATACATACAGCTTTCTATATGGAAAAGAAAAGACATATATATATATATATATATATATATATATATATATATATATATATATATATATGTTCATATTGTCGGATTATGCAATGTTCTTGATAGGAGAGAGCAAAGTGTCGGGGACAGAAACAGAATAGAATCAGACGATCTTCGTTCCTGTAGTCTATGTATATGCATTCGGTCTATGATCATACTGTGGAAACATTGGGATCACACTCTCAGCTCATGACTCCTCACCCTGCTTTCATATTTGTCACCTTAAATACAGAACTAAATAAAAACAAAACAAAAATCTTGTTTACCCCACTGTTCACCACTGCCCGTTCATTACAGACTTTTTTAAATTACCAATTATAGTCGATTCACATTGTCTTTTTTTCTGCTTTCTTTCTGTATTTTGTGCAATAACTTACTCCCGTAGGTTTAGTGTCAAGAAAACACACACACACACATATCACACACACACACACACACACACACACATATCACACACACACACACACATATCACATATCACACACACACACACACACACATATCACATATCACACACACACACATATCACATATCACACACACATATCACATATCACACACACACACACACACACACACATATCACATATCACACACACACACATATCACATATCACACACACATATCACATATCAC
Organism: Staurois parvus; assembly: GCF_062004578.1. Classification (NCBI taxonomy): domain Eukaryota; kingdom Metazoa; phylum Chordata; class Amphibia; order Anura; family Ranidae; genus Staurois; species Staurois parvus. The sequence continues at coordinate 1,561,910 of NW_028318352.1, forward strand.
ACACACACACACACACACACATATATATATAATATATATATATGTATAATATAAAAACATATAGATTAGTGTTGTATTTTACGTGTCCCCTGTAATCTTTGTTTTGTTTAGGGGGAAAAAATGGTAATTTCCGTTTGTTAAAATATATGTCTATTCCAATTCCCTTTGGTTTTGTAATAAAAAAATATGAATTTCCCACAAGAAGCTATGTTAACAATATAAATTATAAAAACCTCTCCGTAAGAAAAGCTATAAATTACACTCACACAGCCACACACACATATATATAGTTATATATATAGATATATATGTGTAAGACTAGTAAGACTATAAAATATAAAAATAAGATATATATGTATACGTACATATAATATATAATGTATGATTGATATATATATATATATATATATATATATATATATATATATATATATATACATATGACTATATTAAAAACTAAAGATAAAATATATATGTTTACATTATATAGATAGATAGACAGACAGACACACACACACATTATAATAAACATTAATATACATGATATATGTACTGTATATAGACTTGGGATAGTTAGCTCGATATATATATATATATATATATATATATTTATATGAAACTATACTAAAAGTAGGCATGAACCATATTTTTTTTCTTATATAATCCCCAGTAATAAAAATAACAATACTAATAATATTACCAATTACAACAATAATAATGTTATTATTATTATTAATAATAATAATAATAATAATAATAATAATAATAAAGGCAGTTTGGGAAAAAGCGAATTCAAAATAATAACAGTAACATTACAGTAATATAAAATAAACTATACTTTTAATTACATTGTATTAAATATACTGTAGTCATAGAAGACATCGAAATATTAGGCGTATCCTGTCCATTTGTCAGGGTTTCATGAATACTAGCAATATTAAGGAGATTGTAGTTCCCTGAGAGAGTCGTGTATTTGGATAGCGTGTACAGTGTATGTATACACATGTCTACGTACCGCACACACACATAGATATGTAGGCACACACATGAGTGTGTATATATATATATATATATATATATATATATATATATATATATATATATATATATATATATATTTAGTCTAGTAGTGGAGCAGAGATCGGAGGAATGTACCTGTTTCATCCTCAGCAATGTTGGAGATCACATTGTGTGCAGAGATGTCATCACCACAGTTGGACACGGAGCTCCCAGGCTGGGAAGGAGGACAATAGACTGCTGTGTGCTCCGCTGTACCGACACCTCTCCACTCCTCATCTCACAGCACTAGATGACCATTGCATGAGATCCTTCCATCCTTCAGTCCATCCATCCATGCCTCCACCCACCTATGCCTCCATCCATCCATTAATCCATCCATCCATCCATCCATCCATGCCTCCATTCATCCATCCATGCCTCCATCCATCCATCCATCCATGCCTCCAACCAACCATGCCTCAAACCATCCATGCCTCCATGCCTCCATCCATCCATGCCTCCATCCATCCATCCAGCGCATATATGATGTATACACTGTGCTGTCTGCTCAGACCCCGGGCATGGCAGAGCCCTGCGTTCGCGATCTATGAATGCTGCTTGTACACTGAAATAGTGGCTGTGAACAGATATTCGATTTTGTATTTAACGCATTTTGGCCATGTAAAGGCGGCTAGTAAAGCACACAGTAGTTTCTGGATAATTTATTGTCAAAGTCATCATTAAATTTAAGGATACACATGACTGTTCTTGGTTGCCTTTATGTATTATGTATGAAGTATATCCTGGCAAATTCCACCCTAGAAATGTACTCTCTTACATTACCTGTGCTATGGGTGTACAGGTACAGTCTGTATACTAAAGTGACATCTTCATAAATGCAGCATCTACCTACCATGCTATGTCTTGTACTTCCCTCCCATTGTATATAATATGTATGACATGTATCCTGGGGAATCTCACCCTTGAAGGATACTGTCCTACATTACCTGTGGGTGTATAGGTATATACTAGGTGACATGGTCACATTAATAACTGCAGCATTCACTTAATATGAAATGTCCTGCACTTCCCTTACTTTGTATGTTATATGTATGAAATATATCCTAGGGTATTTCACCCTGAAAATGTGTTATTTTATTATACACGTGAGTGTACATGTACAGTCTGTATATTCTATGTGACATAATCACTGCTTAATAAATGCATTGTGTGAAATAAATACATCATGCATTAAATATATCCTCGGGAATTTCACTCTGGAAATTAGTTATTTTATTATACCTGTGAGTGTACAGTCTGTATATACTAGGTGATATGATCACAGCTTAATAAATGCAGTATCCACCTATGCTATATCCTGCACTTTCCTTCCTTTGTATGTGTGGAATGTACTGTAGATAATTTCACCCTGGAACAAAATGTGCTTTGGTATTATACCTGTGGGTGTACAGGTATACTGTATGTTAAGTGGCATGATCACACATTAATAAATGCAGCAACCACCCATGATGCTATGTCCTACGCTTTGTTTCCTTTGTATGTATTATGTATGAAATGTTTCCTAGAGAATTTCACCCAGGAACAAAATGTGCTTTGCTATTATACCTGTGGGTGTACAGGTATACTGTATATTAAGTGGCATGATCACAACCACTCATATTGCTATGTCCTACACTTTGTTTCTTCATATGTATTATGTATGAAAAGTAATCTAGAGAATTGCACCCTGGAACAAAATGTGGTATGCTATTATATCTGAGTGTAAAAGTACAGTATGTGTTAAGTGGCATGATCACACAATAAATGCAGCATCCATCCACTATACTATATCTTGTGCTTTGTTTCCTTTGTATATGTTATGTATGAAATATAACCTAAGGAAATTTCACCCTGGAAATACCAGGGTGTACAGGTACAGGCTGCATATACCAGGGGCGGACTGACAACTCATGGGGCCCCCGGGCAATAGGGGATCATGGGGCCCCTGTGTCCTTGCCCAAACTCAAAAAAGCCTTTGAAAAAGGTACCAGGAGCATCTCATGGGGCCCCCTACTGACCCCAGGCCCTTGGGCAGTGCCCGAGTTTCCAAATGGTCAGTCCGCCCCTGTTATATATTAGGTCAGCCTTTCTCCACCAAGGTGCCCAGGCACCCTGTGGTGCCCTGAGGTTTCTTCAGGGGTGCCTTGGCAAAATGTCTAAAAATTGCCCAAAACTTGTATACAACCCAGCGGGTGGAGATCAGGATGTCACTGCCTGGGACCTGGAAGCTAGTGGAGATCACTGGAGTAGTGGTACCTACTATACCAGCCTTTCTCAACCAGGGTGCCTTGAGGTTTCTTCAGGGATGCCTTGGCAAATTGTCTAAAACTTGCCCAAAACTTGTATACAAGTCAGCAGGTGGAACAAACCAGCCTTTTAGTTACACAAAGCCACAGGTTTCCATTGTGCACCATTACAACCTTCTAGCCGTCAGTGTCCTGACAACCAATCACATCATCAGTTGATAAGGAGGAAGTTAGCTGCTTGCACAGCATCCTAGTTTGACCCTCCCCTGCCCTTCTCCATCAGTGCTGGGGTCACATTAGCTCAGTGATGGAGAAAAAATGAGGGAGAAGAGAAACACTGGAATACTAGTCAGTACCAGTGAGCAAAAGTGTGTTTGCTTTGGAAGAATTAATCAACTAATGTTGGGTGTCCTACATGTGTGGATGTTGCTGCGTTATATAAAACTATTAGAATAGCATTTCACATTTTAGAATGGGGTGCCTCAAGACTGTTCATAAGTTTAAAGGGTGCCTCGGGACTGTACATAATTTTAAAGGGTGCCTTGACTGAAAAAAGGTTGAGAAACACTGTACTAGGTGATATGATCACACCTTGGGTTGCGTTTAAAATATAAAGAGTGGATTACACCCTGAAAATGTGCTGTTCTATTACACCTGTGGCGTGTGCAAGTGCACTCTACATATACCTGTCCTAACCATATGTTAAAAAATCTACCATTTGTGCACTATGCTATATCGTCTTGATACCCTTTTCTGTATTACACTCAGTAATGTATGCTCAGATGGGCAGAATGTTTTCTATTTGTTCATTAGGAGGTCACGGCTCTTTAAAGAGAATCTGTCATGATATAAGTATGGAAGCTTGCTTTGGTGATTTGACAAGCATTTGGAATTGTGGACCTTGTTTGTAAATGTTCTGGGTTAGGGACTCACAAGATAAAAAATCCATGATCAGACTGATAGCTCCAAGGCTGTACCTTTAAAAATGGTCATCATTGCATCTCCCATAGCTTTCCTTCCAGATTCACTTTAAGAGCTTATCAAATGTTCCTGTATGTGTTCTTTCAAATGGTCCCATTATATTCTGTCCCTTGGCCTTTTTCCATCAGTGGTACACAAAAACAGCAGGAGGATATCAATCATGTTCAGCTTTCTCTTAGATTTTCTGAAGACGTTTTCAACAATTGATCATTTTGGGTAGATTTTTCTACATACTCAAAATCCAATAATTTCTCATATAATTTTTGTTGAAATGTGACATCTGCTTGCATACATACAGCATATTCCATACTGAATAGGGGTTTAGATAAGAGGGTGCATAAGGGGTCCAACATGCCCCCCCCCACACACACAGACCTCAGAGATAGGCAGCAACAGTTTATAGCCAGAGAGCTTTCCTTAGCTCCTTCTTGGCTCTAGTCATATGACCTAGCCCAGGAAGGATTGCCTCAAGCTGAGCTTCCATTGAACTCTCTGGTCTGGTGAGTAGATTTCATGAAGGATGGAGATCTGCACTGGGGGCAGGTGAGTACTGGGGGAAGGGAGTAATCTGCACTGGGGGGTGGGGAATCTGTCGTGGGGGGTATAGCTTGGGAAGCAGGGGCGGACTGACCATTTGGAAACTCGGGCACTGCCCGAGGGCCCGGGGTCAGTAGGGGGCCCCATGAGATGCCCCTGGTACCTTTTTCATAGGCTTTTTGAGTTTGGACAAGGACACAGGGGCCCCATGATCCCCTATTGCCCGGAAGGGCCCCATGAGTTGTCAGTCCGCCCCTGTTGGGGAGTGAGGTATAAGGGTTACACAAGAAATGGAAACACTACATGACTGGATGATTTGCAGGTGTAAAAGTGAGGACATGTTTCGCATTGAAGGCATAAGTGATGTAACATTTTTTTGCTTCCGCTGTGTGATGAGACACCTAGCTAACAGGTGGGAAACTTCACTTTCATCATTCACTGTGTGCACTGTTAGTAATACGGAGTCATGTCAGAGCTTACTGAGCTTCACAGAGGGCAAATTGTTGGTGTCTGCTTGGCTGGTGCCTCTGAGATGGAAGTTGCTAATTTATTTGCCGTGTCTCAAATATAGCACAGTATCAAAGGTTATGACGGCATATACAGTTTATGGGAAAATGTCATCTGATAAGCATAAGAGCAGTGGACATGGTCAACTGACCGAAAGAGACAAAAGGAGATTGCGCAGGATTGTGACCCGGAATAAAAAACAACTGCTGCAAAAGTGACTGCAGAGCTCAATTTCAGTCTTCGCGGGACTCAGTCTTCGTGGGACTGAGATTGAGCTCTGCAGTCGTTTGTGCAGCAGTTGTTTTCTTATTCTAGGTCACAATCCTTCACAATGTCCTTTTGTCTCTTTCGGTCAGTTGACCATGTCGACCGCACTAATGCTTATCAGACAATGGTTTCACGTAAACTATATGCCGTCGTCACCTTTGATCCTGTACCTCATGACACCACAAATAAATCGGTTGGAGGTAAGCTGGCTTTAATTTGTTAGTCATTTATGAAAAGTCCATTTAAATCTATTAGTCAATCTAAAGCTGGCCATACACGTGTAGATTTTCATTCGATAATTTTCCTTTCAAGAATATTCGTTTGATTTTCTAATTCTTAGTGGGGGTCAAATTGATGTTCATTTTCGACAGCAGTGATGATGGAAAAATTCAAAGGGGCAGGAAGGAAAACTTTTCTCGATCAAATTAATTTTTGGCCAGTATATGTAGTTATCAGAAATTACATTTATTTTAAAGTCGAAAAAAGCAAAAGACAATTTTCGAACAACATTTTTCGAATTTTCAAATAATTTTTGTACAACATTTTTTTACAAATATTCTCTTTTGGCCAGCTTAACACTATCTCCTCCAGACAATGCTGCTATCCAAGAGTGTCTTTGTTGCTCCTCCATAAATAAAGGAGCCACACTGAGAGAGGAATTGTGTTACTGGCTGGATCACCAGTGAAAAAAAAAATGCAAACTACTGCATCAAAACTGATATTTCCAAAGAAAAAAAATGCTGTTTACATTGCTCACAATTGACAGCTTCAGCCATTTGCTTCTGTTTGTAAACAAAGTGGCAAAGTGGGAATCCCCCTCATCTGTACCAGACCCTTACCCTACATAACCCCATGCAAAAATAATAATAAACCCCATGAAAAAAAAAATAAGAGCATGTTTTAAAATAAATATCAGACCATTACCCTTGATGAGGGTCTGGTATGGATGTCAAGGGAGACCCATGCAAAAAAACAGACCGAAAAAAAATGTGTTGATGAGGACAAGGGCCTTTTCCCCAGAACCCTGGCCTGGTGGTTCTGGGTGTCTGTGGGTGGGGGTTTATCAGAATTTGGGAGGAATAAGGGGTACCTAGATACCAGCACTTTCCTTCGAAATGAAGAAGTGACCTGAAGAAATGAAGAAACCAGGGTTTTATTAGAAGAGCCCAAAGACTCTGAATTTTGGAACCCTGACTAAACCAACAGATCAGAGACTTGTTCAGTACTTTTCTGGGTGATCACCATTTTCTTTTCTGTTGCTATTCTTGTCTATTATTTAATATTCTTTTTCTGCAAATATTTGGATTGCATTTTATGTTTGTTTAAATTTTATTAAACAATACTTTAAATTTGTTAAAATGATCTGTAATGCATTAATCCAGAGCTTATAGAATCCCTGTCTATTTGAAGAGCGCTACTAAAATATATGTGAACCTCTGAAACATCCCTGTCTGTGTGACAGCATGTATTACAGAAATTGATTTAATGGTCAGATTTGTTACAGTGATTATTGTATATGCTTTATGTTTTCAACAAAACACTCGGTAGCAGCTGTTTTGGTGTGTAAAAGGTTGTGCTGTTAACTAACGCAAGTGTTAATCACTCTGTCTGCTGGCACTTTTATTGTCATCCTGCAAGTTGGAAAATATCTGGACAGGGTGAGAGTACTATCATCATGTATTGATGGCAGAATGGTGAGATTTGACACCTCTGTTTCACACTAACATTAACACACTAACAGTTATGCCACTAAACTGGCTGAAGTAGTGCTCACCTTTTAGGATTCAACTGATAGGCAGGTAGAGACTTTCCTTCAGTCCCAGTTTGAATTTACTTGCCTTGCCCTCATTCCCATATTGGATGGGATTTACATCTGTCAGACCATATCAAGCTATGTGGATTTCCGGAAAAGGCCCCCATTTCATGGAGTGGATGGTACAAATGTCTAGAACATTGCGCTTCAAATGGGATGGATTACTACAAACATCTAAACTTGTGTCTTGCATGGGACTGATGCCTGCACAAGATGCACAGAGACTTTGGCTGTGTGGATGGGATGCTGTATTTAAGATGTATCTGACTTACTTAACCTTTGAGGTGCATTGTCCCTTAGGCCCTGCTATTGACCTTGATTAGCAACATTCTTTGGCCAGAATGTGCTCCTGCCTCAATGTAGGAGGTCTGCAGAGGGGCCGAAGTAATCCCACCCCTCTCCTTCAGCAATAGGTACTCGCAGGCCCTTAGAGCCTGACTCCTGCTCAGCCTTTAGTGCTCAAGGCCAGAGGTCAGCGAAACCCTCTGAAAATATTGTGTAGATGGCTAGATAGGTTCTTGAGTTGTTTGCCCCTCTGTTCATTGAGTGAAGAGAACATTCCCTTTAGCCCACAGGATAAACCTATGTTCCTGGCACCTTCTTCAATTATTCCTCACTATCTCTCCTGTACAACTGCACAAAAGAATACACCTTCCTCTGTTTCCCTGGGTTCCCCGCATCCTGAGACCCCTTGTTCCTGTCCAAATGGAAACATTTGGAGTTAAAACCTATCTAGAGACTCATTTTCTTCCTCAGAGGAACCCCTGTCCTCAGGTTCTTTAAAACACTCTGCGGTACAGTGCACCTCTCTACATCCCTTCAGAGGGAATGCCTGACCTATAAGGTCAACCAGGTTAAATTCTGACTGTCCTTTATCTAAACAAGGACCTGGACCCTCGGAATCCTTCAGTGGCACCTAATACCTTACAGAGCATTGGGTCTTGTGTTCTCCCTAGTGCTCTATTCTGGCAAGATCAGATGACCTCCTCTGAACAGATTCATCTTTTTGGCCTTTTGCACTCATTGGTTCTTGGTCCTTCTCATTCCTCTTCCCTATTGCTAGGGTTCTGGACTTTGAGCAAGACATCCACATCCCTCATCCACAGTCTCTATGGAATGGTAGTTCTGGGTGTAACCCATCAGTCCTTTGAGAAAAACAAGGTGGTCTCCCCTAAAGACAATGCATTGAAATCTACTCAATCAGTATTCTCCACACCAATCAGTCATCTCTTACATAGCAGGCAAAAATTATTACTGAAGGGCTATGTACCCCCTGCACTGTCAGCAGGCTGAAAATACTGGGTTATGATAGGTTCTGGAGGACTTTGCGGGACATGATTGCCTGGACATAGGTCTTTTGTCTGTTGCTGTTTTCCAGTCTCTTGAAGAAGGTTTCCCAGATGCCTTCCTATGTTCTGCCCTTAATCAGGTGAAGCCATGTTTTCTGTTCCCTGTTCCACAGCTACAGTATGAATGCTTCGCAGAGGGCACCTTTGGGTGTTGTAATTAACTGTTTTTGTTCATCTCACATATAGATCTTTCTCTCTCTCTCTCTATCGCTGTTTGAGTACAACTGCTGTCTCAGCCAATGAGGAGGAATAATCCCCAGAGAGCAGAGGCTGTCGAGAACATCTCTGGATAGGAGGGAGCTCAGGTAAGGATGGGGGGGGGGGGCAGAAGTTTTTTTATCTTCATGCATGGAATACATGAAGGTAAAAAACCTTGAGCTTTTAGAACCACTCTAAGTTTTGCTTACCTTAATCCAAGGGATCTGGAATGTAAGGCTTGGGTATTCCTGTGAAGACTAACTGGTCTTTTTTTGCGGACCTGGTTTTGTGCAGGGTTTGCTGCGGGGGGTGTGTTTTCCTGTGGGTTTTCCTAAGTGTTCTTTTCTTTAGACCACATCTTGTTGTGGCTCTATTCTTCCTTAATCAGGTAGTTATGTTATTCCACCTGTTATGATGGGTTTTTTGTTTCCCAGCTTCTCGTTCAGTGTTCTTCGGGTGGAGTCATTCCCTTCTGGTGGTGAGCAACTCTGTACTGGTCTTCAGCATAAAGGTTATCCTCTGTGGCTGTCAAGGTCCTACCTTTCCCCAGAGGTTATGCTGCTCCATGTGCTGGCATCCATCTTAGGTTTCTGCAAAGCATGGTGGGAGCCTTTTATGCTTTCAGGTCTCTGCGGTCCATCTCCCAGAGGGGCGTGGTTGATCACATTTAAGCCTGTTGTCTGCACTTGCTCTTTGCATTCGTGTCCTGTATGTTCCCTTGCAGCAAGCTCTTGTTCTGTTCTCATTGCTCTCCTGGTAACCGACTCAGCTTGGACAAGACTATTCTCTGCTTTAACCTTTTACCTGACCTGCTGAACCCGGCCCGTGACCTGAGTATTCTTTGCCTACTGTCTTGTACTGTCTGCTCCGTTGTTATAGACCCGGCCTGTCTGACCACGCTACACGTTTTCCCATCTAGCTCCCACCAGCTGTACGCCATTGGCGGCAGTCGTTACCGCAGCTGGGGTTACTCGGGGGCCGCGACCTGGTCTCAGGCTGTGACAAGTCCATCCCCACCATCAGGGGCCCTGGTGAAGGGCAGCCTGGGGCTTAGACTCCGCGCCCTGAGGGACTCTGGTCTGTGGGTAGTGGCTGTCGTCAGTCGCTGCGTGACCTTACCATAAGGCCTGCCTGCCCATTCCACCGCTCCTGCCCTGACAGTGGCCTCCCCTTGCTCATTGGCAGCTTCCCCTTTTTTGCAGGAGGTTTTACCTCATCTGGTCCAGTTCTGGGTGTTAGTCATTCAGGTGGTCCTGGGTTACAGACAGTCTTCAGGCCCACGTTGTCGGCACATCAGTGGCTGTTGCTCACCTTTTTGTTGGACTGCTTCTGGACATCCTGACTGACTGTATCTAAATTCCTGTGTCCATCAATGAACCAGACAATAAGACTTTTGTACTTATAAAATATTTGAAGGACATAGGTCCCACCCCTCTGTGTTTCCTGCTCTTTCACTTGATTCTACTTTTCCATATAACTGGGGCATGCTGGGTAGAAGAGGGGATATATGGGGCTGGCTTAGATTTTTCCTTTTTTTTGGTGTCCAATCCTATTCTACAAGTAGGCAGCCAAATGACCAGAGTGCGTTTGAATTCCAGTATCCCTCACTGAACGCAAAGAAATCGATTTTATGGTAATTGCAAAACTATTATATTTTACCATGGAAATTTATATCTAGTTTTGCGGAAAGTGCAAATAGTTAGGTATTCTGTTATTTTTTTGTTGTTATCATCAGGACAGAAAGTAAAGCATAATCTAAAATTTTAGCATTATTACTTGAAAAAGTGTAGAAGTGAAATGTCCATAAAAGGGTCACTCGTTCATGTGGCATCTATCAAAGTTGGGATTTCTGTACACTTCCTGTTGTGTCTCTTCCACAGGAAGTGAGAGAAAATCTACCCTGTGGGTACACAGATGGCAAAAAAACTGGCAAAGGTGTTAGGCCTTTTTCACGCTGGGCGCTTACCTCTGTGCTCCATGCAGGGCCATGTTTTCCTGGCATAGGTGTTGCATGCACCCCATGCTACCAGTACAATTGTTCTCCTTTTGGGATGCAGCAGCTACACAAACACAGCTGCTGCTCTCAATATGACATTCATGTGGGTGCAAGTGCATGGCCTGATGTGTCTGTCCTAGCTCCACCCAGCGCGTTTCATCAGAAATGACGTTATCAACTGTCCTTGCTAGGATGGACGTCAAGACACATGCGTGCATGCTTGCGGGCATCTTGGAAGTGGGCACACATGGTTTTTTTGCCATTCTAACAACGCTGTCTTGTATCTTTATACATGTAAGTGCACCACTTTGATTTTAATAAACGTTTAAAGGATTTACACTATGGGAAGCCATTTTGTCTCACATACATGACCATTATACCTTTGATGTCGATGATCCATGTGGAGTTTGGGAATGTCTTCTTTTACCAATTTGGAGGCTGTGGAGGAAGTTGGAGTGATTGCCATTTGATCATTTACATGCCTTGTCTGACCACTCTATAACATGATGGTCAAATGTTTCTGGTAAGCCTCCCTTGAGCGCTGAGTGGTGTGACACACACTGCACTAGATTGTGTTTGGTCACGTTTATGTTTTCCATCATCTATGATTGTACCCAAGGACATTTCACATTGAGTTGGGTGAATAAGGCTGCACTTGGATATATAAAAATATTCCTTGTGATTGAAGATCTCTTTTCACATTCAATGACTGTTCAATGACTGTTCACTATGTCTTTCTGCACCTGAATTGACCAATTATATGGTTTTTTATGTTTGTAGATTTACACAATTGGAGTTATTATTCATGCTGTTAAGCGCTGCACTTTTTTTACAGTTGCAAGAAAAAGTATGTGAACCCCTTGGGATTACGTGGAGTTTTGCATGAATTGGGCATAAAATGTGCTCTGAACGTCATCTAAGTCGCAACAATAGAAGAACACAGTCTGCTGAACATAATACTACACAAACATTAGATGTTGCCATGGTTTAATTGCACATAACATGTAAACATTCACAGTGCAGGGAGGAAAAATATGTGAACCTTTGGATTTAATAACTGGTTGACCCTCCTTTGGCAGCAATAACCTCAACCAAACGTTTCCTGTAGTTGCAGATCAGATCTGCACAACGATCTGGAGTAATTCTGGACCACTCCTCTTCACAAAACTGTTTCAGTGTAGCAATATTCTTGGGATGTCTGGTGTAAATCGCTCTCTTAAGGTCATGCCACAGCATTTCAATCGGGTTGAGGTCAGGACTCTGACTGGGCCACTCCAGAAGGCGTATTCTGTGCTGTTGCAGACATTGTTTTGTTGAATTACTTGTATGCTTTGGGTCATTGTCCTGTTGCATCACCCATCCTCTGCGGAGCTTCAGTTGGCGGACAGATGGTCGTACGTTTTCCTGCAAAATGTCTTGATAAACTCTGGAATTCATTTTCCCATCAATGACAACAATCCGTCCAGGCCCTGAGGCAGCAAAGCAGCCCCAAAACATGATGCTCCCTCCGCCATGTTTTACAGTTGGGATGAGGTTTTGATGTTGGTGTGCTGTGCCTTTTTTTCTCCACACATATTGTTGTGTGTTCTTCCCAAACAACTCAATCTTGGTTTCATCTGTCCACAGTATATTTTGCCAGTAGTGCTGTGGAACATCCAGGTGCTCTTTTACAAACTTCAAACGTGCTGCAATATTCTTTTTGGACAGCAATGGCTTCCTCCGTGGTGTCCTCCCATGTACTCCATTCTTGTTTAATGTTTTCCTTATTGTAGATGTGTCAACAAAAATGTTAGCATGTGCCAGAGATTTCTGTAGGTCTTTAGCTGACACTGTGGGATTCTTCTTTACCTCATGCAGCATTCTGCGCTGTACTCTTGCAGTCATTTTTACAGGACGACCTCACCTAGGGAGAGTAGCAACAGTGCTAAACTTTCTCCATTTTTAGACAGTCTGTCTTACTGTGGACACATGAACATCAAGGCTTTTGGAGATACTTTTGTAACCCTTTCCAGCTTCATGCAAGTCAACAATTCTCGATCATAGGTCTTCTGAGAGCTCTTTTCTGCGAGGCATGGTTCACATCAGACAGTGCTTCTTGAAACCAGTAAATCCAAAACAGGTGTGTGTTTTTTAAGGGCAGGACAGCTGTCAGCAACACATCCAATATCATCACACTGATTGGAGTCAAGGTTGGCTCACTCCTGGCTCCAATTAGCTCTGGGAGAAGTCATTAAGCTAGGGCCTCACATACTTTTTCCTCCCTGCACTGTGAATGTTTACATTTTATGTGCAATTAAACCATGGCAACATCTAATGTTTGTGTAGTATTATGTTCAGCAGACTGTGTTCTTCTATTGTTGTGACTTAGATGACGTTCAGAGCACATTTTATGCCCAATTCATGCAAAACTCCACGTAATCCCAAGGGGTTCACAAACTTTTTCTTGCAACTGTATATATTCTTTGTATCAGAATATAGTGCTGGCGATTTTTGTTTTATTTTGGATCAGTGCAGATACTGATGGTACCTTACACATTTCAAATTTATTTAGCTAAACAACACAAAATACTACATAAAGAAAGAAAATAAATACAAAACTGCTGTACACTCTCTTTAAGGATGCCTAGGCTGGAAGGAATGGAGGCATGAGCCAACCACACTAGTGTTTATGACCAGCTATAGACATGAGGAAGGATAAGGACATGGGCACCCCCCTTTTTGACAAAACTTTGTGAAGAATGCTTTATAAACATGTAACCTTAATTTGCAAAGCATACAGACTGTGGATATGTGTGTCAAAAGGGGAAGAGGGTCGTGGTAGACAACTTGATATTGCTATATCTGTATCAGATAATATGAATTGAACTAGATTTTGCTTCATTAAAGAGAAATATACTATATTTTCACTAAGTGCATACATTGACATTTGCAGTTTTTACGTACAAGTGTTATGTTGTATAATTTTTTTATCACATGTATTTTATTATATAGTTTCTAAATAAACCATCAAGAAAAGAAAGCAATTTCTGCAGACATAATCTATAGCGGGGGTCAGCAATCAGTATATTGCAGCCAAGCAACCGGTAGAACTCATTCTGGACTTGCTGATCCGCCATCCCATAGCATCAATAAGTGTGCAATGCAGGAGGACTACTTGTAAAGTTGGAGCTGTAGTAGGATGTAGCTGATGCCTCCTCTGTAGTGCTGGCATCCCATGTAGAGTGATACCACCTGCATTCCACCTCTTATCCCAGCTAGCGGTCTCCACTTTGGTTCCAGCAGCAGTAAAGATCTTTAGGTGAGTGTGAAGTAACACACAGGGAGTATTAGTATAGGGCTGCTTTCATGCTGGTGCGCTGTAGTTTGCCCACACTGCTGGTGCAATGCAATGTACCTGCAGCTTTCCTGCGGGTTTGCTGCACCTAGATATAGACCTCTATTATATCTAGCAGATTTGGTGCGCTTTCAGAAATGAAAGTCTATGACAAAGTGTAGATAACCCAGGAAAGTATAGGTAAACCACAACACTTGAGTGTGAAAGCAGGGGGTACACAACAGTAAGAGTCAATTTACATTTGCAGTTTGGGGGGTGGTAAAACCCCATAGTTAAGATGTGTTTTTAATTCCCCCATCCCAACCGCACCCCCCTTAACTACAGTGGCCAGTGGTGTACACATGTCACAGCCACAGTAAGAGTTATACACCCTGTCCCGGTTGGTGGGTGTAACACATGCCAAGCATGACCCATTTAACCTCCCTAGCGGTCTGATTATGTCCATATTTCTGTGCTCAAAGCGGTAGATTTTTGTACATGGAAATATGTTTTTTTTTTATTGTAGGCCTGTAATTTTTAGGAATAACTCACTGAAATCTGTCCAAGAGTCTAGTAAACATCCCGGGTATGTTAAAATTTGAAACACAAAATCATAAATTATAATTTAATAAATAATCATAAAAAACAATAATATAATAATAATACATTTAATTCAAAAATATAATCAAACCAAAAACACTGAAATTTGAAATATAGCGCCAAGTTCACACATCGCTGAGCAAAGTTGCAAAATCGTTTTCAGTGTCTGATGACGAATTTCCCCACGAATCATTATCACTCAATTCTGCAAGTGGTTCTGATTTACTATCGCTGTTCTCTAGCTGGTCTAAAACCGATTTTGACCTAAAGGGACACTTTTTGGACGCCATGGACTTTTCTAAGTTTCCTGGCAGAAAGAACGGTAAAAATGCAGGCAGGGCACAGGACAAAGCACTAGGGACAAAATGTATGTGAAATGGTTTGATACAGTAATGTTTTACTATGTGATTTTAGTGTATTTAGTGAATGTCACTTTTTGTCATTTTCAAATTTCCCGCCGTTCCGTCCCCCGTACGTCCCGACGCTCGCAGGGGATGGAACCCAGATGACAGATGCCGGCATCCACCAAAGGACATTACAGTGAACACTTAAAGAAGGGACATCGCGGGAGTGCAGGACAAGGTAAGTGATCGAGGGATCCCGGAGCAGCGCCACATGGTAAGCCCGAGTGTAGCTCGGGGTTACCGCTTTTGGTATTGAAACTTTACCCCGAGCTACACTCAGGAATACCACCAGGGAGGCTACGTGACAAGGTGTTAGAGCAGGCAGCGCTGTGTTGATTTATCACCACCTGCTTTAAGCCCTTGGACCCTGCAGAAGCATGCAGTTGTGGAGAGCTTGCAGAGTGGCCCCATTTACTTGTATGGGTTGTGATTGGCAGGTGGGAGCACCCACCAAAAGTGACAGGGGATTTAATTCCTGCTGTAGTCTGTGTAGCCTCAGCAGCTAAAGGGGGTAGTGATTGTGGGCAGTAAAGCCTCAATGCAACTGCAGGGTTTTACCAGCCCCTTGACTTTACGTGTGAACGAGCCCTGCTGAATAAAACTAGGGGTTCATTCACAAGTGCAGCAGGCATTGCTGCTCCACTGAAAAGTGATCCGAGTGTGTTTGACAGTTGGTGAGGAGTTGATATGTCCTCATCATCTGATTTAAACCCATAATTGGCATGCAATGCATGTGATTGTAACACAGTATCAGGGGCGGACTGACAACTCATGGGGCCCCCGGGCAATAGGGGATCATGGGGCCCCTGTGTCCTTGCCCACACTCAAAAACCCTATAAAAAAGGTACCAGGGGCATTTCATGGGGCCCCCTACTGACCCCGGGCCCTCGGGCAGTGCCCGAGTACTTGCATGGTCAGTCCGCCCCTGCACAGTAGTACAGCAATTAGAGGTTTAAATCAGGTGTGAGGATACAACACTGTGCCCGCTGATCTTTGACGTCTCCCATGTTGTTCAGGAAGATCTCCACTTCTTTAAGGTTACCTACCCCAGATCTATAGCATGGTATCTCCTACATTAAAGCAATCCTATTATTATAAGTATTATGACCTCAAGGTTTTTCAAGAGCTAGACATATGAGTACAGACAGTTCAAGTTTTCTTCATTTTTGATGTCCATCTCTAACAAGCGTTGTGTTATCACTCACATGGAGTGTGTTGTTTTTAGAGAGTTGGCCAACTCCTAGGCTTATGTAGGCTGTGGAAAGGAGAAGTAAAGCACTGCAAGCAAATCCTGCATATACAGTATAATGAACCAATGTGACTGCTCTGTGTACATAGCTAGCTACAAACTACACATAGAAAAAACATTTACACATTGATAATATTAGTTGCATCAAGCTGGGCTTTTTTTGCATGTTGATGTAGCAGAAAACTAAAGAGAATATACTTCTCCCTTAGCATATTTCCCAATGCAAAAGGTGTTGAAAATGTTACTTGTCATTGGTGATGTGACAAATTTGGAACTGGTGTTGTGACTGATCATGTTATGTATGGATAAGGTAAAGTGACCAAGTTTTAGGAATGAAATGCTGGAATTAATTTACAGAAAGATCCTGATTAGAGAACACGTCAGCCTTTGATTTTACTTTTATTGTTCCCATCCTTTGTGCTTTCATGAGCACCTGCACAAGCTTTCCTTTTTTATTAGGCAATCCTCAAAACCTGCAAAATGGCATGACGCTGCTTATGACCCACATGGGCAAAGAGTCATATGCTCTCTTCTTTACTACTACTTTGAAAAGTCAGCCTTACTGAGATTGAGACTCTAGTTTGGAACACTTGAAAGTTGTTTCTCTTTCATTTAAAATGAACAATGCATGAAAGGACAGACACTAGGGGGTGCATTTATAAAGCAGTGATATGACCTTACTGTGGCCATACCACTGCTTTCAAAAATAAATGATTCAAGAAAAATAAAATCAAAAGTAGAGCCCAGTAATGTGGCTGAGCTCTAATCCTGATTTAGTTTCCTTTGTACTGTAGTTTTCAATTAACTACCATGGCACTGTTGAGCGCTGTGGTAGTTTATTAAGTCTTCCTATCAGACTATATCTGCTTGCCCGTACGAGGTGTACAGGCAAGCAGACACACTGACAGTTTTCAGGAGTACTGCATAGCGCCAATAATCTGCTGACCACTAGTGCAATGCTTTCTAGGGTCAAAAAAAGAATAGTAAATGCACATTTTTTACCTGCAAAATAGGCATTTATTTGTTTTTTTTTAAAATGTGAACTTATCCTTTAAAGTGTTACTAAACCCACAACAGTAAAATCCGTCTGTGCAGTATATGCAGTAAAGCATGCTGGTTATACTCACTGTGGAACCTAAGGGGTTAAACCTCTGTTTTGTGTAAAAAGGATATTTGACCCTGACTTCTATGATCCTCCCCTTCATCCAGTATCCTCCTTTTAACTCCTGATAATACATATCATGTGGAGTCAATCTGCACATGCTCAATTTGGTGTGTATTGCTAGAAAGAATGTTTTTTTTCTTGTGAGAGTGCATGTGATCAGCACAGGGTTAATCAGCAATGTCCAGACAGAGGTCAGGGGTCCTGCATCTTCCTAGAGCAGAATGAAAACTCCTACAAGCTTTAAAATGTGCTCAGATGCTGACGAGAAAAGGTATTTAGCAGCTAATATTTACTAAAATAATTGCACTTCCATGTTCTGTGTACTGTGGGAGACCAGATATAGTGAATGCAGGGTCCTGGGTTTAGTAACACTTTAAGTTAAAAATCCTTTTGGCTTTAGAACCACTTTAATGTTGGCTACTTTGTGTTCCCATTTATTGTAGGTGAAAAGCATGTTTTCTTAGTATTTTCATATAGATTTTCTAGGTAAAGGTTGCATCTCTGTTCAGCCAGTTTTGTCAGGTTTGCACTCCTGTTGAACAACAGAGCCTGGTGTGATGACCTTCACTGCAATAAGCAACACAGATGGGTCAGCAACACCCCCCCAACCTGCTTATTTGACTAGGACCGTGCATCACCATATGCGCAATGGAGTAGAGCATGATTCTAATAGGGCACAAGGTAGATGCAAAACAAATACCCTTGCCAAACAACTCAAAACAAAATCCACAAAAAAATAAGTGGGAAACTTACTGCAGTTAAAAGATGGAATCCTCCCTTGTAATTCAGCATCGAAGAGGGTACAAAAGAAATAAACTTTCTGGAGAAGCAATTTCTCCTTTATCAATTCTATCAAAAACATGCAAAGCACAAATAGTAAAAGCTCAGAAAAGCGCACCTTACAATATTAACAGAGAAAAATGTCAGCCATGGTCAGGAATTTTAGAACCCATTATATAGACTTTACCTTTCAGAGAAAATAAGTGCTGTATATGATCAAAGTGTACATTATTCACATCATACATTTTAAAGTTCACTTATGACTCCAGTGCATTCAGAGCTACATAAGCAAATAATTACCTATTCAGCGGAAAATCAATTTTATGGATGTATTTCTGCATATAGGAATACATTTCAGTTCATAACTAAGAACATACATAGAATATAAATGTTAACATAAAATTAATTGCAGACCTTCAATGTGTGTGTTCACATAGTGCATAAACATGTGTCCTGGTTATAGGAGGGAGAATGTACTGCATGTAAAGTTCTTTGGGAGAAAGAGAAGCATCTATATAAATGTGGTGCAAGAAGATGACATCACCAACCCGCCTTTAAGGTAGCTGGGTCACCACATGCCAACATTATTATACACAGACCACTATCTGTGTTCCATGAAATGTCACGTTGTGGCTTGGTATCAACAATTGAATATGACCCCAAAAACAAATTGCCAGTGGTTTTGTTCCATTCTGCTTGCTTCAAGATGAAAACACCTGTTACAAATTATGAAATCCCCCTTCTCCTCGTGTAATGAAATCATTTTAAATAATAAAAAAAAGAAAGCCCCTGTTTATCTTTCTTATGATATATGAAGTGCGGCAAGCCTTAAAACCAGACACAGCGATGGCTTATAAGGATCCTATTTGAGGAAGAAAAGGCTATCGCAAGTGTTTTGTGTCAGGCACGCGGCACACACTATAACATGCTCCAGCTTTCTTGGTGCAGTGGCTGGGATCTCTGCTTGTTATTACGTTTGGTTGGGGTATAAGGAGTTAATGGTATTAGACCTACTGTAACTGAGCTAGGTATATCAATCCATCGAGGTTAATCTTTTATAGTTTAGATATGTTAAGGTGGAGGTTTATAGGCAGAAGCCTGGTCTGCTTCCGTGCAACCTAAAGGGGTTAAACTGTATCAAAGGATGAGTCTTTTGATGTGGATTAATGAGTTGTCCATTGTTTCCGCAAAATTTACAGATCTTTATATAGCCTTTGACAATGGAGACATATTTTGTTATTTCCTAGACTTTTTCCTCCATGACCCAGTTAAGAAGTGTGCTGATGTCTTTGATAAATACAAACTTACTGTTTGTTCCTAAGTCACTTGTATTTGTTTCTAGAATGTATTTAATGCAGCAAACTGATCATTTGAAGGCATGTACATCAAAGAAAACAATGAGACAAGGACATGGAATAGCATTGGAAATCTTAAAAAATAATTAATTAATTAAGAATAATTGGGCAAGTTGATTTCCTAATCTGCTCTTTCTAGCCTGTCAGGATGAGGGCCTTTTAACCTCCCTAGTGGTCTTCTTATGTCAGTATTGCTGTGCTCAAAGCGGTACATTTTTTTGCATGGAAATATTATTTATTTATTACAGGTACTTATATAGCGCCATCAATTTATGCAGCGCTTTACATATATATTGTACATTCACATCAGTCCCTAACCCTCAAGGGGCGTACAATCTAAGGTCCCTAACTTACATTCATACATACACATATTAGGGCCAATTTAGACAGGAGCCAATTAACCTACCAGCATATCTTTGGGAGGAAACTGGAGTACCCGGAGGAAACCCACGCAGGCACAGGGAGAACATGCAAACTCCAGGCAGGTGGTGCCGTGGCTGGGATTCAAACCAACGACCCTAGTACTGCCAGGCGGAAGTGCTAAACATTTAGCCACTGTGCTGCCCAAAATATGTTGTTTATTTATTGTAGGCCTGTAATTCTTAGGAATAACTCACTGAAATCTGTCCAAACAAGAGTCTAGTAAACATCCCGGATATGATAAAATTTGAAACACGAAATCATAAATTATAATATAATAAATAATCATAAAAAATAAAAATATAATAATAAATTTAATTCAATAATATAATCAAACCAAAAACACTGAAATTTGAAATAGAGCGCCAAGTTCGCACATCACTGAGCAAAGTCGCAAAATCATTTTCAGTGTTTGATGACGAATTTCCCCACGAATCATAATCACTCAATTCTGCAAGTGGTTCTAATTTACTATCGCTGTTCTCTAGCTGGTCTAAAAAACGCTTTTGACCTAAAGGGACGCTTTTTGGACTCCATGGACGTTTCTCAGTTCCAGGCAGAAAGAACAGTAAAAATGCAGGCAGGGCACAGGACAAAGCATTAGGGACAAAATGTATGTGAAATGGTTTGATACAGTAATGTTTTACTATGTGATTTTAGTGTGTTGTGTGAATGTCACATTTTAAAATTTTTGAATTTCCCGCTGGTTCCGTCCCCCATTGTCCCGTACATCCTGACGCTCACAGGGAATGGAACCCAGAAGACGAATGCTGGCATCGGCCGGAAGAGATGGCCGGGGACGCTGCAGGGGGGAGCACAGGACAAGGAAAGTGATTGAGGGAATCCCTGAGCAATGCTGCAGGGTAATCCCGAGTGAAGCTCAGGGTTATTGCTTCTGGTGCTGAAAGTAAACCACGAGCTACACTCGGGAATACCTCCAGGGGGGTTAAAGTCAACCTAAACCCAATCACTAAACTCTATTATTAGCTTTAATATGCTATTTTGATGTTGTTTTCAGTCTTCTTTACATATACAGTTCTTATTGAAGCAATTACTTGGTGACCCTAGCCATGAAGGTCCTTGTCTTCGCAATGGTGCTCCTTTGTTGTCAACCTGTCATTCAAACTCCTATACAGCTTGTGCAGAAAACATCCACCTTTGACCAGTTAGGACCAATGGCCATGCTAATCAGAATCCATGTAGGCAGGGGGTGGGTAAAAGAGGCTGCAGGAAATCATCAGAACCGGCTTATAAAAAAAAGGATGAAGAAAATGTGAAAGCATAGTTTTATAAAGAAAAAAAAACAAAATGGAAATTGTTCATGATATGTGGTTCTTGAGAAATCACAGTCATCCAGTTAGTGTTTAAAGCTATGTTAATATTTACAGGTAACACACAGCTCACCCCTGGATGAAGTCTTTTTTAGCATATGTGAAACGATGTGATATTACATCTCCTAAGTCTTCCGTGTCTGAGAAAGAGTTGATGAGAGTTTGTGTCTGCAGTTTATGTCAGATCTACTATATCCTGTGTTACTTGGACCTATAACAGCTGTTATTTTAGACCAATGCTCATTTATTTGTCTAACGGCACATGAAAATGTGTCTCCATCATATATCCTTTTATTTGACTTTATCAGGTATTAATATGTATTTGCCTGTTGCCCTTAGCTGTCTGTTTCATGGATCTTAAGTATATTACAAGGCCTATGATTCTTGAAAGTAAGCTGGGTCCTCTGTCTATATCTTCCCATACTCCCTTGTGTCTAGTTGTTCCTAGCGTAGTGATGGCTCCTGTTTTGATGGAACTGGGCAAACAGGGAAATTCCCTTACCTGACATTTATCCTATAATAGGAGTTATATGGGTTTGTCTCAGGTTTCTTTATGGGATATAGCATAGCCTAATTATCAGACAAACTAACTTTGCTAATATATTTAGATTTTCCTGAGCAATTTATTTAAAATATAAAGAGTAATACTATAAGACCAGTAAATTACCATCAGATTGTTTTGAACTGCATTGAATTTTCTGCAAGATGTTATACCTACCATCTAATAAGAAGAAGTAGACCTAAGATCTAAGACCGTGCAGTGTCTAGGAACAAGCAACTCATGGAAAAGGTCAGTTTCATGAAATGGGGTCAAGCAATTTTAAAAAGTGCAGAAAAGTGGTTAATTTTAGGAAAGCGAACAGTTTATAAACAGAGGAAGAATATATAAAACAGCCAATCACATCAAATGACATATTTCAGAGTTGGTTTAGAAAACATGAAAGAGTTGTATTGTAAAACAGAGCTGAATTACTGAAGGAGTAGAGCATGGCCATGTGGTGAAAATTCACTTTGCAAATAATACCCAGTCAAATACAAGGAAAAGGGTTCATTTTTTACTTTACGTGATTGGATGATGGAAGTCAGCAAAGCATCACCATACTCACTAAGGTTTAGATTTATTGCTCCATCACAGGGTGGCTACTGTGGGTGCACAATAATTGTTGAACACACAGCTCCTGAAGAAGCGATAGTTATTGCGAAACATGGTGAGGTTTGACTTACTGTAATTACATCAAGAAGCCCCGCCTAGCAATTTGCCAAGTTATGGCCGATGCACAATATATGGGATCTTGATGATACTTGGGTAGTTTGTAAAGTTGTTTTAATATGTTGTAATCAGAATGAGAATTTGTAGTGTCTATTAAGACCAAACTTTTTCAAAATCCGTATCATCGACCTTATTCACTAAGCCAAAGGAAAATTCCCTTGCAAAGTGAACAGCCTATAATTCTTTAGTAAATCAACTATAACATTTTTCTACACACTTTATATAACATAAAAATACTTTTTACTGATAGCATTGTGCTTTTGGCTTGATTTTGTACTGTGTGTGCTACCCATTGCTTTTGTCTCTTTTCCATGCTTCCACTTGAACTGCTGATGTTGGCTTTTGTTCAGCTTGTGTTTCCTCTTCAATACTTGGATTTTGTTGACTTCCATTTCCTAGCCATTGGCTTGTAGTTACATTGTTTCTCCTCCATGGCTCATTGTCACATGTAACGTTTCTCAACTCCTTGATTTTTACTGCTTTCTTAGTGTTTGATTACTGTTAATGTGTTATTACATTCCCTGGGTTTCTTTTGCTACCGTAGCTATTTTTATGCGTTCATCTATTTTGCTTTCATCTTGAATTGTTTTAAATAATTTTGGTCACTGTAATGCAGAAAAATATGAGGTTAATCATTGAAGCCACTGAAGGTGGAGTTGTCCTTATGAATAAAATATAGTTGAGCAAAACAGACTTGGTGCAAGACTTTAACCTGTTCCATACAGGACACTTTTACCCCCTTCCTACCCAGGCCAATTTTCAGGTTTTAGCACTCTCACATTTTGAATGAAAATTGCGCGGTCATACAACATTGTACCCAAACTAAAATTTTATCATTTTCTTTACACAAATAGAGCTTTCTTTTGGTGGTATTTAATCACCACTGGGGTTTTTATTTTTTGCTAAATTAAAAAAAAAAGACCAAAAATTTTGAAAAAAAAACAAGTTTTTCTTTGTTTCTGTTATAAAAGTTTGCAAATGAATAATTGTTCTTCATAAATTTAGGCCAAGATGTATTCTGCTACATGTCTTTGGTGAAAATAACCCAAATTAGGATGTATTATTTAGTTTGTAGGAAAGTTATAGAGTTCACAAACTATGGTATAGATCTGAATATTGATCAATCCTGAAGTACTGACAGCCAAACTAATTTTTTGAGGTCCAAGAATGTCAGAACAGTACAGATATCCCCCAAATTACCCCTTTTTGCAGAGTAGACAGTCCGATGTACTTCATAAGAGGCATGGCGAGTTTTTTGAAGCTGTATTTTTTTTGTCATAATTTTTCGGAAAATGAAAAAAATTATTTTCACTATTTTTTTTTACATACTGTCACCAGTGCAGTACAGCGTCATCATATAACTGGCATGGCGGTGATCAGGGACACTGACTGGTGACAGTATGAAAAAAAAAGATTATGATTTTTTTAAAAAAATTTTACATTTTTTTATTATTTTTAATTTTTTGATTACATTTTTTTAATTTTTTTAAGATTTGTTTTTTATATTTCACTATGACCAAAGTAGTACAATGTTACCATAGTAACATTGTACTACTTTGGGGAAGTGATCAGTATTTTTTTTTTTTTACACAATTTGCTTATAGCAAAGAATTACTTTGCTATAAGCAAGCATTTACCTGAATGACATCGATTCATTCATGTTTTTTTGTTTTTTTTTGTGCTTAGCTGTGACTTGGCCACGGCTAATCACATGACACAGCTGGGCTGTGATTGGCCCAGCTTGTGCATGTGATCACTGTGACCATTCACAGCTTGAAACACTAGCATACAATGGATGGCATGAAAGGAAGACATCCATTGTATACAACTGTCATGTGACCTGTTATGATTGGTCACAGCAGGTCACATGGTACTGGTAATGGGGCCAGTACTCAGATCTGTCATCGGCCGTGTCCGAGGTACACGGGCGGTGACAGTTTGCGCCACTGCGCGGTTCTGCAGGCGCGCAAACTGCGCATGCTCGAAAGGACGCCATATGGCGTCCACCCGGAAAGGTGAGGGATTTTGCCGGCCGCCATTTGGCCATAGGCCAGGCAGGATGAGGTTAAGCAGCAATTTCAAACAGAAGCTGTAAGAGCAACATCTTTGGATGTATAATACAGGAGATAAAACCGCCGATGCTAATGTTGTATTACCAATGTGCGAATCACTTGGGAGGCCATGTCCAGTTTTTGTCAACACATTGTAAAATGGACATAGGAGTTTCACATAGCTTTTGGCAGGCAACTAAATTTATGTAGTTATTGAAGGGAGTGAACATCCTATTGACATTAAAAGATTAGAATATTGGATCTGTTCTGCTTGAAAAAATTTTTGTCTTAGAGGCAATATAATTAGCATGTAGAAATAGATCCAAGGCCAGTATAAAGATTCACCAAAACAACTTATTATGCATATAGATTTTTTATTGTTATTGCCCATATTAAAAAAAAAGAAAATACATAAGTGTTTGTTGCATAGATGCTGTATATGTAACCATTGGCTAAAGATTTGTGTTAAAAGTAACATTTTTGCTGTTTTCCTATCTTATATCTAGGCAATGCATTCATACAGATCATTCACATAAACTATATAATCCATATCATAAAGCATTTTGTTTTTAACAATCTCTTAAAAAGACAACATAAAAGGAGTCCATATAAAGGTGAAGAATTTAGTATTACTCATGACACATAAAAATTGTATATAACTATAATAAAAAGTAAAAATAATTTTTAAGCACATACTATAATAAGAGGGGAGACTCATTCTGAGCTACTGGAGAACACAGTGTAGGCTTTACTGGGGGTCGTGTGTTCTAAGGCTGGTCTTTCCCTTCGTAGGATGGCAATCACTGTCATAAGAAGGAAACAAGTAAAAGAAGACAATAATCTCAAAGTTTGTCAACCATTGCATGGGCCTTGCACTTGGAATTTCTTCATTTATGGTAATCCTAAAATTGCCTCTGCTCAGTAATCTGTAGTTTACCAATGTTGTTCGATAAAATTCCTTAGTAGTGTGACTTTAATAAATAATTGTTTAGTGCACAAAATTCTATTTAAACTAGACCTTGGATATTATCACTGAAACTGGACTAGCTTAAAGAAGTATGAAATGCTAAGAGTATTTCAAGTAATGCCATCATGGTAATCCATCCCCCACACTCCAGTCCCCATATTTTATTACCATATTTGCCGGCGTATAAGACGACTGGGCGTATAAGACGACCCCCCTACTTTTCCTGCTAAAATTTAGTGTTTGAGCTATACTCGCCGTATAAGACTACCCCTCTTCCAATGCACACCAGTGGCAGGAATAGTGCCCCATCATTGGTATCAGTGGCAGGAATAGTGCCCCATCATTGGTATCAGTGGCAGGAATAGTGCCCCATCATTGGTATCAGTGGCAGGAATAGTGCCCCATCATTGGTATCAGTGGCAGGAATAGTGCCCCATCATTGGCATTAGTGGCAGGAATAGTGCCCCATCATTAGTATCAGTGGGAGGAATAGTGCCCCATCATTGGTGTCAGTGGGAGGAATAGTGCCCCATCATTAGTATCAGTGGGGGGAATAGTGCCCCATCATTGGTATCAGTGGCAGGAATAGTGCCCCATCATTAGTATCAGTGGGGGGAATAGTGCCCCATCATTGGTATCAGTGGGGGGAATAGTGCCCCATCATTGGTGTCAGTGGGAGGAATGGTGTCCCAACATTGGTGTCAGTGGGAGGAATGGTGTCCCATCATTGGTGTCAGTGGGGGGTGGAGTAGTGCCCCATCATTGGTGTCAGTGGGGGGGGGGAATAGTGCCCCATCGTTGATGTCAGTGGGGGGGAGGAATAGTGCCCCATCGTTGGTGTCAGTGGGGGGAATAGTGCCCCATCATTGGTATCAGTGGCAGGAATAGTGCCCCATCATTAGTATCAGTGGGGGGAATAGTGCCCCATCATTGGTATCAGTGGGGGGAATAGTGCCCCATCATTGGTGTCAGTGGGAGGAATGGTGTCCCAACATTGGTGTCAGTGGGAGGAATGGTGTCCCATCATTGGTATCAGTGGGGGGAATAGTGCCCCATCATTGGTGTCAGTGGGAGGAATGGTGTCCCAACATTGGTGTCAGTGGGAGGAATGGTGTCCCATCATTGGTGTCAGTGGGGGGTGGAATAGTGCCCCATCATTGGTGTCAGTGGGGGGGGGAATAGTGCCCCATCGTTGATGTCAGTGGGGGGGAGGAATAGTGCCCCATCGTTGGTGTCAGTGGGGGGGAGGAATAGTGCCCCATCGTTGGTGTCAGTGGGAGGAATAGTGCCCCATCGTTGGTGTCAGTGGGAGGAATAGTGCCCCATCATTGGTATCAGTGGGAGGAATAGTGCTCCATCATTGGTATCAGTGGGAGGAATAGTGCCCCATCATTGGTATCAGTGGCAGGAATAGTGCCCCATCATTAGTATCAGTGGGGGGAATAGTGCCCCATCATTGGTATCAGTGGGGGGAATAGTGCCCCATCATTGGTGTCAGTGGGAGGAATGGTGTCCCAACATTGGTGTCAGTGGGAGGAATGGTGTCCCATCATTGGTGTCAGTGGGGGGTGGAATAGTGCCCCATCATTGGTGTCAGTGGGGGGGGGAATAGTGCCCCATCGTTGATGTCAGTGGGGGGGAGGAATAGTGCCCCATCGTTGGTGTCAGTGGGGGGGAGGAATAGTGCCCCATCGTTGGTGTCAGTGGGAGGAATAGTGCCCCATCGTTGGTGTCAGTGGGAGGAATAGTGCCCCATCATTGGTATCAGTGGGAGGAATAGTGCTCCATCATTGGTATCAGTGGGAGGAATAGTGCCCCATCATTGGTATCAGTGGGAGGAATAGTGCTCCATCATTGGTATCAGTGACACCAATGATGGGGCACTATTCCTCCCACTGACACTTGCTGACCCTGTTCTCGTATGGTGCTGCTGCAGCCAGCATATGTGGTTGCAGCAGCACCTCTACACTGACCACTTACCTGCTGGTCCTGCACTCGATTTTCGCGGGGCCGCTCGGCTCCACCCCCTCGCCGGTGATTGGCCGCCTGTGTGCCTTTCCTGAGCTACAGTTCTGGCGGCCAATCACTGGTGAGGAGGCGGAGCCGAGCAGCCGCACGAACATCCAGTGGCCGAACTGAAGGCGCAGCCGCGCTTCCTGGACCGGATCGTCGTGGGACCGGAACCAGGTAAGAAACAGCCGCTGCCCACCCCTGTACTTAGTGTCCCTTCCATTGGGGGAAGGGGGGAGCGGCGGCGGCGGCGGCAACGCGCCGCCCCCCTAAAAAGTGTCAGTATGCCGTATACCGGCGTATAAGACGACCCCCGACTTTTGAGAAGATTTTCAAGGGGTAAAAAGTCGTCTTATACGCCGGCAAATACGGTAAGTATGTGGACACAATATCTTTTTTTTAACCCTACACCACAGCTGGCTCCCCAGTTGTACAGAGCTGCTTCCCTGCACTTCCTGGCAGCGGATCATCTGCCCTGATAATCTTATGTGCACTGTTCAGCTGGAAGCTGTTGCAAGAAGGACAGATAGAGTAGAGGAGTTGCTTGCTTCAGGGCTGTGTGTATGAATCAGGGGCGGATTGACAACTCATGGGGCCCCCGGGCAATAGGGGATCATGGGGCCCCTGTGTCCTTCCCCAAACTCAAAAAAGCCTATGAAAAAGGTACCAGGGGCATCTCATGGGGCCCCCTACTGACCCCGGGCCCTTGGGCAGTGCCCGAGTTTCCAAATGGTCAGTCCGCCCCTTGTATGAATGCATGAACACAGCATCAGCCCTAGTGCCAGCCGGGTGCACCCTAATAAGGGTGGCTCCATAGATTCTTGCAAGGGAAAGGAGCCACCCTGAATCAGGAAGAGAGTAAGACGGGAAAAGGACTTCTAATAAAAGAAGAATCTTCATATGCTGTATGTATTGATCTCAGCTTTAGAATTTTCCCCCAAAAAAGACTTTAATGTCACTTTATAGTACATATACTGTTTGGAAATTAATTTAGGAGGTATAACAAGATATGTTGTGTTGAGGTGGGCCAAAAGAAACAAACAAACAAAAGAAAAAAGATCACTGTACCATTAGAAATCATATTAGAGATGTCTCACTTTCATTACATATGTATGTAACCTATTCCCAAAACAAGATGGTTATTTCTCTTTTCAGGATTGTGGTCAGAGCTATAAAAATTTATTTCTGCCCCTGTGGACAAATCATTTTATACAGCTATTTATTCCAAACTGAATACAGCTGGTTTTTTGGCCATCATCAATGCAGCGGATGAAAAAGAGTAGTTTACTAAGGTGAGGGAGGATCCATGTTGCTGTGAGACAATGAAAGCCAAACCGAAAAGCGTCTGCTGTGATTTTTTCAGAAATAATTACTCCACAGTGCCTTCGGCTGCAAAGCTTATTTACTACTTGTTAAAACCCAAATCAACTTTTAATCCAAATGATCTAAACACATTCCAGGTGCATTAAAACAAATGTTGTGCAAAGTTATACAGTTTATTTTCTTTATAAACCAGCCAAAGCCAAAGTAGAAAACACTGCCCGCTGCCTGCATACTACAGAGAGGACCAGTGACTCTTTGTGTGGAAGTAGCTGTCTTTATTTAGATGTCCAATATGCCACCTAATGATTTAGAGCTAGGATAAACGACAATTGGAATAATCAGCATTAAATGAAGGTACCTCCAACAGTGTATGTGGGTTTTTTTCAGTAAAGTCCATTTGTTCTGTTGCTCTTGCACCTGTAGGTGTCACTGTAATTATTCCCAGATTCTTCCCCAATGGATTGCCCTGCAGCCAGGCACATGAACACAGTCACTCTTTTCCTCAATGCCCAGTCTAAGGGTGTTGTTTTTATTGTTGGAAAACCTGGATAGAAATTAGGGAATTGAGTGGGATTCTTCAAAAACAGAAACTATGTACAAATTGAGGAAAGTGAATTTTTTTTCTGTAAGGCTGAAGCAGAAATCCTTGCAGATAGAAAACTGTGGACTTGGCTTGCAGTAGAACCGTAAAAGCACTCACAACTTCCTTCTTTAGAGCCACATGATCAATAAAAGCACACAGGCTTCTTTCTTTAGAGCAAACAAGAGCAGAGTCCCTTCACAATGGACTAGGCAGACTAAACTCTTCAGGACACCATCTGATGTCCCCTTTAGCAAACACACAGCTGACTCTCTAGCACAAGGTGGGGTGGCAGCAGTTCTAATGATTTCTGGAAAGCAGAGACAATTACCAGACTGACAGCAGCTGAGAACACTGAACAGACCTATCTAATCAATTGCAGCCACGCTGATTACAGTAGGGTACTACAGTTCCAAATGTACCTAATGTTAAAAGCAAAAAAGTACTTTCCAAGACATTCATCAAGAAATCAAATGTACTGACAATTTCATACAAATTTTAATACAAATATTTATAAGCAAGATACTAGTGTATCTTAAGGGTCCTTCTCTGTAGCATGCTGGCAGGGACATTTCTTTCTATTCAGGCTGTGGCTGCTTTCAAAACAAAATTTAAAAAAATACTTTGAATGTCTTCATGACAAGATATTCACTGTCCAGATAGCTCTCCCAATGAACATGGCATATCTACCACCACATTCAATACTCAAATGTTGACTCCTCACCACAAAAGGGGTTGCTAAACTTTTTTGAAGGCCCGCCTCATCATCTACTTGCCCCCCTTTCCCTCATAACTATTATGGTCACTCTTGTCCTCTATTCTATGCTCTCCAACTCACATACTCAATCTCTTCCTCTCCACTGGCAAATTATCCACCCCCCAAAACATGCACTGGGCACCCCAGTAGTAAAAGAGCCCTCACTGGACCCATTCAAAAAACTTAAGACCCATATCATTACTCCCATTTACCTCCAATCATGTTGAACACCTTGTCCACAACTGTCTGAGCTTCAATCTTACTGGTAGAAACATTTCTGATTTCTTATAGTCTGGCTTCCACATGCAACACTCCACCATGATTTACTAGCTGCTAAAACCAAAGGTCACCTCTCTGAAGTCATACTCTTAAACCTATCTGCTGCCTTTGATAAAGTTATACACCCACTCCTTGTAAAATAAGGTCACTCCCTTGTCCTCCAAGACTCTGCTCTCTCCTGGTTCTCCTTTACCTATCTCAGGGCACCTTTATTGTAACCTACAACTATATTGCCCCCTCTCTTCTTTCTCCTTCCTTAGGGGTCCACCAAGGCTCTGTTCTCAGGCCTTGTCAACTCTTGTCACATTACCCTTCATAATATTTACAGATTTTCCCCTTCTTAACAAACACCACCACAAAGCTACTAATTCACTCCCTCGTTATCTTTCACCTTGACTTTTGCAACTCCATTCTTGTTAGCCTACATTTACACAAGATATCCCTCATTCCATTTATTATTAATGCTGCTGCTATATTGATCAACCTTACCAGCCATTCAGTGGCCATCACCCCTTTCTGCCAATCCACTGGCTTTTGCTGGTCCAACGTATAAAATACTAATGACAACATAAAAAGCCATCCACAACTCTGCCCCAAGCTACATAATCACGCTCATTCCAATATATTACCCAAACCTTCCACTCTACTTCTTCAAAGACTTCCTGCTCTCTAGGTCCCTTGTCACCTCCAAGGCTTCTCCAGAGGCTCTCCCATGCTCTTAAACCCCCTACCACAATTTGTCCAGCTGCCTCCAGCTCTGTCTGTCCTTAAAAAGTCCTTTAAAACTTATCTCTTCAGAAAATCCTACTTCATCTCCACTTATCCCTCACAGTTTTTACCTTTTCATATCACTTTTAAATTGTAAGCTCTCTTGAGCAGGTCCCTCCTAAAGCTTTAATATTGAATTGTAACTGTACTGCTTTCCTTTATTTTCTAAAGTGCTGTACAAACTGCTGATGCTATATAAATCCTGTGATAAATTAAAAATAATGCACCTGGAATATATTTAGCTGATTTAAACTGAAAGTGTAATTTTGTGTTAAAAATGTGTAAATATTTGAATGTCCATAGCCTGGCCAAAGTAGTACTTTAACCTCTATTGAGCCCTTACACCAATGAATCTGTACACACCAATGTTCCTATACTTTCTCTGTCAAAGTGCTCTGTACAATTTTTTTCTTTTTTCAAGGCAGACTAAAAAACTATAAACAGATTTAATATGTTTAATATGAGGCAAAAAATATAAACACATTAAACATGCAGACTGAGTGCTAATTTACAGCTGCAAAAACACAAGTAATAATAATAAATAGTAACTTAGGGAAATTGCAGAAATAAATTATACCTAATACTTTATCTGCAGTTTACAGTTTTCCAATAGAGGGAGGAATAAATATTATGGTTTGAAAGTAAAAATGTAATTAATTAATTTAGAAATGCTGCAAGTATTAGCATTAACATTTCATTTGTTCATCATAAAGACTTTTTAACCAATAAAACATTTTGAGGCAGGGCCATTCTTTTTGGCCCATCTTGAGGAGGTCCAAAATTCAAACCAAGAAAATTGAAAACAGTTTCTAAATTATGTTATGGATATGTTCCATTGTAAAGGATATGTTTCATTCTTAATTAAAATAGTTCTATACCCCAATATAAATGAAAGTTATGTTAACAGTGTTTCTGGGATAGGTAAAAGTAATAGAAGAGTTGGAACATTATGAAGTGAAACTACTGCTCCAGCTTCTCTTCATTGCTGGTCAGTTGAAGGCCTAAGTTCCGGGCCATGTTACCTCTGTTGAAAGGCAAAAAATATTTTGACTTTCTGATTCTTCCTATTATGAACTTGGCCAAGTGCCTATGCCTTTACATATATAGCTAGCACTAAAGGGAACCTTGATCAGCATTTTCTCAGAGAAACGTAAGTACTTTGATGATTCTGTTACTCTTAATTTTCCCCTTCCAGTAATAATATTATTATACATATATGTTTATATTTATGTATAGATTCACTTTAAATTCCAGGATAAGCACATATTATTTAAATACAAGAGCCATGTATATTCTCATTCGAATATTGGGGTCTGTTTATAAAACATTCACTATGGGAAAGTCTCAGCATTCACACATATGTCATTAATAATACCTATAATGTTTGTAATATGTGTGATGTTTAAACTTCTATTTGTTGTATTTTGCAGGGTGAAAGTAATATTCCCCAATATTCAACTAACACTATAGGCTGAACATTTGACCAAAAGAGGAAATAATATTAGGGAGACATTTGCAAATACATTTTTTATAAACAGACCCATTGGTGTATTTTTTCCCATGCAGCTAGCCAGCATGAAACCACTCCTGCATGTTGCAATTGTGCATCTTGTAAAAATGACTGTCCACTGCTCTCCTCTCTTTCTTGGTATCACGTACCTGGTACTGGAGGCCAATGGAGAGAGGGCTTTCCTTGTGGCTAAGTTTCAGACTCCCCTACAGATGGGACAGAAGGAGTCCGGCCCAAAAGTAGCATGGGGTGCCCGCAGGAGTGCTTGTAGAGATGATATGACTGAAGATGCTTCTCAGAGGTGCACCCGGGAGCACAGCTGATGTACTGGAGTGGTGTCTGCAGACAAGCAGTGCCCATAAAAGATAGCAGGTCTTCAGTGCAGCAGAGGACAGAAGAGTAGCTGGTTCAGAGCCAGGGTCAGGTACCAAGTGGAGATTAGAGCAGACGTAGTTAGATGGATAGCTGGGGCCATGCACATGAGAGCAAGCGAGAAGATCCCTTAGCCAAGCCGGGGTCATACACAGGAGAGCAAGCGAGAAGATCTGTTAGCCAAGCCGGTGTCAGGTCAAAGGTGTTGGGGAGCCAGAGATCAACCAGCAATTGTAGAGATTGATTGGCTTCCTCTCTTGAGAAGAGGAGATTAAGGGGGGATATGATCAACATGTATAAATACATCAGTGGTTCATATAGTGAACTCGGTGTAGAGTTATTCCCCCTGAGGTCATCACAGAGGACAAGGGGGCACTCTTTACATCTGGAGGAAAAGAAATTTAATCTCCAAACATGGAAAAGTTTCTTCACAGTAAGAGCTGTGAAAATGTGGAATAGACTCCCTCAAGAGTTGGTTCTGGCCAGCTCAGTGGATTGCTTTAAAAGGCTTGGATACACAGAATATAACTTCTTGGATACACAGAATATAACTGGTTACTACCATTTATAGGTAAAGAATATCCAATTGCCTCTCAGGAGATCAGGAAGGAATTCTTTCCCCTGCAGGAGCAAAGATCATGCTTTGCTGGGTTTTTTGCCTTCCTCTGGATCAACTGTGGGTGTAGAATTATACATTATTTCTATATGGTTGAACTGGATGGACTTTTGTCCTTTTTCGGCCAGACTCACTATGCAACTATAAAGGCCATCTGGCACCAGAACACCAGACTGGGCAGGTGGCATGCGTGATTGTGCGTCAGTGCTCATGCGTGTTCCGGTGCCCATCCGCCAATGCGCATTGATATGCACCAGTGTGCATTTCTGCAGCCATGCAAAGTACTGGCAGGAATGCCAGGTCTCTGACTACCTCCACTGTGGACAGACCCCTGACACTTGGTCTGGGCCCCCCCTGCAGCTTTGTTCAGGTTGTGTTCAGTCACTATTACTTTTACAATGCAATATCTGGATTAACAAAGGCATTTGGTGAACACAAAATGGGATTTATATATTTTGTAGCTAATGAGAAATATATTGAACTGAACGTTTTTGTGCCATGAAGTGTTTCCCCAAGCTAGAAATCGAGTCCATCCATGAAATTTCCTTGCTACTAAATATTCCATGGTCAACTGTTAGTTGTATTATAACAAAGTTGAAGCAACTGGAAACAACTGCAACTCAATCACAAAGTGGTCGGTCACATAAAGTGACAGAGCATGGTCAGCACATGCTGAAGCGCACAGTGCGCAGAAGTCACCAACTCTCTGCAGAGTCAATAGTTAAAGACCTCCAAACTTCGTGTGGCCTTCAGATTATCACAACAGTTCATAGAAAGCTTCATGGAATGGTTTTTCATGGCTGAGCAGCTGCATCCATGCCTCACATCACCAAATGCAATGCAAAGCATCTGATGCAGTGGTATAAAGTACACCGCCACTGGACTCTAGAGCAGTGAAGACGTGTTCTCTAGAGTGACAAATCACGCTTCTCTGTCTGGCAAACCAATGGACATGTCAGGGGTTATGCTTGGCCCCTTAGTTCCAGTGATGGGAACTCTTAAGGCGCCAGCGTGCCAGGACATTTTGGACAATTTCATGCTCCCAACTTTGTGAAAACAGTTTGGGGATGGCCCCTCCCTGTTCCAACATGACTACTCACCAGTGCACAAAGCAAGGTCCATAAAGACATGGATGAGTGAGTTTGGGGTGGAAGAACTTGACTGGCCTGCACAGAGTCCTAACCTCAACCTGATAGAACACCTTTTGGATGAATTAGTGGAAACTGCGAGCTAGACCTTCTCGTCTGACATCAGTGCTTAACCTCACAAATGCGCTTCTGGAAACATGGTCAAAAAATTCCATAGACACACTCCTAAGCCTTGTGGACAGCCTTCCCAGAAGAGTTGAAGCTGTTTTAGCTGCAAAGGGTGAGCCAACTCAATATTGAACCCTACGGACTAAGACTGGGATGCCATTAAAGTTGTGCGTGTAAAGGCAGGCGACTCAATAGTTTTGTCAATATAGTGTATAAGGTTGTCCATATAGTGTTGGACCTTGACTTTTCATTCCCCCTTCCCAAAAAATTGGGAAGTAACCACTTATGTGTTGGATGCCTTCATCTCTATCTGGAGCTTACTTAGTAATCCAATTATATTTTCCCACTTTTCCTTTGCAAATTTCCTCTCCAATTAATACGTGTGTGCCAGTCGTATGTTCTCCAAAATCTTCATAGCATTGCATTAAAGCAAAAAACTACCTTTGCTCTACCATGAAAAATACATTATTTTTTATTGGGAATTAGTTCCTTCACAGAGATCTGAGCACTAGTCCTCCCGCAACCTACATTACTAATGGTCTACCTGCACTTTTCCATTTGGCCCCCTTATCACTTTGGGCCCCTGAGAAGCAGTACAGGATACTCAGATGGTATGTTATCCCCTGTCTTTGCAGCTTATACTACTGTCTGGTGGCAAAGATATAGATTTAAAGCTCCTTGTACTGAATGCACAAGACTGCTTGAACAATATTGCTTGTTTTTAAAGGCATCACCCTCCCAGCATATGTA
Organism: Staurois parvus; assembly: GCF_062004578.1. Taxonomy (NCBI): domain Eukaryota; kingdom Metazoa; phylum Chordata; class Amphibia; order Anura; family Ranidae; genus Staurois; species Staurois parvus. The sequence goes on from NW_028318352.1 coordinate 1,597,989, forward strand.
TAGTTGTTCAGTGCATTGAGCATCGGGTTGTGCATGTGCCACCAGGCAGCACTAGTATTTCTTGGAGGAGCTCCTCCAAAAACTTGTAATTGTGGAAGAAAGCTATTACATAAGGTTTGGTTGCATAAATCAAGCATTACTACGCTAGAGAAGCAGCTGTGCAAATATTCACATAGAAAATAATACCTTTTTTCATTTTGTATCCATGTAGAAAAATACAGCCATTGCTAAAATGTTTATGGAAAATAAAATGTAACCAGTAGTACATGGATTTTGGAACACACCTTTCTTACAAGCCCTGTATGGATGATTTACTAAAAGCTGAAAGTTCCACACCAGCTCAGTGAATTGCTTTGTTTCCGACAGCTTTACTTTAGCTGTTTCTTTCAATTAATTTTCTCAGATTCAAACAATTTCATTAATATTAACACCTCAGTAGCCAGTTTTATGTTGGGCACTTAAGAAAAAAATTGCAGGCATTTTCTATGACAGCATTTTTGGTAACCACTCTCACTCAGTGCATAATATGGTTGGGGTCACACAAAAATCTACCACTGCATAATTTAAAGCTGACCTCAGGGCAGATATTACACTAATGAGTGCAGGTTTTTTTGAATCGTTAAATGTTTTTTAATTACTTGCGGACTGCGCGTTCTCAATGTACTGAGGATGGGCAGCCTGTACAGGCACAGCGACGTATCTGTATGTCGCTGCCTGTATCCAGGGACAGGGTATGCTTGCTCGCCCCCACAGACCTACTCTCGCTGTGATTGTACATAGCCGGAGTGTATCAGAAGATTCTGCCCAATGAATTATGGCGAGGACCTGCTGATCGGCTGTGTCCAATCACTGCCCAGAGCCCTTTGTTGACAATCAACACAGGGCTCTGTACAGAGGGAACAATCTCTCTGTTTCTTCTCCCTGCAAAGCAGGGAGAAGAAACAAAGAGATATTTAGTAAAAAGCAGCATACCTTACACAAATTAACACTTGTTAGACACACATTTAACCCCTTGATTCTCCGAGATTTTAACCCCTTCCCAGCCAGTGTCATTAGTACAGTGACAGTGTATAGTACTATCACTGATCACTGTATTAGTGTCACTGGAGATGTTAGTGGCAGTTATTCAGTTCCCACCCAGTGTCAGTTAGTGTCAGATAACCCATTGCACTATCACAGTCCCATTATAAGTCAATGGCAATTACTAGTATTATAAAAAAAATTCCATTTTATATACCATCGTTTGTAGACGCTATAACTTCCATGTTAACTAATTAATGTACAGAATAGATTTTATAAATTTATGAAGAAATTTATATTTAAATTTTTTTATTGCATATGTTTTATAGCAGAAGGTAAAAAATATAGGATTTTTTTTCAAATTTTCTATTTTTTTTGTTTATATAATAAACAAAAAAAAAAAAATGTCACCAAACGAAAGCTCTATTTGTGTGGAAAAAAATTATTTAAATTTCATTTGGGTACAGACTGCACATTTACCAGTTAAAGTAGAACAGTGCTAAATAGCAAAAAATTGCCTGGTCATGAAGGGGGTAAAACCTTTCCCAGCTAAAGTGGTTAAATGCAGGTACTGTACCTAAATTTGACTTGGCATCAGTTTGTTGTAATCATCTGCACAGCAGTACTCATACTGAGAGGTAGGGGCAGCACTAGAAGCCAATCGTATGTGCTAAATGCAAATGTGCTGGGAAGGAATGTGAGCAGGAGGGTACTGTGGCTGCCCCTTCATTATACAATCATAGATTGGATGCAGGGAGGAGAACATGCTGTACTGCTGAATAGCAGCAGTAAAAAGTCAGGTTACTGACCATACTGTATGCTTTGGTAGGGTTGGTGGAAGTCTCAGGAGGGAATGGACAGAACGACAAATGATTTGTATTATTGTGTAAGGATCCGTATATCGTGCAAAATCTGGTGTATGGTAGCCAATCAGCTTCTAACTTCAGCTTGTATAATAAGCTTTGACAATAAAACCTGGAAGATAATTGGTTTCTATGCAGAGCTGTACTAGATTTTGCACTCTTCAGTTTTAGTAAATCAACCCCATGTGTATTTAGCTGTTTGTCTAGAGTACAGCTTTACCACTGGTGTATATGTATTTTATATGTGTGTTGAGCAGTTTTCCTAGAGCACAGCTATAACATTGGTGTGTTTGCCATTCTACTTTTCCAATGGTTTTTATTTGCATTACTCTTTATACACATTAAGTGAAAATTGTAATATCTAAAATGAAAACCGTGCTGATAGAAGTATGGAAGTTGCCATTGGTGACCTTGCCTTCTAAAAAAAAAGCCAATGCTTACCTGTCACATTCATCCTCTGGCTTTGGTTACTAATTAAATGGCTTAAAACAAATAAGCAGATCACCAATTTCAACTTCACTTTGACCTCACTGAGTACATGCCGAAAGATTGGCATGAGAGCCTTTCAACTTTTACCTCTTCCCATGTCCATTCTGTGCTACCATTTCTGAGTAATCCCCTGGAATGCTCTACCATAAAAATGGTTTCCAAATTTAAAGTCTGGAGGTCAACTTATAAATTCAGTTTTGGATAGACTGGCTTGCTGGAATGATTTGATTGCACCATTACCCTGCCCTATTTATTGCCATAATCAGTACATACATTCAAGCCATGAATGGTTTGAATTGAATAGAGTGATGAATAATATATTTCTTTCTAACTATTTGCAAAGATGGGTTGTATAAGAGTTGATAACTCCCTTCAACCTTTTTTTTCTATTAATGATTCTTGGGAGTAATACTTCTGGGTTTAATTTGCTGCTTTAAATATTTTACAAAGCTGTATTCTATTCATATATAAGAATATAATCTAAGACAGCGGACAACTAAAAAGATATGGTTTTAGGTTTGTTAAATTATTGGTTTTGGTCTTGTTGCTTTATGTCTGAAGTGCCAACAAAATCTATTCATTTATCTTGATAGTAATACACATAAACCCTTTTATTTTATTTATTTTAGGTACTTATTGTCAATTTTCACAGTGCTTTACATATAAATTGTACATTCACATTAGTCCCTAACCCTCAAGGGGCGTACAATCTAAGGTCCCTAACTTACATTCATACATACACATACTAGGGCCAATTTACAGGAAGAATGGTCAGCCGCACAACGGAGGATTGATGAATATAGTGTGTATTTATTGATCCATAGGAAATACAAAGCACCAGGACAGGAATACAATAATTGTTAATACGTTTCACATGCAGGGGCGGACTGACCATTTGGAAACTCGGGCACTGCCCGAGGGCCCAGGGTCAGTAGGGGGCCCCATGAGATGCCCCTGGTACCATTTTCATAGGCTTTTTTGAGTTTGAGCAAGGACACAGGGGCCCCATGATCCGCTATTGCCCGGGGGCCCCATGAGTTGTCAGTCCACCCCTGTTCACATGATCTCGTGCTTAATCATAATTATTGTGTGAAGCGCATTTAACAGGTCCTGTATTCATGTCCTGGTGTTTTGTGTGTCCTATGGATCAATAAATACACACTATATTCATCAATCCTCCAGTGTGCGGCTAACCCTTCTTCCTGTTGCATCGTGTGTGGTGGCAAGCCAGAGCCTGAACCTGTTGTGGATTGATCTGGATTGTTTGCCTAAGTGGCATACCTCTGTTCTTTGGATAGGGCCAATTTAGACAGGATCCAATTAACCTACCAACATGTCTTTGGAGTGTGGAAGGAAACCAGAGTACCCTGAGGAAACCCACACAGGCACAACATGCAAACTCCAGGCAAGTGGTGCCATGGTTGGGATTTGAACCAGCAACCCTTGTACTGCTAGGCAGAAGTGCTAACCATTTAGCCACTGTGCTTTTGGGGTTGGGCTTTGTGGCTATTTCTATGCATCTGCGCATTTATTAAAACTGGACATGCATTAATTTATACGTTTGCATACATTAAGTCAACACATAGAACTGAATGGTAAATGCAAGGAAATGCTTTAGTATGGATTGTTTTTGTATTTTAACACCTTTGCACAAACTTGAATGTTTTTCCCTTACTTTGCATAATGCATTGTACAAGCACCAAAAACACTTGTTACTGGATAAAAATAAAAGTGGAAGTGCCCATTGCGTATTACTTTTTGGAAACATAAAAAAAAAAAACACTTTTTCAGTTTGCCCCAGAACAAGGACACCAAGCTAAAAAAAAAAAGTCCCAAAAAACAAAATATTCCACAGCACTCTTCAAGTATACCAACTATGTCTACATCATTCAGTACATGGTACATTTTTGTAAACTACAATATAACTGACATCTGTGATATTTAGACTGAATATTACTACCATTGGAACCACAGGGGGCACACTAATTGGCTACTAAATGCATTCCTGTAAGCAGTGCTGTGTGCTAGTAAATGCAGTGTATATATGAAAACATGTCTGAATGGGGATTTGGCACATACTCTTTAGAGGAGACACAGGGGATTTATCAGTATCTTTTTAAAATGATGAATACAAAATATTAATAGTGGTTGGCCATTTGGATTTTACAAGTTCACATACATCTATCACATACTCGTACACATTGCACGCACAAAAGACTCTAAATGCTAAACTAGCCATACACTTGCTTTTGGCGGTAGAATAATGGGGAGTCATGTTAAAATTTCCAATCAAGGTGACACATTTTTTATGACTTTGTCTGTTAAGATAATTTGTATCAAAAGTTTTTCCATGTATAATCTGATCTCGCTGAAATCACTAGTATCTGCAAAAGGCATCTAACACTAAGGCATGAGATAGGACTTGTATTTGAGTTTTGACATTTGGAAATCATTTAGTTTGCCTGTGACTTGGCTTCAAATGATTATCCTGAAATTCTGTCCATTATAACACTTATTACAACTTGGTGGAGAAATTAATTAAATGAGACCTCCACTGTGTACAAAATATTGTGCACATGGACTGTTCTTGATATAAATTCATCATTGTACAAATGGAAGTGCCTAATAAAACCCACAATCCATCCTTTATTTGTTCCAATTTATACATCATTTTAAGATTTACTAGAACACGTGGATTGTGTTGATTATTCTGCAAATTGGTGGATCTGGAGCTTGAGAATCACAAGCCATGGCACAACGTTTAGGCTGCTAAAGAGCGCCAGACAGAGACATTTGGCAATGAAATGGTAATGACATCTTAGATTTACATGGTTCTGCCTAGACCACATTAGTAGGTTCTCTGCCAGGTACATGTGGAAATAACATTACCAAATGCAGGTGTTTCAAGTTACCTTTTACAGCAAATACCCTCATTAGTGTTCTTCTGCAAACTATATGTTAGTGTAAGGTTCTGCTCTGTGTCTTTCTCATTTTATCGTATTAGTGGGTTTTTTTTTTAGATAACCTGACCTACTATCTACATAGATTAATTCTAATATTTCTTGTGAATTGCACCCTATTTCTGCCCTGGAAAAATAAACATACTTTTTCAACATTAAATAAGCATAGTACCATTAATAAAAACCTACAAAATTATGCTGACCATTTTTTGGTACATCACAGTCCATGAAGCTGATTTATTTAAGGAATAAAGACTGTAAATTTAGCATAGTGAATATTTACTTATCTTAGTGATTAATGGGAAGCTGTGCTTAACAACCAAAGTTCCCCAAAGGGGTAATTGGAATTTTAAATGCACTTTACCGGTGTTTAATTTAGGTTATAACAACTTAATATTTCCCATAAAAATATTTTTATTTTGTACAAAGTCTAAAAACAGGTATAGAGCACTATTTCGTGGTGATTCTGCTTCCTCATGACATGCAAAAGGAGCTGTTTCTGTGTCAATAGGGTTAAGAAAAGCAATTTTCTATCAGGAACAAAATCAGGCTGGTGTACAGATACCCAGCTGAAGTGGCAGTTGTGCTCTAACCAGGTCCTGCTACCTGGTCTATTGGAGGGCATATGAAATCACACAGGAGGAAACCAATGAGGAAATATGGGGTACACACTACATACAGTGGGGTAAAAAAGTATTTAGTCAGCCACCAATTGTGCAAGTTCTCCCACTTAAAAAGATGAGAAAGTCCTGTAATTGGCATCATAGGTAGACCTCAACTATGAGAGACAAAATGAGAAAAAAAATCCAGACAATCACATTGGCTGATTTGGAAAGAATTTATTTGCAAATTATGGTGGAAAATAAGTATGTGGTCAATATCAAAAGTTCATCTCAATACTTTGTTATATATCCTTTGTTGGCAATGACAGAGGTCAAACGTTTCCTGTAAGTCTTCACAAGGTTGGCACACACTGTTGCTGGTATATTGGCCAATTCCTCCATGCAGATCTCCTCTAGAGCAGTGATGTTTTGGGGCTGTCGCTGGGCAACACGGACTTTCAACTCCCTCCAAAGGTTTTCTATGGGGTTGAGATCTAGAGACTGGCTAGGCCACTCCAGGACCTTAAAATGCTTTTTACGAAGCCACTCCTTCGTTGCCCGGGCGGTATGTTTGGGATCATTGTCATGTTGGAAGACCCAGCCACGTTTCATCTTCAATGCCCTTGCTGATGGAAGGAGGTTTGCACTCAAAATCTCACGATACATGGCCCCATTCATTCTGTCCTGTACATGGATCAATCGTCCTGGTCCCTTTGCGGAGCAACAGCCCCAAAGCATGATGTTGCCACCCCCATGCTTTACAGTAGGTATGGTGTTCTTTGGATGCAACTCAGCATTCTCTCTCCTCCAAACACGACGAGTTGTGTTTCTACCAAACAGTTCTATTTTGGTTTCATCTGACCATATGACATTCTCCCAATCCTCTTCTGGATCATCCAAATGCTCTCTAGCAAACTTCAGACGGGCCCGGACATGTACTGGCTTAAGCGGGGGGACACGTCTGGCACTGCAGGATCTGAGTCCCTGGCGTCGTAGTGTCTTACTGATGGTAGCCTTTGTTACGTTGGTCCCAGCTCTCTGCAGGTCATTCACTAGGTCCCCCCGTGTGGCCCTGGGATTTTTGCTCACCGTTCTTGTGATCATTTTGACCCCACAGGGTGAGATCTTGCGTGGAGCCCCAGATCGAGGGAGATTATCAGTGGTTTTGTATGTCTTCCATTTTCTAATTATTGCTCCCACAGTTGATTTGTTCTCACCAAGCTGCTTGCCTATTGCAGATTCAGTCTTCCCAGCCTGGTGCAGGTCTACAATTTTGTTTCTGGTGTCCTTCGACAGCTCTTTGGTCTTTACCATAGTGGAGTTTGGAGTGTGACTGTTTGAGGTTGTGGACAGGTGTCTTTTATACTGATAACAAGTTCAAACAGGTACCATTGATACAGGTAATGAGTGCAGGACAGAGGAGCCTCTTAAAGAAGAAGGTACAGGTCTGTGAGAGCCAGAAATCTTGCTTGTTTGTAGGTGACCAAATACTTATTTTCCACCATAATTTGCAAATAAATTCTTTCCAAATCAGCCAATGTGATTGTCTGGATTTTGTTTCTTATTTTGTCTCTCATAGTTGAGGTCTACCTATGATGCCAATTACAGGCCTCTCTCATCTTTTTAAGTGGGAGAACTTGAACAATTGGTGGCTGACTAAATACTTTTTTGCCCCACTGTACCAGGGACTGACCATTCACGCACTGGGGCACTGCCCGAGGGCCCGGGGTCAGTAGGGGGCCCCATAAAATGCCCCTGGTACCTTTTTATAGGCTTTTTTTGGGTGTGCTTTGAGTGTAGGCAAGGACACGGTGCCCCTATGATTCCTAATTGCCCGGGGGCCCCATGAGTTGTCAGTCAGTCCTTGCTACGTACCCTGTTTATATCTGTGTGGATAAATCCAAAACTGAAAAAATAGGACTGCAAGAATGCCACCCACTGGCAGGATTCCCAGAGCATCACTGCCCACACACCATATCTTTAAATAGGTTTGCATATCCCAACAGTCACAAATCATCAGGTCTTGCCTAAATACTATCTATAAACCTGTAATGCCCTCACAGGGACCAACCCTCTTCCAATCACCTTGAAGTAGGAGCAAATAAATGCCTGTGTCCAATTAGGAGACAGGTGGAAGAATGGTCTGATGAAAGAATGGAGCCAGCACAAGGCATCAGGGTAGGGGGATGGTAAAATCCGAATCTCCAGCCACTTGCTGGGGATTTAGATTTTGGATCTCTTGGCATCAACTGTACACGTATATGCAGTCTCACTGAAATGGGTCTTCTTCTGTCAGGCCAGATATACTGTATGTGTACCTGTGTTTCAGCTGGGAGCACTCCTCACAGCGCACTCCCAGCACAAAAACCAGGTTCTTACTGAGAGGCCCAAATCTCGTTCTATTGATTGGGACCGAGGACTCCTGGTTCCCAATTACCTGATTGTTGTGATAGCCTCTGATTTGCTATTACAGTAATCAGTCACTGTGCAACCTGTCTATATATTAGGCCTCGTGCACTGGGTGTTTTTACAGCGGCTTGTAAACTCCCCAGCTTGTTATCCTATGTGTCCGTACACACATAGGCTTTTATCAGTGTTTTTTGGCAGGGTTGTTTTCAGGCTGGGAGAAAAACCTCAGAACTACCGTGTTTGAAGAGGAGTTTTTCAGCTGAAAAATGCTGTAACACTGTTAAACACAGTAAAATGGCAGCTAGATGCAGTTTTGAGCCTCAAGCATTTTTTTAGGCAATGGACACTGGCAATTATCATTTTACAGCGAAATCCAACATTTCCCAGTGTGCTGCTTGTGCTTTCATTGTCTGACCTGTGCTGTGCAGCTCCATGCAGATGAAACATGAAAGTTTTGCATGCAGCTCATGTATGCAGTTAGCATGGCCAACACATATTTTAGTTCCCTGCAGCTGAAACATGAACATTTTTTCATCTGCGTGTAGGTCATGTATGCAGTTAGCATGGTCAACTGCATATTTTGGCTCCCTGCAGACAAAACACCAAACGTTTTCCATCTCACGTACAGTCAGGTCCATAAATATTGGGACATCGACACAATTCTAACATTTTTGGCTCTATACACCACCACAATGGATTTGAAATGAAACGAACAAGATGTGCTTTAACTGCAGGCTGTCAGCTTTAATTTGAGGGTATTTACATCCAAATCAGGTGAACGGTGTAGGAATTACAACAGTTTGCATATGTGCCTCCCACTTGTTAAGAGACCAAAAGTAATGGGACAATTGGCTTCTCAGCTGTTCCATGGCCAGGTGTGTGTTATTCCCTCATTATCCCAATTACAATGAGCAGATAAAAGGTCCAGAGTTCATTTCAAGTGTGCTATTTGCATTTGGAATCTGTTGCTGTCAACTCTCAAGATGAGATCCAAAGAGCTGTCACTATCAGTAAAGCAAGCCATCATTAGGCTGAAAAAACAAAACAAACCCATCAGAGAGATAGCAAAAACATTAGGCGTGGCCAAAACAACTGTTTGGAACATTCTTAAAAAGAAGGAACGCACCGGTGAGCTCGGCAACACCAAAAGACCCGGAAGACCACGGAAAACAACTGTGGTGGATGACCAAAGAATTCTTTCCCTGGTGAAGAAAACACCCTTCACAACAGTTGGCCAGATCAAGAACACTCTCCAGGAGGTAGGTGTATGTGTGTCAAAGTCAACAGTCAAGAGAAGACTTCACCAGAGTGAATACAGAGGGTTCACCACAAGATGTAAACCATTGGTGAGCCTCAAAAACAGGAAGGCCAGATTAGAGTTTGCCAAACGACATCTAAAAAAGCCTTCACAGTTCTGGAACAACATCCTATGGACAGATGAGACCAAGATCAACTTGTACCAGAGTGATGGGAAGAGAAGAGTATGGAGAAGGAAAGGAACTGCTCATGATCCTAAGCATACCACCTCATCAGTGAAGCATGGTGGTGGTAGTGTCATGGCGTGGGCATGTATGGCTGCCAATGGAACTGGTTCTCTTGTATTTATTGATGATGTGACTGCTGACAAAAGCAGCAGGATGAATTCTGAAGTGTTTCGGGCAATATTATCTGCTCATATTCAGCCAAATGCTTCAGAACTCATTGGACGCCGCTTCACAGTGCAGATGGACAATGACCCAAAGCATACTGCAAAAGCAACCAAAGAGTTTTTTAAGGGAAAGAAGTGGAATGTTATGCAATGGCCAAGTCAATCACCTGACCTGAATCCGATTGAGCATGCATTTCACTTGCTGAAGACAAAACTGAAGGGAAAATGCACCAAGAACAAGCAGGAACTGAAGACAGTTGCAGTAGAGGCCTGGCAGAGCATCACCAGGGATGAAACCCAGCGTCTGGTGATGTCTATGCGTTCCAGACTTCAGGCTGTAATTGACTGCAAAGGATTTGCAACCAAGTATTAAAAAGTGAAAGTTTGATTTATGATTATTATTCTGTCCCATTACTTTTGGTCCCTTAACAAGTGGGAGGCACATATGCAAACTGTTGTAATTCCTACACCGTTCACCTGATTTGGATGTAAATACCCTCAAATTAAAGCTGACAGTCTGCAGTTAAAGCACATCTTGATCGTTTCATTTCACATCCATTGTGGTGGTGTATAGAGCCAAAAATTTTAGAATTGTGTCGATGTCCCAATATTTATGGACCTGACTGTATGTAGTTAGCATTACCAACTACATAATTTGGCTCCCTGTAAACGAAACATAAAATTTTCTTCCTTTGTGTCTAGCTCATGTATGCAGTTTGCATGGCCAACTGCATATTTTGGCTCCCCACAGATGAAATATGAAAATCTTTTCATCTCCATGTAGCTCACATATGCAGTTAGCATGGCCAACTGCATATTTGTGCTCCAAGCAAACGAAACAGCTCTCAAAATGGCACCAAAACAACCACACAATGACTATTCACTGACGCTTTTTGGCAAAGTGGGAGTTTTAAATAGCAGTGAGGGGCTTTTTTTCTAAAAAAAATACCCTAAAGAAAGCTAACGTGGCAAAATTCATATGCAAAAACGCAGCAAAACTCGCATTTTTAAACCAGCTTTCTACAACTAATGCTACAGGCATTTTTTAATGGCCTGTGTGCATGAAGCATTATGTTTCTGCTCTGAATGGAGAGAAAGATACATTGTAAATGTAAAAATGAAAACATAAACATGTCAACAAACAAAAGTGTGTAAATGTTTTTTTTAAATAAAGAAAATATAAAGGAATAAACTGCTAGGTCAAGGTTTGATCTAGGTCAGTGCCAGGATTAGTTTTAGATCACGGTAAGGGTCAAAGATCAAGGCAAGGGTCAAATGTTGGGGTCAATATATTTTTGGTAGGATTTAAAAAAAGTTTTTTAAATTAGTATCAGTTCATTTAGTATAAGTGTGTTTTAGGTAGGATATAAATTAAGCAAAATGCTAACTATTGTTTCTGGGCACTACTATGGGAATAAACAACAAATAACATACACATATGTGGTATCATTGCGATTGTCAGGAGCAAAATGCACCTTCGCATGTGTATAAAAAAATTCTTGCACCGACCCTTCCTTTGGTCATCCTATGTCCCTTCTTGCTAAAAAGACCAGTATTGTATAAAACACTATAGCCACTAAAAGCTTTAATATATGTCATTTTTAATATTTGTAAATCTGCAGCGTTCATTAAATTAATACCTAGCGATTCTGCCATGAAGATCCCTGTTCAGGTGCTTCAAGTTAAAGGGTGACAACTCACTTTCCCTGTCTCCCAGTTTTGCTCCTGTGTTTTCAGCCTGTCCCATGAGATGCTGAAGAAGACTATAAGTGGTCGTTTCAACATCCATTACGAAGACACGTTCCACAATTGTCATCATCAAGAAACCTGTCCTGAGAATTGTCTTGCAGCCATTGCTGGAGTGTATGTAGAAAGGAAGTGACTGCAAATAGTCAGCAGGAGACCAGCTGAGATGCATCAAAGGATAAAAAGGTGAATACAAGTATTTTATTTGAAAGGGGTAACTGTTTATAATACACAATGCTTTAGCAAGCTAAATGCCAATCACTTAAGGTTTACATCTACATCGTTTCTTTAAATATTAACATTATAGTCACATTCGTATTAAAGACATTGAAGTACATAATATAACAAATAGTTGAATAATGATATGATTTTCAAAAGAAATTAGTGTAAGTCTACTTTAATTCCAACTTGTTTGATTTTTTTATTTACTTTATAGATTTTTTTATTTACTTTATATATTTATATATATCTTTTATATATACTAACAAACGTGCTGCTATTTTCTTAGCTAAAGGCATTCCTTTTTCATTCTTATAGCAAAATGGTTTATATTGTACACAAATAAATCATCATGGGTTATATTAGTAAAAATGTGTGAACCATTATCAGGTTAACAAACATTTTATTTTCAAAAAATGTTAGCAATAGATATAGCAGTATGTTGACATCATATTGAGACACCAAAAGGTTTTGGCACAACCTGATTTACTAAAATGTAAAGCCCAGTGAAGTGAGGCGAGCATGGGCCATAGTTACTAAAGTGTAAAATGAGCAGCAATGAACCTGTCCTATGAAGTGCAGAGTCATTGAATAAAAAAAAAAAAAGTAGGGGGCTCACTGTAATATATTGCGAAGCCACTGGCATAGGAAGGGTTAATCACCCCTAGAATGTATCTGTGTAATTACCCATTTTTTTTTTGTGTGTGTGCTTTATTTTGCACAACAGAATAATTTTGTGTGCTGTATCAGTGGTTTATAAATTCACTTGAACTTGCGACATCACAGGAAGAATTGTGAATTGATCGTCTAAATGATGATAGAGCCCATAATATGCCCACCTCAATTTTCTGTGGGTGACGGGTGCCGTTTAAAGGGACAGTCCACCAAAAGGTGATGTTCTGTGTGGATGTTGGGCTGGCTCTCTAGCAGTAAGATTTCCCAACCACACCCCAAACAAAGAAAAAAATATTTTCCACATAAATGGATGTTAGCAAAAAGACACAGATTCTTTTTTCTCACTTTAGTAAATCCTACTTAGGATCATTTGGCACCTTAGTAAATCAGGATCATATAATTAAATAACAGCAAAGAATCGATTTATTTTTTTGTTTTCTCAATTATACACCAAACATATGTTCCAAGCATTGGCTAATATCAACCTTGCTATGTCTCAGAGGGCTAAACGTAGGATGTTGACTCACTGGACATGATTTCATAGACATCACTCCAGTTTCACAAATAAATCATTGGGAGCAAAGTACTAAAAGAGCATAATTTTGACTTAGCCCAGTGAGCCTGTGCTCAGAAACAGTAATTTCCTTTACACATGACTTTAGGACTAAAGTAATTACAGCTGCATCGAGCTAAGTGAAAGATGCACTTCTTTAGTCATTCCAACCACTGTGTGAATTTTATTTCTTTTTAAAAATGTCTTTCAATGCCAGCAAGACATGAAGGGGTCATTAAAAGTCAACTAGTGTTTGTATTCTTTTTGTTTGGATATATGGGTTGATTTACTAAAACTGGAGAGTACAAAATCTGGTGCAGCTGTACATGGTAAATCAGCTTCTAATTTCAGCTTGTTCAATTAAGCTTTGAAAAAAAAAAACCTGGAAGCTGATTGGTTTCTATGCAAAGCTGCACCAGATTTTGCACTCTCCGGCTTTAGTAAATATGTGTCTTTATTCAATATAGTCTGGACGTCTATGATACCCAAGTTAACAGTGACATTGGACTCCATTAAGAAATGAATCTGCGTATGAAAACATGTCCTGTAGCTTTGTATAGATGTTAAAGAAGTCTCATATCATCTGGCTTTTAGCCATGTTTCCGGTTGTTCTGCTATAGGGAGACCCAATGCCTAAAACTGATAAGGTATCTGAGCTTGCTGCATGAGACAACATAGAGTACCAGAGAGGGGCACCTCAACAGCATCAGCTGGCAGCAATTGTACACGACAACAAGGACATGTCGAGTCCTCTCTGGCATCCATCACCTCACACAAGTGCCTACATTCCGTCCCCTGCTCTCCCACTGTCCCACCATAGCTGAAATCACAACTCCATACACCTATTATGAAGATGGTGGAATGCAGCTTAAGGCTTGACCATGTTTCCATAAGGGATGCTTCTTCCAACTAAAGTGAAATATAGGGGGTTATTTACTAAAACTGGAGAGTATAAAATCTGGTGCAGTTCTGAATAGAAACCAATCAGCTTCCAGGTTTTATTGTCAAAGCTTAATTGAACAAGATGAAGTTAGAAGCTGATTGGCTACAATGCACAGCTGCACCAGATTCTGAGTGCTCCAGCTTTAGTAAATCAACTCCATGGATTCAGTCAGTCACTATCAGGAAGGCATCCAAAGCAATGAAGTGCAGCTAAAGCTATAATATTATAGTATATATAGTCAGAATAATCATATAAAATTCAGACATGCCTTGGTCCAGTTAGAGTGAAAACGATGAGCTAGGTTAAAAAAATAATAATTTACCACATTGTTTTTAAGATTGTAAGCTCCAATGAGCAGGGCCCTCCTAACCCTCTTGTATTGAACTGTATTGTCTCCCTTTATATTGTAAAGCACTGAGAAAACTGTTGGTGCTATATAAATCCTGTATAATAATAATAATAATAACAAATACAGCCGGGACAAGCAGGGCCCTCTGTTTCCTCTTGTACCAAATTTTATTGTAACTGTAAGGTCTGCCTTCATTTTGTAAAGTGCTGAGCAAACTGTTGGTGCTATATAAATCCTGTATAATAATAATAATAATGAATACAGCCGGGATGATATACTTAAGGAATAGAACAATTTCACACTACATAGTGTATTTTCTGAGATTGTAAACTCTAACAAGCAGGGCCCTCTGTTTCCTCTTGTACCAAATTTTATTGTAACTGTAAGGTCTGCCTTCATTTTGTAAAGTGCTGATCAAACTGTTGGTGCTATATAAATCCTGTATAATAATCATAATAATAATAATGAATACAGCCAGGATGATATACTTAAGGAATAGAACAATTTCACACTACATAGTGTATTTTCTGAGATTGTAAGCTCTAACAAGCAGGACCCTCTGATTCCTCTTGTACCAAATTGTATTGTAACTGTAAGGTCTGCCTTCATTTTGTACAGTGCTGAGCAAACTGTTGGCGCTATATAAATAATGTATAATAATAACAATAATAATAATAATAATAATTCCCACTAATTTTAGTGAATGAGGTGAAAACTCACTTTAAAAACAATATCCAACCATGTGCAAGGAAAATTAGAAACAGTATTTTTGCACGCACATGATTAGATGACCTCATTCACTAAGTGAAAGTTAGCTTTGCCAAGTGAACATGCTCTACTCCTTTAGAAAATCAACTCTACAGTGTACACCATAATGAACTGCATATTAAACATAAGAGTGTGGATTTATTAGGAGCCATATAATAATTATTTATTAGTAGAAGAGACTTGATCATTTTTCTTCTTCTGCTTATTTTGTAATGCTTTCAAATGTGGACACACAGGAAATTTCAAATAAAGTTAAATGAGGTACTACAAGGGTTAGAACATCAGTCATGTAAATTCCATCAGGATAAAGGAATTCCTTCCCTAAAGAGATTAGAGGATTTCATACATATTCTGCCCTATCTGGGATGTTATGCTGTATTTAATTATATTAATAATTTTTTTTAAAGTCCATCAGTAGGTTCGGATGCTTGCCAATTAAAACCCAGAGCCCAGTGATACCAAACATGTCACTTAAAATGAATGAATGTACTTGATATTATCGTCATGTCTTGTGGTAGGTGTGGTGGCAGTGCAAGCTCATGCAAGTCAAAGGAAACTTCAGTTTTCTTGGCACTGGTGAAAATAAATATTCTTAAAGTGGCAAATAAACAGCACAAGAGCCATTTGTTCCGTTTAGCGGCGGGGTGAATATATTTTCTTTCAATTATGTGGAAGGAAATCAAGTTATTAACAACTTTGCTGCCAGCAGGGGTCACAACAACACATTGTAGTTAGGTTGCAGAAAGTATTGGCTAGGTGTTAAACCGGCACACCTTCTTTTATCAGCAATCTGAGTTCATTCAAACTTATGTTGTTCAACAATCAGTGAGTCTAAATAAACTGAAAATCTGAATGCATAGCATGGTCTAATACATTTATCCTATTTGCTGCCACCTTCACATTTAAATATACAGCTGAGCTTATAATAGTTATATGCAGCTTGTCTTTACATCACATCTTCTGACACTCTTCACTTTTTTTCTGAAGTGTCTGTATTTAAAAAAGAGATGAGGTCACCTGGCATTACTTGAATAAACCAAGGCCTTTCTTCTACCAACGTTTATAGCAAAAATAAAGGCTTACACATTTAAGCACCATTAAACGTGGAATTAAAATTGGTGGCAAGCTGTAAGGTCTGTTCCAAGAGCAATTCACGGTGTCAATTTTATTTCTAAACTAATTCCCTTGCCTGCTTTTACTAGTTGGATTTTTTTTGGTGTGTTAAGGGAGGTGTAAGATATTAACCTAGCTATTGAAAGGCGTGTCTTGTTTTAGCCTGTAAGACAGAAGAAAAGAGTGTGGTTTATTGTACAAATATTCTTGTTACTGGATATTTTATATTTTTGGAAATACAGGTTACACAGTCATTAAATAAGTTATAGAAAAATGTTTTAACAAAGGATGTAAGCAAATGGAATGTTTGCATTTACAAGCATCCCTGTGCAGCCCAAGAGTTGAAAATGTTACATAAATCTGTATATTCATTCTAAGAAATGACATAAAATATTATATTTTATAATAAAGCACTACAAGTATATCAAACTCCATAAGGCTCTTGATACTGTTAACAATGTATATTTACTGTATTCTCCTACTGTAAATGGCTGTGCAATATGTTGGACCTATATAAAAAACTATACATATTTTCAAATATTTAACAAGGCATAAAAATTGTAAACACAAACTCTTTTTTATTTGCTAATGTTTTCTGCCTAGAGCAGATCATCTCTAGCAGTCCCCTTTGCTGTTTTGGTTAACAATATAAAGATTAATAGTTAACAAATCTCTTTAGAGGCCCGATTTGCCATTCTTCAACTTAGCACACACCAATATAAATTCAACATTATATAAGCATTTTCATTAGATGTGAAAACTAAACTCTATTTTAAAAACCTTCATCGCACTTCTAATATTTAAATAACTATTAAGTTATAACAGTGCAAAAGTATATATACAGTATTTAATTCTTATTAATATATATAATTCCTCAGTAATCAGTTAAAGTTATTTCTTTATTAGTAAAGTATAGTATTTTTTTAGTTATATAGAAAAATGACAAAATTTAATTTTCCAAACAATATATTAAACCTATAAACCCGATAAAGAATTACTAAAAAATATATATGTCTGTTCCATTGTTTTATTGTACTGACACTAATATTTATTAGAGGAATATAGTATTTATTGTAGGCTTTTAGCTAGTTTTAATATATTCAAATAGGAAAAATGTATTGTTTAGTAAATTGTATTCAAAACATTAGCTTACATCTAATTCATCTAAGCAACTTCTGTATATAACTTCATCTACAAGCAAATTCAGTAAACAAGTAATTTCAAATGTTTTAGATGTAGAAGTTTTTAAAATGAGTTACAAAATTTGTTTTAAATCTCAGCAGAAAGAGATTGATTCTTGAGTTTTCTGTCTGTAATTTGAAGTCATTAGCCCAAACTCTAATGTAGTATTTTTATGTTAGGTATACTATATATTAACTGTTTTGCATTAAAAACATCTTGTTTTTATTTCCGCACAAAAATTAATTGACATTAATATATTTCAAGTAAGACATGAGCAGAATGCATCAGAGGGGGGAGAACGTGGTTTAATAAATGTGACAAATGAGGGTTTTTAAATCAACGAGCCACAACAACTGAGTCAGAGGAGACACTGTCTGAATAAAGAGCACATTTAGTAGAGACTTGAAGGAATTACATAAATGGGATTAAAAGAGTTGCAACTTTGAACTTATCTTAAGTAACTGACCCTCAAAATATACAGACCAAACGTTTGCTGCTTGCACCATATAGAAATGTCCAGAAACATTTGCATCAATCTATTCTTTAAGTCAAGTCAAAATAAGGAAGGCAGACTTACTAAGTTATCTCTTGATGTTATTTTAGCTGCCTAGTTGTACTAATAGACAATTAGCAGGGGATATGTGTGTGAAGCTCCTTTAAGCTTCATGTAAGTAATGTTAACTCTTTATTGTAATTCAGGGTGTGCTGTGAGTTCATGTCAGCAGTGAGGCAAAAAGTTGTTTTAAAAGGCGAACCTTCCAAACAATTGCTTCACTTCAATGCAAGATAAATGAAATCTGTTTTTTTATGCAATTCAATGTTAATGTGTAAAGACACATTTGTTTAAAAAAATAAAAAAATGTTAATGGAATAAGCAGTCCTTTAAACCAGAAAAGACATATTATTCTTTGTTATATGTTAACCATGTGTACTGATTTCTTGGGGAGAAAAAAAAAAATCTAATTTTCCCTTACCTTCAGGCAGAAATATTTACTAGCATTTTTGCAAATTCTTGGTCCCTCTATATCAAATTCTCTGGAGTATGCAGAGCTGTAAAAAAAAAAATCTCTCTAAAAAAATCAACAATGAGCATGAAGATATAAAATCATTTACTTCAATATGAAATACTTATATTTAGAACAAATTGAATTATTATATAATTTGCAAATAACAGTCTCCTTCTTAAACAAACAGCAATGTTGTCTAAATTGGTCCTACTAACTTTTTTTTTAGCACATTAGGGCTAAAGTAAAGGTAAAGCTCTCTGCAACAGCGGTGGGTACCACTTCATGACAAATTAAAAGGACATTAGGGTATACTTTCCTACTTTTAATCATGTTATAAAGGGATGTTCTGTAATTAGAGAATAAATGGAATATTTATTTGTTCTTGTATGAAAAACCCCTGAATGCCACAGTCTGACCTCAAATAAAATACAATTTTTTAACGCAGGTTTTTCTTTTTATATATGCACTGCTTGAACTGGATGGAATGCATATATATCTGTGAAACTGGAGCTTACAGCTTCTATAAAACAGGCTCACAGGAATTGGCAAACATCAGGGGTATTTGGAGTCTGCCAACAGCACTGAGATGAACCCATGCTTTCAATAAGATTTCCAGCAACATGTCTATGTTATTTCCAGATTCAGTGCTATAGCACACAGAGCCATGATCTGTTCAGGCTGCGTATTTTTCAGAAATATTTCTTCCTACATTATACAGTTTAAATTAAGCATAAAGTCTGATTTTGTTAAGTTAGTTATAGAAATAAACTGTGTACAGCTCACCGCCCTCATTAATGTGCCAGGGTTTTGTGCACAAGTGAAAAATGGTGCCCTGCTTCAGTTCTGGACATCTGGTGCTTTCATGATTACTGCACATGTTTTAGGAATGAGGGTTTCAGATGGAGCTACTGATAATTAGAATATCCTGTTAAAGTTCAAAATATTTACAGGAAAGGAGTTCCCTGAAGGGTACCCATCGGCTGGAAACCCTAACAAAACACGAGGTGAGAGGCTAAGGCAGGCACCTCCTGCTGCTTACACACACACATTGGGCCTAATTTACTAAATGTTATGTATGCACACCATTGCATCAATGTGTGAAAAGCATGGATAGAACAACAAAAATCATACTCTCTTAGTTTACTGGGGGAGGTTTACTAAAACTTTAGTACTCAGAATATGTTTCATCTGTGCATGGTAGCCAAGTAGGTTCTAACTTTAGCCTGTCCAGTTAAAGAGGAGTTCCAGGCTCCCCCACTAAAAACAAAAAATAAAAGTCAGCAGCTCCAAATCCGGTAGCTGCTGACTTTTAATACAAGGACACTTACCTGTCCAGGGGTCCAGCGCCGTCATCACCCGGACTACTCCTTTTCTAGCTTCCGGGATCCCGGCGCAGGCATTCTAAGGCAAACTGGAAGTGAAGCCTTGCGGCTTCACAACCGGTTTCGCATGTATGAGTTGCACTGCATCTTGTGATTGGTCCCATAGTGTCACTAAACAGGCTGAACTGCTGTAATACTGACACTCAGTGGCTGAATATCTCCTTGCCATGGGAACTCTGCCATACTGAAGTCTCTATCTGCTCAACCCAGCTCTGATGAAGAAGGGAGCACCCTTCGAAACGCGTTAACCTTCATCCCCCTCCCCTTTTCGATTTACCTGTAACCCTATTTGGATTATGGTTACCTATGCCTGTTATACCATCACTTAGTGAGTATATTTCCTTATTAATAAAATTAGTCACTATTTATTGAGGTAATGCGCAAGGTTTGTGCGCTCTTTCTTTCATCTTCCTCTACAGTTTTATTAAGCTTCCCCAGCTTCATGTTAGAGCTGCACAACCTCTGATCACCAGCGGATGAACACACAACACGCTGCTTGTTACTAACGCCTGTTTGATCTAAGTCTTTGAGCGCAGGAGATAATGGATCTTTGGTGACAGATCCTAATATCACAGAGGGACCTGAGTTCCACTTTTTTCAGTTTCCCTTTATAACAAACCTGCATGCAGTATAAAGCTACCACTAGAAAAAGTAATTGCTACCAGTAAGGCTGAAGAGCAGGTGCCAAGAGGTACCTTTACATACCTCAGTAAGCTTGCAGACCACCCAGGAACCACCCAGAACTGCACCTCGCGTGCACCCCACGGATGACAGATCAGTGTACAGGCCCGCTGGCAGTACCCTGTGATTGCTGTGACCAATCACAGTAGATCACATGGCAACTATATACCATGAAAGACTTCCGTTCATAGCCATTTATTGTGTACTATTGTGTTGCTCACTATGATTGGTCACAGTGACCACACGGTACAAACAGGGCCAATCATAGCCCATCTGTGCCATGTGATTAGCTGTGGACAATCGCAGTTAATCACAACAATACACACTTAATGAATGGATTAATTCACAAATAGTTGCTTATGACAGTGATTATTATTGTTAAAAGCAATCATAGTATATAAAAAACATTTTTTGAACATCTCCGCAGAGTAGTACAGTGTTACTATTATTATTATACAGGATTTATATAGCACCAACAGTTTGCTCAGCGCTTTACAATATAAAGGGAGACAATACAGCAACAATACAGTTCAATCCAAGAGGGTTAGGAGGGCCCTGCTCCTTGGAGCTTACAATCTAAGAGTATTATTATACAGGATTTATATAGTGCCAACAGTTTGCTCAGCACTTTACAATATAAAGGGAGACAATACAGCAACAATACAGTTCAATACAAGAGGGTTAGGAGGGCCCTGTTCCTTGGAGCTTACAATCTAAGAGTATTATTATATAGGATTTATATAGCGCCAACAGTTTGCTCAGCACTTTACAATATAAAGGGAGACAATACAGCAACGATACAGTTCAATACAAGAGGGATAGGAGGACCCTGCTCCTTGGAGCTTACAATCTAGGAGTATTATTATACAGGATTTATATAGCACCAACAGTTTGCTCAGCACTTTACAATATAAAGGGAGACAATACAGCAACAATACAGTTCAATACAAGAGGGATAGGAGGGCCCTGATCCTTGGAGCTTACAATATAGGAGTAATATTATATAGGATTTATATAGAGCCAACAGTTTGCTCAGCACTTTACAATATAACGGGAGACGATACAGCAACTATACAGTTCAATACAAGAGGGATAGGAGGGCCCTGCTCCTTGGAGTTTACAATCTAAGAGTATTATTATACAGGATTTATATAGCACCAACAGTTTTCTCAGCACTTTACAATATAAAAGGAGACAATACAGCAACAATACAGTTCAATACAAGAGGGATAGGAGGGCCCTGCTCCTTGGAGCTTACAATCTAGGAGTATTATTATACAGGATTTATATAGCGCCAACAGTTTGCTCAGCGCTCTACAATATAAAGGGAGAAAATACAGCAACAATACAGTTCAATCCAAGAGGGTTAGGAGGGCCCTGCTCCTTGCAGCTTACAATCTAAGAGACTATGATATGTCAGGTTTCGGGGCTGTCGCTGAGCAACACGGAGTTTCAGCTCCCTCCAAAGATGTTCTATTGGATTTAGGTCTGGAGACTGGCTAGGCCTGGCTGGCAAGGTTCTCCATATCAGAACCTTGATATGCTTCTTATGGAGCCACTCCTTGGTTATCCTGGCTGTGTGCTTCGGGTCGTTGTTCATGTTGGAAGACCCAGCCACGACCCATCTTCAATGCTCTGACTGAGGGAAAGAGGTTGTTGCTCAAAATCTCACAATAAATGGCCCCATTCATCCTCGCCTTAATACAGTGCAGTCGTCCTGTCCCCTTCACAGAACAGCACCCCAAAAGCATGATGTTACCACCCCCTTGCTTCACAGTAGGGATGGTGTTCTTGGGATGCAACTCATCCTTCTTTTTCCTCCAAACATGATGAGTGAAGTTTAGACCAAAAAGTTCTACTTTGGTCTCATCTGACCACATGACTTTCTCCCATGCCTTCTCTGGATCATCCAGATGGTCATTGGCAAACTTCAGATGGGCCTTGACATGTGATGACTTGAGCAGGGGGACCTTCCGTGCAATGCATGATTTGAAACCATGATGGCGTAGTGTTATACCGACAGTGACCTTTGAATCTGTGGTCCCAGCTCTCTTCATGTCATTGACCAGCTCCTCCCTTGTAGTTCTGGGCTGATTTCTCACCTTTCTTATCATCAGTGATACCCCAGGAGGTGAGATCTTGCATGGAGCCCCAGTTCGAGGGAGACTGACAGTCGTCTTTAGCCTCTTCCATTTTCTAACAATTGGTCCAACAGTTGATCTATTTTCACCAAGCTGCTTGGCAATTGCCCCGTAACCCTTTCCAGCCTTGTGGAGGTCCACAATTTTGTCTCTGGTGTCTTTTCACAGCTCTTTGGTCTTGCCCATGGTAGTAGTTGGCGTCTGACTGACTGTGGGGTGGACAGGTGTCTTTAAAGAGCTCAGACAGGTGCTACTAAGTTAGATTAATGAGTGGAGTAGAGGTGAATATTTTAAAGGCACAGTAACAGGTCTCTGAGAGACAGCATTCTTGCTGTTTCTTAGGTGTTCAAATACTTATGTTCAGCAGTGCAAGACAAATAAATTCTTTAAAAATCATGCAATGTGATTTCCTGAATTTTTTTTTTAATTCTGTCTCTCAGAGTGGGAATGCACCTACAATGTGAATTTCAGACCCCTCCATGATTTCTAAGTGGGAGAACTTGCAAAATCGCAGGGTGTTCAAATACTTCTGTTCCTCACTGTATATATATGCTAACAGTACTATTTTCATTCATGGGATGCTGTACTGCAGACATTGAACAATGTAAGGTCTATGATGAACTAGAAAAAAGTTTTTTTTTTAAAATACGTAAATGTTTTTTTGAGAAGAAAATTTATATATAGAAGTAATACATAGTGTTGGTAATCATTGGTAATCAGAAACTATTTGTAAAATAGATTTCACAAATGGGTCAAATAAACTTAAAGGAAACATCATGAAAGAAATTTGGAAGTTTCCACTGACCTTTCCTTCTGAAAATGCTAGTTTCTTAGCTGTCATGTTGACCCTCTGGCTGCTACGCATTTTGAGTCTTTGACCTAGAAGAGAATTGCAGAGAAAGATTTCTGACTTTACACTGACTTTTCTAATCTTCATATTTGTTCTGGGCGAGTGATTCAAATTGTTAAACAAGAGGGTCAGCATAGGCAGTCTTTGTGATTTTGTTCATGGCAGATTACTTTTAAAATGTCTTCTGTCATCATCTTTCCAACACCAATTCTTCTGTTATATTAGGCCTCATTAAGGTTAAAGTTCAAATTATATCTTTGTACTGGATCAGCATCAGTCTAGCGTAATTTAACAGTGATCAATAGCAGTTTTACTGTGGGGCATTCCTACATTTCAGTTCCAGAAGTGCTTTTTGAAGGGTGAGAAGCCACACAAAAATAGAGATACTAAAAATAAAAAAAAATAAAATACCAGAAAAAATACAGGTGAATCTACAGCAGATCTCTGCAAACTTTGCGAGTTGTGAGTCAGCCCAATCCATGTTACATGAACTTGAGGAATCAATTTAGTTATCTCTAACTATGAGGCAACTAACTGGTCCATCACTGCTTGCTCCATCGGCATCGTATCAATAGGTGTTTATATGGTGGATAGTGGGATTTTTTTGGTTTATACTTCCTAACCCAACACTTTATAGTGAATGATTGGTGAGTGCTGAGGGTAGTAGATGAAAAAGGGCAAGAGCACATACATTTATAAATTTATCCTAATAATGGCAAGACATTATTTTGCTGTTTGAATTTCAGAGATTTAAAAAGGAACATATTATACGTAAGCCAATTTACATAAGCTTGCTATAGTGGAATTACCTGTTGTTTCTTTATAGTGTATTCATTTTCAGTTTTACTATCCCTGTAAGGACATATGAAATTGGATTTGGTCTCCAGTCTCTGGTAGCAAAAATGTACTTCTTGATTATGTAAACAGGATTTTAATGAGCTATGAGAGGACTCAATTTCAACTCTAACACTATAAATAGATTGGCACCGAATCCCTCCAACATGGGGGGCTGTTTATTAGGAAAGAGACCTCCAGACTATAGATTCTGTGGGTTTTAAACTATAAGTGGTGTTATTTATGTGTTTTATAAGGCACCTTCTAGCTAAATTAGGGCCCCATTGTGGGTATACTGCTGTCTGCTCTAGTTGCACACTTGGAATGAGCTTTAAGTCCAGAACTAAATAGTCCTAAGCCTGTAACTCAGGCAGTGTAAAATGCATTTTCCTTTTTTCATATTACAATCTGTCTGGCCATTTCTTATTGTTTTCAAATGATTAATAAGTAAAAAAGGAGTGGTTAAATTACTAAATGTAATTGCCTGGTCATTCAGGCTTAATGTGACCAGGTCAAATATGACATATTCAGACATGTGTTGCTGCTTCACATGTACAAAACACCTATTATATCTATTTTAATATGATTTGCTAAACTTTAATTACCAATTACCTCTACTGTAGTCTGAAACTACAGTAGAGATGAGGGAGACTAAATTGCAGTATACTTATACTGTATGTTACCAATTATCAGGTCAGGATTTGTGGGAAGACCTTAGACATGCAGGCCTAAGGTGGCAAAATTTCAAGGGACTGAAATTGACTGTGAATTGCCTAATTATGCTATCACATTTATTTAATCTGTAAGCCCTATATAAATGAAACAAGTATAAATTGATATATACCAATCAAACATGGCTAGAACTGGCTGAGATTCAAACCATGTATGAGCAGGCTGAATGTACCCAAGTCAATTGATCAAATTGGGTGAAACCAGTCTGATGGATTTTACATGCAATTATTGATAGCAGCTATTAAAGCCACTAGCAATAATTCCTGTGTCCTTCCAATGGGGATGGCTTCCCTGCCCCCCTCACTAGGAGAACACAATGGCTCCGTGAGAAGGATTCCCCTGTCAACACTGTTCATAGTTGCAGGAAACAAATTTGCTCCCTCTATGGCCAGCCTTAATAAAGTAATTCCACTGTTTTTATGAGTTAATGAAGCTGTCATGTACCTGGTGGAGATTGAGCTGGAGAGGAGGCTTCTCTTGCACCTCTTGGCCAACACCCCTGGTAGTGGTGACAGGAGATGTAAGGACATGAGGGCCAATGTATCAGACTGCGTCAACTGTTGGTTGCAGGACATAGATGACTGTGGACCACCAAACAAAAAAACCACAGGTCAGAACACACAGGCACTCAAAAACAAGACAGGAGCGAAGTCAAGACACAAGCCAATGGTCATCAACTGTTGGAAAGCGAGATACAGGAAGGTGAGGCAGAGGCAGAGGCAGAATACAAGACACAGTCAGTTCACAGCTGGGCTGAGTCCAAACACATGCCAGAGTCACAACAGGTGTACATGAATCCAAAGACAAGTCAAAGGCAAGCTGGGTTGTACACAGGAGGGCAAATGTAGCAGGTCAGGTCACAGGTAAATCAAGGACTAGCTGAAGGCCACGCAGTCTATTCATGTCACAATTCAGCTTAAATAACCCATTTGGCACCATTGTGCCTGTATGCCTACGCATACATTGCTTTGTGTGCATGCTAATACAATTGTGCATGCGGGCTAATACATGTCGTACAGTGAGCCTTTGCTCAGTATTATCAGCATGTGCATCAAGCTGGCCATAGATGGGTAGAATTTTTAAATTAATTAAGGAAATGAAGGAAGGAAAAGAATGTTCTGAGAATGTTTGTTTGATTTTCTAAAAATTAGTGGGGTCAAATCGACATTCCTTTTCTATCACAGTGACGAGAAAATTTGCAGGAGCAGGATAGAAAATTTTCTCAAATTAATACATTTTTAACAGTGTATTCAAAGTGATTTTCATAAAGTCTATTCATTCCAAGATCAAATGATAAAAGCATACAAAATATTTTGAATGACATTAGAATGTTCGGAGAATTTTCCTAAGACTTTTCCTAAGAGAATTCATAAAAAATTCTGTCCATCTATGGCCAGCTTTAGTCTTCCCATGCTAGCCCATACTGGACTTTTCTTACATGCTCCCTTTTCTCATCCCACTACAGCCTCTTCATACTGAACAACATAGAATCATGTGACAAGAGGCTGGAACCCTGTACAGAAATAATGTTTGAAGCTTGAAAATGTTGGATGCAAGGAATTTTATTAAATTTTAAGAGGACCTGAACTGTGGAAGCTGCACCCAAAAAGGCAGGCGGAGGACAAAGGACTATTTACAATATTCCACAAATGAAAATGTATGCCCAAGTTGATTTCCCCTGGAGGTAGACCATTGGTGCTGCAAAACTCACAGTGTCTTCCTGGCACTTTAAACAGCATAGGAGTATCAGGTGAAGAGCCGGCAACTCTTTCTCCTGTTAAAAGTACTTTATTCATACAGGGTGCAAGTTACAGCAGCTTACGCATTTTGGTAAAAAATCTTATTCATAGCCTGTACCCTTTATAAATAAATTACTTTTATCCAGAGAACAGGTTGCCAGCTCTTCACTTTATACTCCTAGTTACAATATTTTCTGTAAACTCTAAACAGCTGATCTTTTTCCATTACTGACTGACCAACCACTCCCTGTTCTGTCTGGTGGTGGACATCTTGTTTGAATAGCAGGGCTTTACTTGCTCATGTCAGAGCTGCCCCACCCCATGGCTGGTGATCTGATGTCTGGTAAAGTAATGATCAAAAAGGGGAAAAAGAGGTGGAGAAAGCAAATTTCCACAAAATGAATGAATTAGGAACAGGTAGATCCTTGCACTGCAGGTTCTCAGATACTGTTTCCTCTTCAGCAATCAGCCCACCAGTGACATCACCAAATCTCACTCCAAACCTCTTGAAACTAGCATGTAAGGGGGCTTGTAATTGGTTGAGTGTTGGTGCTAAAGAGTACAAGTCCCCACCCTGCTTCTTCTTAGAGAGATAACAACCTACCTGCTTGTAGTCCTTTACCTCAACCATCATTTGCCCAACTTCTTGCCTCCCAGCCCTTAGCCTTTATATTCTGAAGAAAGGAATGTCCACACAAAGGAAATATGATTGCTGCACTCTACTGATGTTACTTCAGAAGATGGCAATTACAGTCACATCATACCAACATACTATCTGGGCTTACTTGACAGTGCTTTGTTAATCAAATATAGTGGATGATCCATAGCAGTTACATGTGAAAGCAGCCTTAGGCTATCTGTGTCCAGCTCATGACTTTCTTTTGTCATTCCAGAGACAAGATCATTGCAGCTGCACCTCTAACTCCAGTTCACTTCTCCCAGGTCCTCCAGGGGGATAAACTCACTTCAGAAACTACTTCAGAAAAATAATAATGTGGGGTAGCTGACTCCAATGCCCTATCTGCACTCAGGCTCCTGCCAACCTGGCTTATATATGGTCACTGACTCACCCATAACACTATATGGAGGCTGTAGCCAAAAGGGACCTAGCACCTGATTACATGATTCTCTGTTACCACACACTATTCTAGGACAGAGCCACCTAGTGGCACATTAGATAACTGCACCTGCTTACAAGCAGTCAGAGGCAGTAGGTAATCTCTACATAAACAGCACATGAAGGGCACTGCTATTATTTTAGAAGGAATTTAAAGCAAAAGGGAGATTTTTCAGGGTATTGCTTTGGCACAAATAACATTGTTAGATGTTTCATTTAACACAGTGGTTCTTAACCTTGTTGGAGGTACTGAACCCCACCAGTTTCATATGCGCATTCACCGAACCCTTCTTAATTGGAAAAATAAAATATGATTTTTAAAATTCAAAACATAGGTATATATTTATACATAGGTGCACAAAATGAACAAAACCATTAAGAACAAAGAACAAAACCATTAAAACATGATTTTCACACAAAAACAAAAACATAATAATGAATATTTACTGCACGAATCATAGGTGTCGGGTGTGGGTCTTCACCTCTGCCGAACCCGCGAGACTGACTCACTGAACCCCTGGGGTTCGATCGAACCCAGGTTAAGAACCACTGTTTTATAGTAATTCATCCCCCATAGTAATTCATCCCCCATATAGTAATTCATCCCCCATAGTAATTCATCCCCCCTATAGTAATTCATCCCCCATATAGTAATTCATCCCCCATAGTAATTCATCCCCCATATAGTAATTCATCCCCCATAGTAATTCATCCCCCATATAGTAATTCATCCCCCATAGTAATTCATCTCCCATATAGTAATTCATCCCCCATATAGTAATTCATCCCCCATAGTAATACATCCCCCATATAGTAATTCATCCCCCATAGTAATTCATCCCCCATATAGTAATTCATCCCCCATAGTAATTCATCCCCCATAGTAATTCATCCCCCATATAGTAATTCATCCCCCCTATAGTAATTCATCCCCCATATTAATTCATCCCACTCCTAACTCAAACGCATTGACTCCTGCTGTTTTTCTCCTGGGTAAATGCACCTCTCCTACCTCCACTCCTAACTCAAACTCGCTTTCACTCCTGTTATATTCAGAACAAATGGTGTACTTATATTTGTGTGTATGTTGAGCAGTCCTCACCTTCAGTTGCACCCAGTTTACGACTGTAGCCTGGTTCCTATGAGACATCCCCCAACATTCATGTGAGCCTTATCAGCTTCTAATTGGGGTGGAGTTGAATGCTCATTTGAGCATCTCCCTATAAATTCAGATCAGCTCATGGGGGAGATCTCTGATGGGGGGCACAGTCTCTGATGGGGGTGCTGCTTCTGACGGAGTGCGGCTTCGAAAGAGTGCGAAGCAGTTAAACACAGCAGTTGAACTAAAGCAGGAGAAAGACACAACAACAGCAAGAAACTCTACTGCATGCTGGACAGACTGCAAGCAAACACCCTGGGAAACATCTCTTACATGCCTGAGTCCCACTCTGTGTACCTTTATATAATACACTCCTCTTCATACGACTATCCTCTGTTCCCAAGATCTCACTTCTTTACCCCTCTGCTCCACCCCAAAACTTGCACATCTCCCCCTCATTGCTTTCATCTCCCTACTACTGCCCTCATCACCCCCAAAATGCCTCTTCTACTCCTCATTTTCCTCTCCTCCATTCCCAAAATCCATTCACTATATCCCTCTGCTCCTCCTAAACATTTGTATATTGTGTCCTCACTGCTTCCTTCGCCCCTCTATGGCACCCACCACCTCCTCCTATTATTCCACTCTCCCACTGACCCGAACACCTCCACTAGGAGTTTCTCACGCTCCTGCACATCCCGCTCCCATGCCACCTTTCTCACCCTTCTCCTCCTCCTAGCCGCGGGAGACATCTCCCCAAATCCTGGCCCTCCACCACCTCCCTCACCCGCACAACACCCTCCCGCCTCCATGTCCTACCGCAACCTAGTATCTGTCCCCCTGCTCCCTAAAATCTCCCCCCCGTTTTCATGTGCACTCCTGAACGCCCGATCGGTGTGCAACAAGCTTACCGCCATCCACGACCTCTTTGTTTCCCGCTCCCTCAACCTCCTGGCGATCACGGAAACCTGGATCCAGCCCACTGACTCTACCTCCCCTGCTGCACTCTCCTATGGAGGTCTCACCTGGACCCACTCACCCAGACCTAACGGTCGTAAAGGTGGTGGGGTTGGTCTGCTCCTGTCACCGCAGAGCACCTTCCGAGTCCTCCCAAACCCCCCCTCCCTATCCTTCTCCTCCTTCGAGGCCCACTGCGTCCGACTATTCTCCCCAACCCCCCTGAAGATTGCTGTGATATACCGGCCTCCTGGATCCATACCCCGCTTCCTGGAAGACTTCTCCTCCTGGCTACCCTTCTTCCTCTCCTCTGAGCTACCCACCATCATTCTTGGGGATTTCAACATCCCTGTCAACCTTGGCAACCCAGACACAGCCCGTCTCCTCCACTTAACCTCCTCCTTTGCACTTGCACAGTGCATACAATCCACCACCCACTCCGACGGTAATATCCTTGATCTTGTCTTCTCCAACCGCTGCGCTCCCCACAACCTCTCTAACACCCCCTTCCCTCTCTCTGACCACAACCTGATCACCTTCTCTATCTCCTCGTCCTCCAACACCTACCCCTCCAAATGTCACACTTCTACCAGCCGTAACCTCCGCAACCTTAACCCTGCCCCCCTCCACTCTGCAGCTGATCAACTCCACGACCGCATCCTCCCCCTGTCCTGCCCCGACTTGGCTATGATTGCCTACAACAACGCGCTGTCAGCAGCCCTTGACTCACTAGCGCCTTTAACCACACGCAACATCAGACTCCGACCGCTCCAGCCCTGGCAGACTGATCACACCAAAACCCTCAAACGACGCAGTCGTGCCCTGGAGCGACTATGGCGCAAAACAAAATCCCAACAAGCTTTCACCTGCTACAAATCTGCCTTCCGCACCTACACCTCCTCCCTCCACGCAGCCAAACAAGCCTACTTCCTGACCCTCATCAAGGCCCTCTCCTCCAATCCTCGCCGACTCTTCTCCACCTTCAACTCTCTACTCTCTCCACCCCCACCTCCACCCAGCACCTCACTCACCGCCCTTGATATTGCCAATCACTTCAAAAACAAGATTGACACAGTTCGCAAGGACATTGCCGCAACTCACACGCCCTCTTAACCCGTCCCCTCTCACACAGCTACCCCATCATCCCCCCTCCCCCTCGACATTACCCGCAGGGACTTCGTCGCTGCTCAAACTCCCTCCAACCCCCTTCCCCCTCACTTAGCTACCCCCTCTTCACCCCTCTCCCACGGCCTCACCACTGCTCTGACCTCCTCTCCCACCCCACCCTACATTCCTCATACTGAAGCTCCCCCAACACTCCGCACCTTTGACCTTACTACCATCGAGGAAGTCTCCAAGATCCTCTCTGATGCCCGCCTCACCACCTGCCCCCTCGACCCTATCCCCTCACAATTCCTACGACCTCCCTCCCCCTCCATCCTACGCTCCCTCACCCACATCTTTAATCTCTCCCTCTCCTCCGGCACTTTCCCCTCCCCACTGAAGCATGCACACATCACCCCCATACTTAAAAAGCCCTCCCTGGACCCCAATGACCCGAACAACCTCAGACCCATCTCCCTGCTCCCACTTACATCTAAACTCCTCGAGCGCCTCGTCTACACCCGCCTATGCTCTCACCTCAACGACAACAACCTCCTCGATCCCCTACAGTCTGGCTTCCGCCCCCTACACTCCACCGAAACCGCCTTACTCAAACTCTCCAACGACCTTCTAACCGCCAAAGCTAATGGCCACTATTCAGTGCTCCTACTCCTTGACCTCTCTGCGGCCTTCAACACAGTTGACCACCCCCTCCTCCTCAAAATACTACACTCCCTCGGCCTCAGAGATTCTGCTCTCTCCTGGCTCTCATCCTACCTGTCACAACGCTCTTTCAGCGTTACCTATAATGCTACCACCTCCCCCTCACTCCCCCTCTCTGTTGGGGTCCCTCAAGGCTCTGTCCTTGGGCCCCTTCTCTTCTCCATCTACACCTCCTCCCTTGGCCAACTCATACACTCTCACGGCTTCAACTACCACCTCTATGCCGACGACACACAAATCTATCTCTCAACCCCCCACCTCACCCCCTCGGTCTCTGCCCAAATCACACACCTACTGAGCGACATATCAGAATGGATGTCGCTCCACTTCCTTAAACTGAATCTCTCCAAAACCGAGCTCCTTGTCTTCCCCCCAGCCCGAACCCCACTCCCCATTGACTTCTACATCACATCCAACAACGCCAATATCAAACCCGCTCTGCAGGCCAGAGTACTTGGTGTCATTCTGGACTCCAACCTATCCTTCCAGCCCCAAGTCCAATCTTTAACAAACTCGTGCAGACTCCACCTCCGCAACATCGGCAAAATCCGCACGTTCCTAACCCCAGAAACCACTAAACAGCTCATCCACTCCCTCATCATATCACGACTCGACTACTGCAACTCCCTCCTCACTGGCCTGCCTCGCCGCTGGCTATCCCCGCTTCAGTCGATCCTGAATATGGCTGCCAGACTCTTTCACCTTTCCAAACGCTCCGTTTCCGCCACCCCCCTCTGCCAATCCCTCCACTGGCTTCCGATTGCGCAACGGATCAAATTTAAAATCCTAACACTGACGTACAAAGCTGTCCACCATACTGCCCCGAACTACATCACTGACCTAATATCCAAGTACCACCCAGCACGCACACTCCGCTCCTCACAAGACCTCCTTCTATCTAGCTCCCTGGTCTCCTCCTCCCATGCCCGCCTCCAGGACTTCTCCAGGGTGTCACCCATCCTCTGGAACTCCCTGCCCCAACCCATCAGATTATCACCTACTCTCCTCTCCTTTAGGCGCACCCTGAAAACCCATCTCTTCAGGGAAGCCTACCTCACCCCCTGCTAACTTGCTGACCTCCTCCACTCTTCCTACCACTCCATCCCCCACAGCTATCTCCTCCTGTACCACTATCCCATCCCTTCTAGATTGTAAGCTCGAAAGAGCAGGGCCCTCGATCCCCTCATGTTTTGCATTGTATTGGTGTTGGTATTGTTCTGTCACATGTTCTGTCCCCCTTTGTAATGTACAGCGCTGAGTGAACTATTGGCGCTTTATAAATACTGTATAATAATAATAATAATAATAATCCCTTATATAGTAGTAGTAAGTAAGTAGCAAGTAGTAAGCCAAGTCCCCCCTGTGTCAATTCACTTACCTTTGCTCCGCGCGTTCCTCTCACCGTATTCCTGTTCCGGTCTTCAGGGCGGACTGTGAGAGGAGCCTAGCTCCTCTCACGTTCGTCACGCTGCCCCGCCTACACACATCCTGACAGCAAATCACTGGCTATCAGGATGTGAGTGGCAGCGAGACTGGCCAATCATTGCATTTGAGCGCGCTGCCCTGGCTGGTTTTTTTTTTGGATCACGCTGCAGAGTCCCTGCCGCCCGAGAGGAGGGAGGGGAGCGGGCGCCCGGCACACAAGAGCCGCATTAAAGCGTGTAAAGAGCCGCATGT
The DNA here is from genome assembly GCF_062004578.1 of Staurois parvus. Classification (NCBI taxonomy): domain Eukaryota; kingdom Metazoa; phylum Chordata; class Amphibia; order Anura; family Ranidae; genus Staurois; species Staurois parvus. The sequence continues at coordinate 1,631,571 of NW_028318352.1, forward strand.
GGCTCGCGAGCCGCGGCTTGCCGACCACTGGGCTAAGCGATGTTGCGTGACCACCTGCAGCCAATGATGGACAAGCGGGGCATGTCATCACGAATCATATGAGTCGGGTGTGGGTCTTCACCTCCGCCGAACCCGTGAGACTGACTCACCGAACCCCTGGGGTTCGATCGAAACCAGGTTAAGAACCACTGATGTAACATAAGAAATATTCTCTTTTTGAGTTTAGATCCACTTTAAATTCCTAGTAGCTGTGCTCTCTGGGTGGCATTAAAAGTTCATTGACTGATATTAATTTGTGCTTGGAGTATCTCTACACCTGTCCATTACATAGAAGTGTCATGTATTTATTTTCCAAGACTGTAGAAGCTGTGTGGGCATCACAGTAAAGAGACTCAGCACTGTCAATTTATTCACCTAAATCTTATTCCACTTTTTTTTGTATGCAGTGTGGAAACATGTCTGTCTTCAGGCGATCTTGCATACAAAAAAAGCTCCCTGTATAATTGTAAAGAAAGCCTAAAGTTTCCTATCCTACTGTGATTAATGATATGCCTCTGTATGCTTGATAATTGTATATTATGAGACAAAAGATGACGTGGTTGCCATTAATATCTGATAGGTGTTAAATATTGTCATAAAAAGTGCAGCCAAGCCAATGTTTTATTTAAATAAATGTTCATATTATTGTGAAATCATGTAATTAATATAATAAAGTCATATATGGAGCTGATTATTTCCCCTAGACAGATTTTATGCTGGTGAAACCAACTAAAATATTTGTAATGTTTCCAAAACCATACATTGTGTAAGAAACAAAATTCTTAGTAACAAAATCATATATAGCAGCAAGGTCAGGTTATATTTATTGCATTAAATGTATTACATCGTAACAGTTTCCTAGTTGTTAAACCATAAATTATTCAGAAGCATTAAGGAAAATCTATAAATAAAAATGCTGCTGTATAGAAGCCTATGGTGTATAACTAGGATATGGTAACTTTTCGCTTTGGCATATCAGGGGCCTGAGAGGATCAAAATTGTACACAGGAGTGAAGAATGTAAGTAGAGGCCCTAAGACCTTTTTTTTTGCAAGTTCACTTTAAAGCTGTACACAAGTTTTTGGTTTTTTTTACCTCTAGGTTGTTTCTCTGCTTCAAAGTCCCTACCCCATGTACAACTCCCTGTACATATTTTTAAAACATGTTAGGAGTGCATAATGTCTTCTATTTGGTCACCTGATAGACGGGGTCCTATCCATCTTTTCTGGCATCAGTGGTGGGTGGTCTTAAGAACGGCTCTCATGTTGTGAAATACAAACACAAGTTGCATGATGACACACCCCAGGACATTGGGTGTTATTCAGCCCAGAAGAGGTCCAGACACATGAGGAGGAAGCAACACAGTGTGGCATAGGAGTGTGAAGAATGGTGAAATGGATTTTTTTTTTTAAAGGAAGCAAGATCGAGAATTTTATTGAGTAGGTCTTCAAGTTTTAGATCTAGAGTAGAACGGTTAAAGTCCCTGTTGGATTTGTGAGAGTCTGCTGCTGGGTGAAAAGGCTGACTGGTAACAGAACAATAAAAAGATACACATGCTTGCTGCCTTTGGGGAACCCATTATGGGTGACCTGTTAGTCAGGAATGGACTTGAGTTTAGTTAGTAACACAGAAAAGTAGGTGTTTTGATTATTTTATGCTATGGACTTTCTGTACAAAGCCCTCCTGCATTTAAACTGTGTTTGTTTGCCAAATAAAAGTGCAGGACAAACCTGGCATACCTCCATTTTGAAGTGTCCCATGACTTATTATATCATGTAAAGAAAGAATTGGAGAAAGTTGTTAAATAGCTGGAAGTATTCAGTTTCACAAGAGGATGCTATGTATCTGGTCTATTCTTACGTGTTGGGTGGTCATTTGGGAGTAGAAGAAACAAAAGAGCAGATCAGTAATTTTCAGGCCTGGTATTTACAAAGCCGTTGAAGAGTATTGAAAATCTTGCTCTGTCCGCTAGTACTCTTGCCTATAATTGGAGTCCCTTTTGATAGAGCTGCTATGGATTGGGTCAGGCAACTAAAAATCTGCTAAGGACACCAGCACATATTGGCAGTCCATGATTATGCCACACAGTATCCAGAAGCAATTTCACTCAGAAATTCATCTTCTAAGGTTATAGTGAAAGAGCTTTTCCATGTGTTTTTCTGTACAGGTACAGGAAATTTTGACAGATGAAGGAACTCCTTTCACATCTACGGTAAACAAAGACTTGTGTTTGTTGTTGAAAATTGCTCTCCTAAACACCTCAATGTGCCACTCCCAAACTAATGAGCTGATATAATGGTTCAAAAGAACCTTGAAAGATGCTAAAAAAGTGGTTAATAAGGGTGCTCCCTCCCTGTCACGCTGACTGGCGCATGGCCTTGGAGATATGTAGTGGGGCTAGGAGGATCTAAGATCTGAGATTCCCCATCTGCCTTGCTCCACCCACCCAGTGACTATAGTCATTTCCCAAATATTGGCATTGCCATCACTAGTGTTTCTGGCCCCATTGTTTGCATATATGTTTTGGGTGTGGAATCACCAAGCTGGCAGCTGAATCAGGGGATAGAGACCTGTGAGGGAAACTGTCATATTAATGAACGTTTCCCATCACAGACACGTCCCACTCTGTGTTCTGGCATACCTCTGTGGCAGTAATTCAAAAGAATCAGTCACTGCATTGTGACAGTGGTGGTAGTTAGAACAAGTCATTAAAGGGGAACTTTAGCCATAAAATTAAGTCCTGCTAGATCACTTCATTCTGATCCCTTTTCTAGGTATAGCTATGTAAAACATTACAAATAAGCGCCTATGCTGTTTAAAATCCAGAAATACAATCACCTTGCTCTGCACATGCTCAGTTGCTCTCTATTTTTTGGCATTGCCAAAAATCTAGAGTCTGATATACTGACAGCCTAAAGAATTACTGCTGCTCAGGGGCTCTGGGTTTCATCAAAATGGCAGTCTCCAGCAAGAAGAAACAGCAGCAATGGCGGAGGCAATTTACAACGCACACTAATTTTGGTAGCGTGATTATTAATGTGAAATGTAAGTTCCTTGTAAAAGAACATTATTATATATCAAGTTGTTATGGGTAATGTTCCACTTAAATGTTACCAGAACTGTGCCAAATGCTTGCCTGAATCAGGAACAGGTTGTTCTAAAGGAGACAAGCACCTGAAATGTGTCAGGTCTGCTTCACTGAATTCCCCTGTCTACTACTCATAAGGTGAGAGTGTTCTTGCAGGGAAAATAGAGAGATGTTTTCAGAATTACCTGATCAAAGTAATGTAATTTACCATGAAAATGTGACAGAGCCTCAGGTCAAAGTAAAGTTAAAATACTATTGGGTACCTGAGGCACAGTGAAAAGAAGTGGTACAGAAAATGTTTTGGAGAAATCCAATAGCGAGTGGTCAGGTCCATTAGTGCTCATCCTAAGCCAGATGACAGCCTAAGGTTCTGCAATGACTGGATTCTTAAGCTCAACACAGCATTTTCTGCAGCTTTGAATGAGATTCCTACCTATAGAAGGGCCAGGCAGTTCTATTTTGTAGATTCCATCTGTAAGGCTGGCTTACCAGTCAATTTAAGAAAAAGCACACTAGGCCCCCCCTACTTATATCACCAATGGAAGTAGGTCCACCGTAAAGAGACAAAAAGATCTTTCCAAGAGCTGAAGGCATTTCTGTGTAAGGGACCAGTGTTAACTACCCTGATTTCAGTCAAGTCAGCTGAAAACTAACCCCTGTATAAAAGAACCATTCTATCATGTAAAGGGAGTGTCTGCCTATAAAGTGGGCGTTAAATTCACTGAGATATTACTTTTTAGGCAGACAGTTCTGATTGATTACAGACCATTCTCCAACTCAATAGATTGATTAGATCAAGGGCTTTAAATTTTATGTAGAACACAAGCCAGGGACCCAACAAAGGAGTGCTGATGGACAGGGCCATCCTGGGGGTAGATGTCCTCTGAAGAGGTCATAAGTATAATCTATGTTACTTTACAAGAATTTTTTGTTTACATGTGTTATAGTGTCTTAAGGTTTTAGTTAGGTGTTAGGGTAAGAGGAGAAACACAAAAGCTATGTGTATGAATCCAGGATCTTGGCAACCAAACACTTCCTGACAGATTGTTTTGAATTTCTCTCACATTTAGATTATCACACAATTTCCTTAAAGAATTCCTCAAATATGAAATCTGAGCAAAGTACGCCCTTCTGTACTGTGTACTTGTCTCTATCCGAATCACTAAGTGTGATTTCTCTCTGCTGTCAATTTCCCCTGATATCTGTATGAGTCAGTTCTGACAGTTTTCCCTGACACCAAGAGAAAAAAAGGTGGCTTGAAGGAGAGCTCCAGTACACAGCTTGTGATTGACTGCCACAGCTATGCTTGTGCTCTGATTGTAAGCTCGAAAGAGCAGGGCCCTCGATCCCCTCATGTTTTGCATTGTATTGGTATTGTTCTGTCACATGTTCTGTTCCCCTCTGTAATGTACAGCGCTGAGCGAACTATTGGCGCTTTATAAATACTGTATAATAATAATAATAATGTGAGAATTGGGGTGTGTCCCTTCCCTCCAAACATTCTTTTCCCTGAGCTGTGCAGTATGTGAGTTTTATCTCTGCCCCCTGCTTTGTGCTGCTGAAAGATACTAACAGATTCTGTCTAAATTATGTGTGTTGTAAGAGGCCGTAGAAGACAAGGCTACAGATAAACAGGTACAAATTATGTAGGAGGATTTGTTTTATCTCTGTAACACCAGAAGCATGTCACTTCACTTGGTATATATAATCACTTTAAATACAAGATGAGCTGAAATCACCTTGACAACTGAAATGATTCTGATGATGTTCAAAGATTGAAGCAATTTACTGTTGTCCCTAATGCATACACCCTCTTGAGCTAAAGGGTATTTCTTATGTGCACATTTATATGAATTATAGACACCCATGAACTTTTTCCTATCTTGGGGGAACAATACTGTCAATTTCAACTCAGCCAAGAGTCTTTTCAACTCAACAGACATTGGGGACAAGAGTCTATAACTGGAATGCTTTATAAATCACATAGCTTATTCTTTAAAAAATGGCTAATATTGCCGGATAAAACTTCAGTATATCTGCTCCTTTACTTAAACTTAAGAGTTGTGAAGAATTCAGGACAATGTCTGTTCATAAAACTTAATGGTTACAATCCATGGGTCATGGGTGCGGCTGTGGGGAAGCTAGCAGGGGAACATAATGTGGTTGATCGATACTTTTATTTAATCAGCCTTCAAAAAGCAGAGCTGAAAGAAGAAATAATAGAGTCCTGGAACTGAACTCTGATCCCTCCCTCTGGAACACTAAAGGTCCTTCCCTATGTCTGTAAGACCTCAATTATATGTCCATTAATATCTGCTTTCTCCAGCATCTGGGGGTAAGCATGTGGTTAGCCATATTTATGGCTGGTGGGAAAGGTGACAACCAAGGCTAATAAAAACCTAAATTGAAACTATCTTGAATCTGGAATGGAACAGTTTACTGAAAATGACCTATAGCTATTCAATGGCAAAACTATTTTCACAAAGAGATCTCTTTTCTAATTTTTGGAATGTTGTTTTCAATGTCTGATTGGAAGTACTATTTGAGCTCAACCCAGTTAACAAAACAGTGCCAGACTCCATGATTTCATCATGCCTATTTTCAACTGATAATGCCCTCATTCTTTTGTACTGTGATTTTTTTTGCAAGCGTTTCATATTTAGACTTACAATAGGGGTGATAAGGACTCTTTGGTTATGATTTTCAAAAACTGGAGCAAAGTAAAGCAAAACTGGTAATTATAATATATATACAAACTAGTTAAAGTCCTTGGAAGATAAAAATCTTATTGGAAGCTGTATGCAATCCTTCATATCTGCCCCAGTTTTTGTTAATTAACCCCCTTTTGTTTCTGTATGAAGGAAGAGAAAATAGGGCAGGCTTCAAAGGGGATGTTTCTTCCTCTCCAAACCTTGGTAGTTTTCCATGGGTGAAATGAGATTGTTAATGACAGTGTTGTCATCAGCAACCACGTGGACCCAGTTTCCTAAGCTGCAAGCAAATGGGGTCTTTTATGCTACAATTCCTGGATAGGGACCCCAGGATTTGGGACTTCAAGGAGATAGACTACTATAGTGTATCCACCCTATTGGATCCCCATTACAAGGGTATAATGGGTGATCTATGACCACCATCCAAGAGAGAGCAAAATATGCAGCACTTTGAACATGTGCTGCATAAAAACCTCATTGCTGTATTTCCTGATTGTGGCAGGATCCCCTCTGTTGACCAATGTCCTTCTGATCCCTTAAAGGAGAAACAGCAGTAGTGGCTCTTTTGCTTTTTTGTCTAGGCCTGACTGCATACAGCACTTACAGGCAGCAACTGAATCACATGATTACTGAGTACATCAGGTCCAGGGCTGATTCAGACAATCTTAGATGTGAGGACTTCGTAGCCAACTGGGTGTCCAGGCTGGACTACTGGCTGGAGCTTTCAAAGTATGCTTCAGACCTACCCTTCAGCCAGTGTGCTGGCTGGTAAATTTTGCTTTGTGTCTTAAAGTTTGCAGCCTATTGCAGGGCTCTGGCACTGTAAAGGTGCCACACAATGTTTCTGCAGCTGGACAACAGCTTCCAAATTTTGAATGTTTGCTGCTGGGAAATGCTTCTTTGTTGTGTTTGAGGCCTGTTGTGGTGCTCTGGCACTCAAAAATAAAATACTTGTAGTCATTTTCTCTCAAATAATACACTCTAATGTTAATTTCAAGATAAAGCCAGCCTCATCTCTCCCTCATACACTGCAACCTTATCAACCTGCTTATACATTCATGGCTAAAAATATTGGCACCCCTGCATTTCTGTATTTGTGACTACTGTCTTTCAAATAATACAGTCTAATTTATATTTCAAGATTAAACCTGTATTGTCTCTCCCTTTTACACTGCTGCCTATCCAAGCTCCTTACATACTGTCAAGCTACTTTACATTATTTGTGGCTATTGTTTGTAAATGAATGCATACTAATGTTTATTTCAAGATACCTGCCTTGTGTCTTTCTCTCTCTTGCATTTCAGCCTTGCTGAGCACACAAACCTCCTTCTCTCTTCCTCTTATATCACAAGCTAACCAATCTTCTTACATACGTTTTTTTACATTCAAACAGTTTTTGTGGCTATTATCTCTCAGATAATGCACTCTAATTTTTATTGCAAGATAAAACCTACCTTTTTCTTTTTATTTTATGTAGTACTCACATACTATCCTGACAATAGCCAATTTCTACCAAGCACATACATATGAAGTCTATATTATAAAGTTTTGGGGAAGAATCGGGGCTATGGGTAGAAGAGGGGGTTCAGTGAATGTGGGTTTGTAGCTTTGAACTGTTTTGTGCATTCTGTTTTGATATTTTAATAAACTTGTAAGACAATGTGAAAAAAGAAGCCCGGAGCCTATCCTATAAAAGTGCTTTGTCACTGAGCAATTTGAAATAAGTTGAGAGCTTTATCTTTATTTTTATTTTTTTGGAGGAAATGTTCCTATAGCTTTGTTGTGACTGCTATTTCAACCCTGGAAATCAGCCCTATTACTGCTGAAATCATGTGTTGCAACCAAAACTTCCTAAAAGTCTTTTTTTCATGTTCAAATGAAATCTAAAATATGTGTTGCCAGAATACAGTGTCACTGACACTGACATTACTGAATGCATTTAACAGTGGCTCATTGCAGTGTTTTGGAGAGCTGATTTTAACTCTGAGTTTGCAGTAAATAAGGCTCATCATGTCCTGACCCATCCCCCTCCACCTGGGGCAAAGCCACAATTATTCATAGGCAGATTTAATATTTATCAGGACAGAAATATAATCATACTGAAAGCATGTGTTCTTGAGGATATTTGTAAACATATATTTATATCTGTATTTTTCTGTGAGGGTGCAAAGAAAAGAGGCCAAATTTCCAGAAAGTGTAAGCACAGGGAAGAAACACATTTTTTTACAAATCAGCAGATATGGCTTCATGGATTGACAAGAATGAAAAACATTTATGATAAATTTAGCATTGGCTATAGGATTATTAGATCTGGGACTTTGACAAGATACTGTTTTTTTTTTTTTTGCTGTGGGATTTGAGAGGTTGAGATATGGGATAAGTAAAATAGAAAAAGGTTACCCCACCTAAAAATTTGAAGATTTGAATGACAATGGTCCTTTTAATATTGAGTGTGTGCATCTATCATTGTTAAACTGGAATGATCTTATTGTTATGTAGTAATTATTAGATAATAATGACTTTTTTGCTGTCTTTAGGAATGGTTGTGTTGAATCTAGAAAATTCTATATATGTGGTTTCTTGCAGTGTAAGGGGTATGTCATTAAAAGAGGTGCTGTTTTTCATCTGTTGAAGCAATACCCGCACTACATTCTTGTGATTCTTCATATTCTCATGTTGTTAGTATTCCTATACATACCTGTAAGTTGGTAAACTTTGCACACATTCATAGGGAGGTGGATTGGCACATCCTAAAGTGAAAAAATACTCATATTTTTCCAAAATGCATATGGCTTTGTTTAGGATAGACTTAGTAGTTAGCTACCCTAATATTGTTCCATTAATTAAAAAAACAGATTATACTGCTGGAAAGCGGTTTTGGGGACACCTAATTTCTGGAGATTAAATGCTTACTGATTAAGATTGTTTTCAGCATACTCTTCTTCTCACTCTGATATTGAAAACATGCCTTCATAGGCTTTCGGTGGAGCAGATTTCAGCTTTTAAAGCTAATATGAAAAAGTGGAAGAAGAATTTGAGGGAACAAATGAAAAACGTGGAGGAGGAATATATGGACAACCCCTCTACTATTTTTTTTTTAATAACTTGGAAAATACATTGAAAAGGGCACTTTTTTTGTTAAGCAGCATTACTATTAAGAGGGAGACAGAGGTAGGCATCTTTTATCAACTATAGTAAAAGGCTCAGCAGTCACAGGCATACAGTATATTGTATAGGTGCAATAGAAAATTAAATGCCGTTATTTTCCACTTCTGAATCCATGGATACATTTTTTTAGGCTAGTGATGTGTATGTCTTTAAACAGTCATATTGAGACTTACAATTGTATAATTACTTCCAAAGATAACATTGCAAAGTTTAGAGTTGGAGACATAAATTACCTGGAATCTTCTTTTACCTTTGAGAAGCTGGCGAAAGAGCTAGAGATGCTGCTGCAAGGGTGATGGCCGCTGTGGGATAGACTTCCAGCTGAGGTATGTGTGACCTATAGAGAAATTATTTGCCATCTTTATTGGATACTCTTTTTTAGGCTTAAAATTCTACCAGGATCTATGTATGCGGTGATATTTCGGGCAATATTGACCAATATTGAAATCATGTAAAGAAGCTTTGTACTGAGATTCTTATCACCTGATATCTATGCTGATACTGGATATAAAATGAATAGCCAAAATGTTAGCACGATTTGGCTATGGCAATACATAAAATTATAAATCCTGGTCAGACAGGTTTTGAGCCTAATTTGTCTATGACCCTTACTATTCATGATACATTTTTTAAATTTAAAAATACTAATATACTAATAGGGTCATCTTGACCCAAAATGGGTTCAATACTATATCGATGCCAGTGCAAGACCTAGGGTAAATATTTGTACATCTTTCTAAATACAGCTTAACAGGTGCCAAGGGTCGTCTATTGTTTGCAGTTGTTATTAAACCATTGTCCACAATGATTCCATGTTCCTTATATGTGGATGATGTACAATATGTTTGGGAGACACTACTATTTATTTATTTCAGGTACTTATATAGTCAATTTACGCAGCACTTTACATATATATATTGCACATTCACATCAGTCCCTAACCCTCAAGGGGTGTACAATCTAAGGTCCCTAACTTACATTCATACATACACATATTAGGGCCAATGCAGACAGGATCCAATTAACCTACCAGCATGTCTTTGGAGTGTGGGAGGAAACCGGAGTACCCAGAGGAAACCCACGCAGGCACAGGGAGAACATGCAAACTCCATGCAGGAGGCGCCATGGTCGGGAATTGAACCAACGACCCATTTACTGCAAGGCAGATGTGCTAACCACTAAGTCACTGTGCCGCCCACTAAGCCACTGTGCCGCCCTACTATGAACTTTCTTTATCTTTGATGATAGAGTTATTCTACTGATTTAAAAGCAAAAAGCAGTCAAATAATTAATGGTATTCTTAGAAGCCTTGTATTGAAGAAGAAAACTCCTAGGTTGATCATATAAACACTGCAACATCCAATTAATGAGAGAGGTTATGCCCCCTACTATATATTCAAAGAATATGTAAACCCAACATTTCATATTCCTGATATGTGCCTGCAGTACCAAGTACTTGTATTAAACTGTATCCTCCTGTTATATTTGTATTGCTTCCTTTGTGTGAAATCCCTGGTGCTCCTGCCAGTCCCTCTTCTTTCCTGTTAAAAACTGACCACACTAGGCAGGTCAATTGTTTTTCTTTAGGGTTTATAACTTAGTATTGCACATTTAGAAAGGTTCTGAATGGCTTAGGTTGAATATTGTATGTATTGCTTAAGAACAGTATAGCTTGTTGAAGGGAAGGGATACCATAGCGACTGTAAACAATCACCATAATAAAGCGAGTGTGAGTGCGCTCGGCCACATACCCCTGAGGAACTCACGTGACCTTGACAATCATTGGGAGGAGCTGGTTGATTGAGAGCCCCAACTCTGTATATGCAAGTTTTAAATTAATTGATGTAAGTACAATTTTAATAAATAAAGTATCTAGAGAAGTTTACTACACCATGAGGCCCCCCTTTTCTGCATGAGTTCATTACAGGAGGAACCATGATCTTTTAAAGGGCCATAAATCAATTTTTTTGGGGAGAAGATATAGGATCCCAGGTAGAGGAGGAGAGGCTGGGTGCACCAGGAGAGACATCGGGGAGAGGATCCGGCAATAACCCCTGTGACGGGAAGGCATGTTTGACCTGGGAATATAGCAAGTCTATTGATAGAGATGATCGCTTATGGTGAATGGTGGTGGGCAGCGCCTAAAGACACCGATTAATACTCCACCGGTTAAATCAAATTGAGATTACATGGAAATTGTTGTTTATTATAAAAAGTACATTTACACATTTATTTTCAAAAATACCTTTTATTATTTATGCACTGACATATTCAATTTAATGTTATATATATACGAATTATAAGATTGAATGTTCCTTGATTGGGTTTATATAAGGAAGACCCAGCAGTAGTTTATTATATGTATATTGTTTACAACATGGTCAGTGTTCTGACTGTGCTGGAACGCAGCCTGTTCTCCTCCAATGATCAGGCCTGTGTTGACATTCCCCTCCCTGCACAGCCATTCACTGGGAAGATCAGTGTAATGACTTTCTCCTCCCTCAGTTCTCTGAGCTCCTTATGCAGCTGAGAACAGTAGCTATGTGATCACTTATAAAAAGGGAAAAAAGTGTTTATAATTTTTTTATATCTGTACACAAATGTTTTGGCTCCTGCTGTTGTCAATAAAATGCAGTGAGGAGGAAATACGAGGCAGGGTCCACTGTGTGTGAGTCTATGGAGCCACACAGATGAGAAGCGAGAAGACATCATGTGCCCCCATAGCAAACAGCTTGAAGACCTGAGAAGAGGAGGATCAGGGCCACTCTGTGCAACACCATTGCTCAGAGAAGGTGCGTATAACATGTTTGTTATTTTAATTTTTTAAAAATTCAATTTTAGTAACACTTTGAGCTATTTACGTTTGCTGTTGAAAGTATTGTTTTTGTTTACCTTGGAGAAAATAAAGACTTGCGCCACGATCACGTGGCTTCTTCAGGATTGGAGTATAACTTACTGCCTGGAGGAGGATCTTGGTCGGTGGAGGCAGTGGAGGAGAATAATATCTGGCAGAGTCCGTTTTGTGAGGGGAGCTATTGGAGTGTAACTTACTGCCTGGAGGAGGATCTTGGTCGGTGGAGGCAGTGGAGGAGAATAATATCTGGCAGAGATATATTATATATATATATATAAAGCTCTGTGACCCGCAAGGGTCGAATGTGGAAGGTGAGGGGGCATTTTGGCTATTATTGAGGGGAGTCACGTCAAGATTTTCACGAAGAGCACTATTGCAGCATGGAGTGACATTATTTGAACACTTTTTCATGATTTTGCACAGTGTGGCATCACTATTTAATTTATTGTAATTAATATTTTATTTAATTGGTTTAATTAATTGAATTCAAGTATCACTTTTGCACAGTTTAAGAGGTATTAGTTGTCCATCACTATACCACCAGGGATGTTTAATGCATATATGAGGATATTGCACTAGTTTTTTTATTTATTTATATTTGCATATTTGCATAGCTTAAGAGGTATTATTTGTTTATCACTATACCACCAGGGATGTACAATTTATATATGGGGATATTGCACTAGTTTCATATATATTGATTAATAAGTGTATTTAGGTATGAGATAATTGTCACTATTATTTAAGTTGAGCGCTTCACCACTTATATAATTTTGTTTCACATATCTTGCGGTATAGAGAATAGGTGATAGCAGCTAACTCACTAGGTTCTGTGGAGCGCAGGGGGATTTCTGTATATTTAGAGCAGGTAGTGGTGCCCCCAGGTCAAGCTGTTTTCTCTGGGGGCACTGCTTGAGGGGGAGAAGCCAGAGCACTGAGAGACCAGAAAAGAAGAGGATCAGGGCAGCTATGTGCAAAACATAAACAAGACAAAACACAACAAAACAAACAAAAAAAAACAAAACAACACACAGAGCAGGTAAGTTTGACAAAAAAAAACAACAAAGCTTTAGTTTCACTTTAATTCTTGGACTAATGTGGACTTTATTTCAGATTTGCACCCTCTTCTTTGGAAGGATCATTGTCTGAAAAACAAAAATGTACTAGCAGAGTAGAGTAGAGTTGGAGAATAAATAGCAAAGTCATAAATAATAACACAGATAACAGTGCTAGAAGCAGCACACTTTTTTTGTAGTGCAACAGTAAAAGAAAAGCCTTCTTCCAGCATACATATATTATTTGGAAGTACTTAAACGCAAGGAAATCTTATTTTATATATGGGAAATTTCAACTTCACATCTAGGCTAACAACCTGAAATATACAGTATTTGGTGCTGACAAAACACTAATTTGGAACCTCCTCATTAAAAACTGATACACTTTATGACTTTATTATTAACAATGAATAGCAATAAGCAAAATACATTCTGTGTGACCTCTCAAAACCAGAGCTTACATCTATAATGGAATAAATATTTTTAACCCATATACTACATATCCATATCCATATTGTGACAATGCGACTCCCTACCACTTTGAAAATGGTTGGGAAATGAACACAGGGTTCACACATATGCAGAGTGCAGGACTCCAGAGTATTGAATTTAAGCAAAGAAAACTGTTTTTACAGCTTTTACTCTCATTCTGGGATTCTGTGTCCAGGTTTTGTTGAGGACAGCAGGGTGTGTGTCCAGGTGCACACAGTCCTTATAATGATGGACTGGGAATAGTTCATGGCTCCAGCCAGGAGGGCGGTGTGCTCCTGTCTGAAGACAGGTTTGTGTTTCTGGAGACAGAGGCAGTTTACTTGAAAGACGGCACTCCATGTTGAAATGATTCCATACCCATTGGACTGAGAGAGTTAGGACAGCTGAGAGAGTCTGGGAGACTACAAGAGTCTTGGAGATTAAGAGAGCTGAGGCAACTAGGAGAGAGTCCAAGGGACTGGAGGAAGCTGTAAGTCTCAGAGTAGTAGGAGAGCCTGAGGTGTCAGGAGAACCCCTACCTAGAGGCCAGGAGTGGGCCCATGCAGCAAGGTGCTGTAGCAAAGGCTGAGTGAGCCAAGAAAGCCAGGAGGCTTGGTATTTTTCCCGAGACCTGATGTGCTGTGTGAAACTAAAACCCCTGTGCGGGCAAGTTATTGGACTTTATTTTTCCTTTTTTATTAAAAATTGGTTATCAAGCCCTTAAGCTACAAGTTCGGTCTGACATGTCTCACTAAAATGCTTCTGCTACATTGAGCTAAACATTCTCCATAACATAATATACACACACATATACAGTTTCCATTCAATTTTCCATTCGTCTCTAACGCATGACTTCTTATTCTGTCAGATTTGGCCAAATTTGCTTAAAATTAAGTCATTGATGGACAGAACAAGTGGAAGATTCTATTGATATATGGTGATCTTTATAGATTGTTACTCATTTAATTGGCTCCTGTCTAAATTGGCCCTAGTATATCAATGTAAGTTTGGGACCTTAGATTGTACACCCCTTAAGGTTAGGGACTGATGTGAATGTACAATATATATTTAAAGCGCTATGTAAATTGATGGTGCTATATACGTACCTGTAATAATAATAATAATAATTGATGTGTTTCAAGAGTGAAACAAGAGCACTTGAAACAAGAGCACTTTCCCACTAAAGATCGACTCTCCAACATTTATGTAAATATTGAAGGTACTACAGTGGGAAGTGTCAAAGGTAGCCATATATGGTCAACTTTTTTATTGGTATACTTGTTCACCAAAAGTCAGCCAGCACCGGCTGAGTCATAACTATTTCCTCTAACTGATTAAGTCTTCATCAAACTATTTTTTAGATGACAAATTTCCTAACGATTGTCTTGGAAGTGAAATGATTCGCTCCTCATTCTCTGAATGGTTTAACTGTCACGGCAAACAATAATGGAACAAACTCAAATTTCTATCAGAAGAATGTCTATTGAGATGCATTCTCATATGTATATTCCCATTATGTCATTAGGTATGGTCATTTATGAATAAACAACTAGAAAACCTCACGAAGGGGTGGAACATTTTGAAGTTGTGTAAAGTATATTATGGTTTACTTGTATGTGATATATTCAGTGCTACACCAATGTTGATATCCTTCCATCAGGATAGGCTACTGAGTAGTATTGATGGGTAAGCAGTTCTTTTTTGAACTGCAACTGGATAGAATAAAAGCAAGCTCTAGTCCTAACTGTATCTCACATATATGCATTTGTGAACAAAGTGGAAAATGACTATGCAGAGCCATCAGGCCAGGGCAGGTTTGAAAAAGTACATTTAATTTATCTCTGTCAGTAAATAGAATCCTCACAGTCCCACTCATATCTGTCTTGAAGGAAACCATGACACTGACCTCTTCCTGAAGACCATTAGATCACTAAACTATATGGTCATTTAGCCACCTTAGACTCTAAACAGGACTAAAATATATACTGACACCTGAAAAAAAAATACACATATACTATATATAAAAGCACAGACATCACAGGGTATGTAAGCAAGAAACTACTGAAATCTTGAAGCAGGTTTTCAGAGATTGGTCATCATGGCTCAAGTAGTAGTATTCTTTTGTCAAATGATGTTTCTGTGTTCCTAAAGAACTATCTGTTTTTGTAAGACATGTCAAGCAGTGAAGCAAAGGGAAAGAGTATATTATCAAAATAATCACCTATTAACACTTTCTCTCTAGATAACAAGATGCCTAGCCTTGTCTCTCTCCAGACAGGGTTTATCAGCTGATAGCAGCTTTCAGATGCCCTATGAGCCATCCTTGCCTATCCTTACCACTCAGTCCACTATTACTTCCCAATCTGAAGAGAAGGGGGGTAAGGGGGCACTACACTGGGATAGCAGACAATTTAGTTCACACAAAGTGACCTGTCTCCAACCTTTACAAACCACACACATAGATGGGACATTTGGGAGTCACCAGTATTAGGAGATGCTTAATCTTGTTGCATTGATTGCAGCCAAACTCTGACACATGCTGAAGCTCAGTGTACTGCCAGTCCTGTTGGGGGTAAAGCTCAATAGATACTCACTGTGGTTTGCTCATGCTATCAATATGTTGTTTGTCATAGGCCATGCATTGATTTGTCATTTTGTAGTTCATGGATGCCTTAATGAATTAAGTTAATTTTTAATCTGATGAAATTATACATGGCTGTAATTATGTCTATGGTGATTTTTTTGATTTAGTGATATGATTATCTCCTCTATGTGTCCATTCCCTGATTTTACTGTCAGAGCAAAAGATAATGGCACAAAATAAAATTTCCATCATGATGATTTCTATTCAGATGCTGCAGAACGTCTCAAACATATAATCCTGTGCTGAGGTTAAGATTGGCCATTTCCACATGACCAACTAACAAGCCTCATGTAGGGGTGGAACAATTTGAATCTGTGTGAATTGTATGATAGTATACATATGTGATGTTTTCAGTCCTACAGTAACTTTGATTTAAAGATAGCCTACTGAATGTTGTCCGGGGTGTATTGATGCATGAGCAGTTCTTGTACCAACTGTGACTGTATAATACCCAAGCAAGTGCTAGTCCTAACTGTGTCTTAGATATATGCATGTTTGAAAAGTTGATTATATGTTGTGATATATGCTGTAAAATTACTTGGTCTGATGAAATTACACATAGCATCAATTATATCTATGGTGATTTTAATTTTTAGAAATTTTTATTCATTTACTATCTATAAATTAGAGTTTATTGTGCCACCTATGCAAGATAAAGCATTCATATTTAATTCATTATTGTTATAATAAATATTTGACAGCACACTGGCTAAATAGTTAGCAGTTCCACCTGGTAGCACTGGGGTCATTGGCTCTAATCCACGACCATGACACCACCTGCCTAGAGTTTGCATGTTCTCCTCCGAGTACTCCAGTTTCCTCCCACACTACAAAGACATTCTGGTAGGTTAACTGGTCCTAGTATTTGAATGTAAATTGTATGTTCTTTGAAGATTAGGATCTGATGTGAATGTACAATATATATGTAAAGTGCTGCGTAAAATTGATGGCGCTATATAAGTACCTGTAATAAATAAATATTATAAATTAAGCAATATACATTTTTGTATTATATGGTGTTACACTATTTGTTTTTACAGTGAAAATTGTAAGTATTCATTCTGTATTTCTCATAGTGAATACGATGCTTTTCTCTAGGTGTGTTTATTAAAATGAAACCTTCCAATGAGCTCAGTAGGGTTTTTCTATATACTTCCAGCCCTTGGATCTTGGGGGACCAAGCAAGGAATAAAACAAGACACAGTGTTCCTCAACTGCTATAATTATTTAGCTCTTTGGATATATCTAATAACAAATGTTGCATGGAATGTACTGTGACTCATAGCACCTATTAGACATTTTAGTAACTTCAGAACAGGGGCGGACTGACCATTTGAGCACTCAGGCACTGCCCAAGGGCCCAGGGTCAGTAGGGGGTCCCATGAGATGCCCCTGGTACCTTTCATAGGCTTTTGTGGGTGTGGTTTGAGAGTGAGCAAGGACACAGGGGCCCCATGATCTCTTATTGCCCGGGGGCCCCATGAGTTGTCAGTCCGCCCCTGCTTCAGAATCTAGTACACCTTTTTTCATGGTAAATATTGATGTTAACAGGTCTGATTGTTTTCTAATAAGCTGAGCAAGACCATTTCTTGGGTATTCTAATGATTTTGAAAACGTATATGGACTAAAAATAATAAAGATTAAAAGCCTTGTTTTCATCAACTTCTCATGACTAAATTTTAGCAATAAATAATAAAAAAGTGGCTTACATTTGTGGAGAAGTAATGTGATGTTTGGCTCACTATACTCACAGATCTTTATAAAGATGTTAAACAGTTTGCAGATTCAGCGACTTTTGTTACCAAACTATATTATTTAGATTCATATTCAAAAGTTTATAGACACATTTTCTACTTTAAATTGTCAATTTCATTGTATTTTTTGTTTCCTAAGCTCATTTCTCACCCCTCCCCACCTTTTATTTGACAGTTGACACTTTGTTTGAATTGGTTATTTACAAAACTGGTATACAGTTAAGTGAAAAGTTCCTTTCATATCCCAGAAAAGGTTAGACAGTTTGAAAACACAGATAACACTAATTCCTTCTTCTAAACCTGGGTCCATTTTATCTTATCCCTTAAAGCAAAAATATGGCATGGAATGGAGCTAATGATGGGACAAATGCCTAATGCTGACATCCTTAACTAGCCTGTGATATAAAATAAGTGTTATTACTTTTATAGACAATCAACTTTGTGTATCCATATTATGTACTTTGTTGTTATATTTATATTTTCTCTTTATATTTGCATTGAATATTTCAGGGTTTGTTTAATAAAGTAGCTTGAAGACCATGACGATGTGCAAAGTACAATAATTCTGTGGGTATATAGTTTTATATATGGGATTTTCAACTTATTTATTTATTTAATAATTATTTTCTGTTTCTTGAACTGTGTAACTATGTATGTGACTAGACAATTAGTAACATAGGGTATTTTTAAGGTGTCAAAAGATCTACATTTAAATGCATAAATGAGGAAAATGTGTCTAAAGTACCACATTTTTATTTTACAATCTCAAATAATTCTAGAATTTGATAAAATTCATAAAAAAATAAGAATGATCTAATAAAGTACTGCTTAGCACCAACAGTATATAAGCTCTTATACATATATCCTTCTCAAGTTTCTATGGTAGTGAGCCCTTGTAGAAAGTCAACTCGGGGTTCCCCTGGGTGGGAAGTCTAAGCCTCAGCCTACTTCTTCACCAGGCCCCCGGAGTTGGGGATGGACTTGCAGCAAACTGAAACCAGGTTTCAGCCCCCAACAGGGGTGGACTGACAACTCATGGGGCCCCCGGGCAATAGGGTATCATGGGGCCCCTGTGTCCTTGCCCAAACTCAAAAAAGCCTATGAAAAAGGTACCAGGGGCATCATATGGGGCCCCCTACTGACCCCGGGCCCTCGGGAAGTGCCCGAGTTTCCAAATGGTCAGTCCGCCCCTGGCCCCCAAGTACGTCCAGCTGATGATGTGGAGATCACTCACATGTGCAGAGTACAGATGGCAGGAGACAAGAGAGGATCCAGGAAACAAGCAGAAGTCAGGGCAGGTGGCAGGCAAGCAAAAACAGTAGATGAACCTGGTGTCAGTGCATGGGAAATCAGACACAGATTACAAGGGAGGAAGTTGCTCAGACAATGTGGGCTGCTTTAAGCTTGCCTTATATAGGGAATATATAGACTTGGAGGCAAGCCAGGAATTGAAAGAAGAGAAGGGTACTGTACAGTGGCGGACTGACCATTTGGAAACTTGGGCACTGCCTGAGGGCCCGGGGTCAGTAGGGGGCCCCAGAAGATGCCCCTGGTACCTTTTTCATAGGCTTTTTTGAGTTTAGGCGAGGACACAGGAGACACATGATCCCCTATTGCCCGGGGGCCCCATGAGTTGTCAGTCGGCCCCTGGTACTGTATATAAATTCACAGACAAACAGGTGGTGCCTATAGGTGAACACAGAAGCCAGCAGCACATATAAGTGGAATCACAGGTCTAGCAGAACCACTGCAGCAAGGAGGTATGAAATTCACAAACAAGAAACTGCAGGCTGAACCGTGACAGTTCTTAACTATCCACTAGCTGAAATATAAAGGTTGATTTACTAACCAGAAATGAGCTGTTTTAGTTTGCAAGGGAAAATTTGAGCTCAGTGAACAAGGTGAAGCTCTGCTGACTTCCATCGTCCATTTATGTGCAAGCAAAAATGCTGTTTTTTTTTTCCTTGCACGTGATTAGGTATTCTTTGCAAAGTGAAACTTCACCACATTCACTAAGCTCGGGAGCAATACCATTGCAAAGTGCAACTTCCCTTGCACAGGAAAACGGTCTAGTAACTCTAGTAACTCAACTCCAAAGACTCACATGAGCAAACATGCTTTATTCTGCAGAACACATCAGTGGTTAAAGTGTTACTAAGCCCACAACAGTAAAGTCAGTCTGTATATGCAGTAAAGCATGCTTGTTATACTCACTGTGGAACCTAAAGGGTTAATCCTCTGCATTGTGTAAAAAGACTGTTTGATCCTGACTTCTCTGCTCCTTCTCTTGCTCAAATGTCCATGCTGATAAGACAGACTGAATCCGTAGTCCTTCTGCACATGCTCAGTTTAGTGTGTATTTCTAGAGTGGGTTTTTTTTCTTGGGAGAGTGCATGTGATCAGCACAGGGCCAATCAGCAATATCCAGACAGAGGCCAGGGGTTTTGCATCCTGCTAGAGCAGAAATAAAAATCCTCCTACAAGCTTTAACCTGTGCTCGGCTGAAGTCACAAAACTGCTCTAGCTGCTCACGAGAAAAGCTATTTAGCAGTTTCTATTTACTAAAATAATTGCATTTCCATGTTATGTGTACTGTGGGAGACCAGATATAGTGAATAGATATAGTATATAGTAAGAAGGCTGCATATTATGTTTGCAACTATTGTGTTTTCTGGTGGTGTGCAAGTCAGTAGAAGGAGCTACAGTACGTAGAGGGAGGGCCAGGTATTGGACACTTCCAGAAGTATTAGCTGCTAAAGCTTTTTCATCCAGCAGAGTTTGCAAAGACAGTGGAGTTTTGAAACACTGGAGCAGGAAAGGCATTAACCAATTATTTTGCAGGGATCATTTTCATCGGGATATTTTTGAAAAGATGCCACTTTAAAAAAGACTCTTGCTTTCATTGGGTTCACCTTTTATTTCAATGTTAATTATGTTTTACTCATTTTGAAAAACCTATAGAACAACAGCAGTGAAAAGTTTATGAGCATAATCTCTGGCCAGGGATTTGCTATCATCTGACATTGCCGGGACACACAAGTCCACCTCACTATCTAAAATTCTCTGGTCACCCATATAGGCACTCTGAAGTACCTGCTTTATTTTCATCAAAAATTTTAGACCAAGGAACATTAAGCCCCTGGTCACATCAAAGCTGATTTTGAAATGGTGCGACTTACAGTGAAGTCACACGATTTCAAAATGGGGTGACCTTCCAATTTCAGTTGCGATTTGCAAGACATCTGACACAGATGTCTATGCAAATCATAACAAAAGTAGTGCATGTACTACTTTAGAAATCGGTGCAGCTCTGACCAAGTTGGAATACCGCTCTAATACTAAAAAATAAATGAGTGTACTTGTGAGCTACTATGGTGTTTGTCTAAACTATTACCATTAATTAATTTGACAAACAAAACAAAACACAATATATGATACACCTGTGGTTCGCTGGCACTCACGCCTACTCATTGAGAAAATTAAATATAAAAATTGTGCCGCGCTCCTGTGTATAAATAATTACAATATTCAATATTTCAAATGACAATCCAAAGTAAAAAAAAAAAAAATATGAAAAAATAATAAAATGATATATATACCGGTACTTATATCTAGTGTATAAAATACAATTATCTTCTGCTTATAACATCATAAATAAATACCGCATATTGCGGTATTTATTTATGATGTTATAAGCAGAAGATAATTGTATTTTATACACTAGATATAAGTATATATATCATTTTATTATTTTTTCATATATATATATATTTTTTTTTACTTTGGATTGTCATTTGAAATAGTGAATATTGTCATTATTAAAACCGCTCGAATACTACCGCTCTAATAGCAGACAATAGGGTGCGACTTGGTATATAATTTGCAAGTCGCATCTCATTCAAATCGCATGCCAAGTCGCACCCGATGTAAGTGGAATTTTGTTTTCGTTATTTAATTAATTCCAGCTTTGATGGCTGGAATTGCATTGAAAGAACAAATACAGTGTTTTGTGGTAACTCCAATGTCTTTTTTGTTGTGTGGAAGTTTATAGGCTGGTATTTTATATTGTTAGTTTTTATATACATTCCTTCCCAAATAAACATTTAATACAGGTTGCTTCCATGCTTGCATGTGTGCAGTGTATGCCGGGCTGCTTAACAAGAAAGCTCAGCACTACCATTGAACTTATTGACTGTTCCTGCAGACTGGAAGTCTAGATGGAACCTTCTGTGCCAAAGATTTGGTGATCCCTTCCCTGAGTCATTCAGCTGTTAAGAATGTGTTAAGAATCTAAGATCCTAGTGAACCAGACTAGCACACTCCACATTCTGGATACTTAAAGGGGTAGTAAACCGCCCAAAAAAAAACCCTGCATGTTTAGGTCATAATGTACTAGAATGCACCGCATACTAGTACATTATGACAGACTTACGTGTACACAGAGCATTCTAGCGGCGCGCTCCCGCATGCCACCATCTTCAGCCATCTTCTTTCCAGGTTCACGGGTTTCGGCAGTAGGAATGGCTAGAGCCTCGATGACATCACTCCCGCGTATGTGTGCTGGAGCCCTCGGCTGTGGCATTGAGCTCTGAAGGTCGGGCATGCTTCAGGGCACATACGCTGGTGACATAACCAGCTGCATGCTTTGTGAATATCTCCTAAACGGTGTAAGTTTAGGAGATCTTCACTGTACCTACAGGTAAGCCTTATTATAGGCTACCTGTAGATACAACTTACAAAGTGGACTTTACTTCCACTTTAAGAGTTAATTAGAAATTTATGTAAAGCTTTTCATATTTACCGTATCAAAGGAAATATGTGGACAATACTCTTTGAAGCTGAAGTTTAGGTATGTATATTTTTGTACAGTTACATTGGTCCATCTTGCATGTGTCATATCTGGTAGTTGTGCCTACTACAGTTCTTAAAGGTATGACACGTGCATACTTCTATTGGTCCAAGTTGGAAAAAGTTTGTTTGGGCCAAGCTATTCCAAGCTAATTATTTACTGTGCTAACATGTGCATTTATGCGGTGTACTTGTAGTAACTGTATGTACTGTAGCTTCAGCTACATCCAGTATACAGTGTTGTGTTCAAGCAGTGAGACGGGGACTTTGTTCAGTTACTACAGCACATCCAGAAAGTGCACCTGTTAAGAAATAGTTCATGGAGTGAGGCTTTAATACTAGTACTGCAGGGGTGGGCAACTGTGGCCCTCCAGCTGTTGATGAACTACAAGTCTAATCATGCCTCTGCCTTTGGGAGTCATGCTTGTAACTGTCAGTTTTGCAATGCCTCATGGGACTTGTAGTTCTACAACAGCTGGAGGGCCACAGTTGCCCACCCCTGTAGTACTGTATTACCCATGATGGATGTTGTTGTCTGCAAAACAAATGAATTATTTGAGCTATAAGCAAAGAGCGCTGGAAAAGATTTGCTTGGTTTGCCAGCATCTTAACATTTTTTAAGGCTCTTTTATAAACACGTTTCCTATGGTTGTATTACAATGTTGTTGTACCATGTATATATTCCACCATTAAAATGTGAAAAAAGTAGCACAAATACTTTACAGTATTATCCTAAAAAATACTACTGTCAAAACAGGATGAGTAGAGACAGAGAGGGACCTCAGTAACCTCTCTCCATATACCCCAATCCACAAATGACAATCAGTATACCAAAATAAATGAATATACTAAAGTGATATGAAATTATTATACCATACAAATAATACAATAGCTCATAGACAGTATTAGAGTACATATCCAAGAATAAAAAGTCCCATAGTGAAAGGCAATGGTGCTCAAAAAATTTCTTTCTGTGCTCTTAGTGTATCCCCCATTTGGGTGTACACTCACCAAATAGATGATATCAGCAAGCAGGTAAGGTAAATTTCCAAACTAGGTAACTCAGGAGATTATCCGGATATACTCCTCAATGATTATGGTCATGCGATGTAATCCTCCATACAAATCATAGATCTCTCTCAATCATGTGGAAGAAGCAAAAACAAAACCACTCCAATGGTGCATTACCCAAAACATATGGCATTTATTGCTTAAAAAATTGCACTACAATGTGTAATTAAAGACCAAGCCCATATCAATATAGTGAAGGAGTTAGTTGGAACCACATGGTGCTCTCACCACCATCTGATACTCCAGCGAACGCCGTTATGCCACTTCCGGTCTACGTCACTTCCGGTACACGGATGGATAGTTTGTGAGATTGCTTCATATTACCCAATATCTTTTCTTTAAAAAACTTTTGCCACTTAAGGGCCTGCTGTTTAGGTTCCGAGTTTATATCCCAGTATATGTACCAGCAGCCAGACACTCAGTCGCAGTCACTCTTTTGTCTCAGTAATCAGTGCAGAGGTATGCATTTCTGATGCTTTATTGCAGACCTTGAATATAGTTGGGTGCAGGGTAATTGTGGGATACTCCAGCAATGTTAAGAAGTAACTTGAGAACACTAATCTTCCTCTTAAGAGTCTGATCATAGTCCTTGCAGCAGCAAATAATGGGCTGATCTACACCGGGACACCATGAACAATGTCCCCATGAAGCAATGCTGACTGAATGCAAGAGTGATAGCAGCTGCACATACTCATTGGGATCCAGGGGCGGACTGACAACTCATGGGGCCCCTGGGCAATAGGGGATCATGGGGCCCCTGTGTCCTTGCCCAAACTCAAAAAAGCCTATGAAAAAGGTACCAGGGGCAGCTCATGGGGCCCCCTACTGACCCCGGGCCCTCGGGCAGTGCCCGAGTTTACAAATGGTCAGTCCGCCCCTGCTGGGATCTCTCACACCAGTCTGTACTCTCTAATGTCCTTGGATAAATGGATACCTTCTTCCAATATCTTCCAGACATCTCTCCTGTGAATTCTTTAGACCACATCCCCAAAAGAAATTCCTCAGTCACCTCCCCCAAATTTTAGCAGAATCGGTCCCCCAGCTAGCATAACTAGGACCTCGCTGAACAGTAGAAGTGTTGCAGACCTGCCCAGAAGGGCAGCAGTCCTCCAGGCTGGCCCAATATTCCAAACTCCAGACGATTCATGCTCCCTTCCAGCCACCATCTGGGTACCACCCCATGGATTGGCTATAACTGCATAAATATTCAGCTGATTTGACTCTCCCAGCCCATTATCCTCCAGAATCCTCCATAATGACCGGGGGAAGCAGTCAACACTGCAGCCAGTGAAACACAGAACTGACCAAAATAATCACATGCAACTGAACTGATTACAGTGAGCTAGTAACTAAATCTACCAAACCTAGAACCTATCTAGGTGGGGGCTACATATGTTCTAGTAATTTGTAACAAAAACCATATAAATAAAAAACAGAGGGTTTAATTAAAGTAGGTGCTTAGCGTATTAATCATTACTTACATTGTTCAGTAATAAATGATTAGGTTTTATCAGATATGGTAGATGTTGGCTGTTAATAAAGCCTAGATTCCAATGACTGTACATTTTTCTAGGGTCTTACGGATGGTTTTCAGCTGTGTGTACACTGGGTGTGTTTTTATACTCAGCCTCAATCTTTCATTAAAACCTTCTTCCTCATGAAGTTAACATTGCACATCCTATGTTCTCATTTCACCCTGGGCCTGTACACTATGTATGCACACATATATGTTATATTAGTATATAGTCATCGAAAACATCTGATGCCAAAAATAATAGTCTGACTTTGGAAAATTAATTTTCAGCATAGATTTCTGCCTACACTTTAAAAATACGTTTCCTACACTATTTCAATAAATCACAGAGATGTTTTAATTTTTTTAGGGAGGAGTGTGCAAACAGGGATGAATTGTATACAAGAGAAGGGGGTGGGGGAAACCTTCCTGTACCCAAATGGATGTCTGAAATAAATATGTAGGAGTTACATTTCCTCTGCAGTGAACTTTATTAGGCGCTTTTCTTGTTATTAGGAGCAGCAGTGAGGGAGAGAGTGTTTTTTGGAAATGGTCAACACAGAGAAGGAAAGAAAATTGAGTGGGAGAGCGGGATGGAGAGAAAGATTAATAAAGGGAAACAGAGAGTGTGAGGAAGTACCAGAGAGGTGTCTCAGTGAGAGATTTTTAAAGTCTAGAGCAGAGATTAGTCTTAACACAGAGAACAGAATACAAGACTTTTCAGTAACAGAATTTTCACAGAATACAGGTATTGTCATTAATTTGAAGAATTACACTGCTAATCAAAATGTGTATATGAATGAAACCCACTGACTTTAACTTGTGGTCATTCATCTAGAACAGGGGTCCTCAAGCTGTTTAAACAGGGGGCCAGTACACGGACCTTCACACTGTTGGGGGGCCGGACTATAGTTTGAAAAAAAATGAACAAATTTCTATGCACACCGCACATATCTTATTTGCAGTGCAAAAAAAAAGGATAAAACAATACAATATTTAAAATGCACTGTAATCTGTAATGTACTGGACATCACAATGCACTGTAATTTGTAATGTACTGGACATCACAATGCACTGTACTCTGTAACGTACTGGACATCACAATGCACTGTAATCTGTAACGTACTGGACATCACAATGCACTGTACACTGTAATGCACTGGACACCGCAATGCACTGTACTCTGTAACGCACTGGACACCGCAATGCACTGTACACTGTAACACACTGGACACCGCAATGCACTGCACACTGTAACACACTGGACACCGCAATGCACTGTACTCTGTAACGCACTGGACACCGCAATGCACTGTACACTGTACCGCACTGAACACCGCAATGAACTGTGCTCTGTAACACATTGGACACTGCAGTGCACTGTACACTACAACGTACTGGACACCGCAATGCACTGTACTCTGTAACGCACTGGACACCGCAATGCACTGTACACTGTACCGCACTGAACACCGCAATGAACTGTGCTCTGTAACACATTGGACACTGCAGTGCACTGTACACTACAACGTACTGGACACCGCAATGCACTGTACTCTGTAATGCACTGGACACCGCAATGTACTGTACTCTGTAATGCACTGGACACCGCAATGTACTGTACTCTGTAATGCAATGGACACTGCTACACTGGACACCAAAATTCACTGTACACTGTAACACACTGGACGCCGCCATGCACTGTACTCTGTAATGCACTGGACACTGCATGCACTGTACTCTGTAACGCACTGGACACTGCTACACTGGACACTGCAATGCACTCTACTCTGATACACTGGACACCACAATGCACTGTACCTGGTGCCTGGTGTGCTTTCCTCCTTTCCTGTTGCTCCTCTAGATGCAGCAGGTGAAATCTGAGGCTTGAAGGCTGCTGCTTGCTGGCTCCTCGTGGCCGAGGCCCCAGTGAGCAGCCTAGTTGTTTTTCAGACAGCAACGTTTTGGTTTCTTTTCAATTTTCTTTTGTTTCAACTGGCCAGATAAATGTATCCGACCCGTGGGACATAGTTTGAGGACCCCTGATCTAGAATATATACAACTTCTTAAAAAAAATCATTATATATATATATATATATATATATATATATATATATGTGTGTGAACTGCAGCAATTTGCTTATGCACTGCGGAGAACCATTAAGGTACAGTGTGAAAATGTTCAACTTCACAGACTGGTCCTTCTGTAGTATAGCCATGACAGCATTGGGGTTATTAACTAGAGGAATACAGACTGTGAATGTTCATTGAGCTTGATAAAAAAAAATGAAGCTGTGGTTACTTCAGTCAACCAATCTCATGCTAGAAAACATTTTTTTTGCACATGATTGAGTATTTAAAGCAAACACATCTCCACTTTATTTATTATGAATCACTTGTTTTGCAGTTTTTTATGCATGATTCAAAACCTGACTGCTGTGTATTCTTTGATAATCAGCCACAGAAAGCCCAGGGTCTGGTCTGGGGGCGGGCAAGACCTTGCAGCTAAAGTTGAGCAACAGTATGGTAAGTGGCTCAAGAGAAAGGACCCTGTTACAGAAGTCTGCATAGCAGTATATCGGCTCTCAAGTCAGCTCTAAAGTCTGACCAGCGATATTGTGGGTGTCTGGCCACCACTCTGTGCTTGGAAGTAATGAGAGATTTTTCTAATTGCTAATAAAATAAAAGTAATTGCGAGACTTGGTGCATCCTGACACTTTGGTCAGATATTGCTGCTAATCAGGCATTTTTTAAAAACTTTTTTTGTTGACAACAGCATTTCAATATGTTACTGTGAATTGTCGACTGGGCAGAAAGCACTGAAATTAAATGTAAGTAAAATGAAGTTTCAGCCTGGGTTCACACTGATGCGGTCCGGAATTCGCAGCGTTTTCTGTGCGCATCAGAATCGCACCCCATTCATGCGAACCACTGCGGGTCAGTATGTTATGTTAACAACACCCCGAAATTGGTCCAAAAAATGCAGTGTGATGTGCAAATGCCATACATTATGTATGGCTCAAATCGCCCCGCATACGCACCAAAAATGTACAGGACCCTTTTTTTGGGTCCGCACTAGGATTGGATCGCATTGGTATTCACAGCTATGTGATCCACAATTCACATGTGGTTTGCACAAGAATGCGGTGCAGTTCCTGTGTGAATCACATGCGTGTGAGCCTAGCCTCAGTCAACTGGAGTAATCTGCAGAATGGTAGACCACACAATGAACTCATATGTTCTATTTTTGGTCTGGCATCAATGAAAATTCCTATGCTTTTTGCTACTGCTGTCTTATCAGTTACATTTAGCCCAGTTATTTCTGAGGACTACAGAACCCCCCTCTTTTATGTTATATAGCATAAGGGGAAGAGTGTTTGCAGTTTTTCCCTAGGGTGACAACACTTTTGCCCAACAAATACTGAACAGTGAGTAAGCATGGTCACCCTAGGACAGGAAGTGTGATACTGGCAAGAACATAGGATAAAAATATAAAAAGTTTGAAAAACAGTTCAGCAATTCAACAACTCAATAGTCAATACATCTGGAGTCTAATTAGCTGCCAATCCCCCCCCCCCCCCCTTTGGTTTTGTGTTTAGGTTTGTTTTATTAATGTGATTTAGAAAAAAGATACTCTCATATATATGGAGACTTGTAAAGAAATAAAAAAAAACCTATGAAAATAGAAATTATAAAAAGAACAAATGATTTGTAATAAAGGTATCAAATCATTAAAAAAAAATAAAGTATAACTACAGGCAAAACTTTTATCTTTAGTTTTGGTTAGAGGGGAGAGGGATTAGGACACCAGTCAGGTTTTTATTATTATTGTACTGTTCCCCCATTAGGGAGATTCACCCTCTTTATTTGTCCTGTTTACTATTATTATTGAAAGTGACGGTAATAGAATATCCCACATTTGGGTTGTCCCCAGAAAAGTAATAGAGGGAAAATTTTCCAATGGGTACACTAGTTCTGGTGGCCTTAGGGTTCCCAAGGAATACCCTTAATTTGCAGGAATTATCTCTCACTTCCTATTTGGCTATGGGAAGAAGTGAAGGGAAATCTCCCCAATGTAACACAGATGGTGGAAACATTTTTTACAGGGGTTATAACCCTCCCTTGGTCTTTTTCAGCAGAGATAGCCTGCAAAAAAAGTCCAACAATTTGCAGTAATAAGAGAGGTTTTAGTGTCATATTGCCTCACCAAAGTCTTGTAAAGTGTGGTCCTAACTCTACAATTTGAGATCCTTCATATTGGAGCATTCACTGTATATCAATTCTTAAAAGCGCAGGAACACACTAACATACTAGAAGCCCAGCAAAGCACATTGGACTTTGAAGGTATCCAATGTATCCCAATCCCCAATTCCAGTAAGCTATACAAACAATGACAAGGACCCCAACCCTACCACCTGAATAAAAGTGAAGTTTTCCTTTAAATGCTAGTATTACATAGCAGACCTTTGTGTGCATTGTTTCCCTGCTTTTTCTAGCACAACCAAACTTGAATCGATGTCAGATCGGTTTTCTGGATCTCAATGGCTTGTAGTTATAAACTCAATAATATGAAATTCTAGGCAATTTTCAGGCAATGATCCCTAATAAATGCAAGCAAGCCAATCCAAAAGGAGATGGTACTTCTAGGTAAATGTGTTTTTTAAATTGTAGATTTCGGCTTTTCAACATAGTACAGATTTTGTTGATTTAAAAAAACCCACTTACAACATGTAAAATGTAAAAGGGGCGCTATTTGGTATTGCTAGAGATGTGGGAGTGGAAGAAGAGATAAATCTTAGGAATGGCATTGCGTTTAGTAAGAGGAAGAGAGAAAGCGTGTGGAAGATGGATGAGGAGGACTAGGAGACTGAAAGGTACCATATGTGTCCAGGTATCACCCAGCAGAGTAGAGAGTGCAGCTAACACTACACGTTCAACAACCATCTGTTCTCCATCTCCCTGTCCCAGTCTCCATGGTCACATCTTACAGGTCTGTTCCTCACTTCATTTTAAAATGAATAAAACACTAGCTTTACTTTCAAGTGCAAACTGAAAGTGTGTTGCTGGTGTGCAGCTGCTTTCTGTTGTGCGTCAACATATGAAAAAATTGTGTTCTAGAACAATGAAATCACCGGGCTTTCAATGACATCCTTATATTGTTTATAAAATAATGTACTGTATTTTTATGCTGCTAAAATCCCATCTATTATTCCTGCCTTTCTGGGTGTTATCTGCTTGGCATCTGGCTATTTATTCTTTACTCACACTATATTTTTTTCATACATTTCCTTAAATCTCTTAATTTTTACCCTGGCAGTTACATTTAGTTACATCATTTCATATACACAAAAAGCAGATATCTGGTTTGCTAATGCCTTGTCAATATGCATAATGTGCACTTGGCAAGCCATATCTGTCACCAGCACATTTTGTGGCTTGGACCAAGCATCGTAAGCATACTTGTGGTTTTCCCATGTTTGTAGTGGGTGGGCTTTAAATATTCCACTATCAATGTCATACTACAGGATACTTCCAACATCCAACATCTCCAAGAAAAATTTCAACCTGGATATATATATGGTGAAAACTATAAAACTGTTGCGGTTCTGGCTATAATATATACACATTGTTAGTCCTTGGAGTTTTTGCAGACCTTGTTGATAGGGATTCCTCTTTCTTTGTAAACTTTTTCAGTGTATCAAGACTGTTTGAGCAAGACAAATACGCCTATGCAAGTCCATTAGTGTACAGTTAACTTGTATGCCCACGGAGCTGCTCTACTTATGTTTTGAGGGCAAGTTTTTTATTTTCATATGCAGTGCATAGGGTCACCATTAAAAATTGTGAGACCCCATACTGCCTGCCTGACAAGGGCACCTCTTTGGGCATGGATGAGCTAATGGTTCAGTCCAAACCTAGGTTTGGATCAAATTTTGGTTGTTTGGGCACTCATTTGGGCCCCTGTTCGGACAGTGCTGATCATCATATATAGAAGCCATATTGCTATTGTTTCTATATATGGCAGATTTCCCCCTTCAGTGGTTCCTATGGAAGCAGGAGGTGCTGGCACCTACCACATCCCTAGCAACTTTCAACGTTACTGCCACAGTGACTTACATGGCTAGCAATTCCGTCCACGTAAGCAAATAGATAGGGATAGTGGTGACCTCACTGCCATGAGATTACTGACTTGGCCATATTTGAATGTTACCACTATCCCTGACCCTTCCCCTATATAGTTGATTAAAGCTTTGGGAGTTGATGGGCGGTGGGCATCATGATTGGTGATGGATTTAGAATGGAGAACATTTTTGGGGGTTTTATTGCTAGGTTACATTTTTCTATGAATGTGTAGGGGTTATTTATTCACATGGGGGTGGGTATCTGGGGACCCCCTTATTTTAAAGAGGGCTGCCAGATTCCAATAATTTCCCTGCTCACAGACCCCCACAACCGCTCAGCAATGATTGTGAGAAAGGGGCCCTTGTCCTTATCTATGGCAAGGTACCCCCAATGTTCAGGACAGGTGGCCTGGTATGGTTCAGAAGTGGGGTGCATGCTTGACCCCCCTTTCCTGGTTAGCCAGGCTGCATGCTCTGATTAAGGATCTAGTATGGATTTTTAGGGGAACCTCATAGACCTTTTTTGTTTTCTTTTTGTGTAAGTGTCCCCTTAACCACTTCTCAACCTTAGGATGTACCTGTAAAAATTTTTCAGCTGGCAATAGATTTTCCTGTAGAAGTGATCCAAATGGCTCTACAGCTTCTACGGGGCAACGAAGGGGGCCCCACGTCCACTGCCACCTTCTATAATTCCTGGGCTCTATGGTTTGATAACCACTGCAATCTTTCTGTTCTGCTGCTCATGGAGGAAAGGCAGGTACATCAGTATCTGTCTATTCTCTGTTACAAATTAAACTGAGAGCGACAAGGATTTTATCATTTTGGGTTTAAATCTGGCTTGTAAAGCATCATCAAACCAACCTCAGTTTGATCACATGTTTTTGAGGGCAGATGAGAGATCTGGGGTCTAACAGACCCCAGATTTCTCAGCAAAGAGTACCTGTCACTACCCATGCTATCACAAGGAATGCTGTTCATCCCTTGTGATAGTAATAAAGTTGATCCCCCATCCCACCCCAAAAAAAATTAACAGCGTGACAAAAATTAAAAGCTAACTTTTTAAAAAAGTTTTAAAATGTTTATCTGTCACCACCTTGTAGCTAATACAGATCTGAACACGGATGTTGCTGACTTCTTACTGAATCTGTATTCAGTAGAAGTGATCAGAGGACACTTGGAAACTGAGCACCAATACTTTCAGATTCCTTATTTGGATTCATTGAGGACCTGATGTGAGCACTGTCTTTTCCTACTTCATGTGCATTTTAAAAATGGCTGCACAAATATTATGTAACATAAAAAATTGTAGCAACCACCATTTTATTCTCCAGGGTCTCTGATTAAAAAAAATAAATTATGTTTATGGGTTCCAAGTAATATTCTAGCAAAAATGAAAATTTATCATGTATGTGAAAAATGTCAAAATGAGCCTGGGCGGCAAGTGGTAATGCAATTTAGAGGTAACACTGCACAATTTTATTGTCATTCTTGCTGTTGAATGTGCTAGTGCAAAAGTGACGTTTACAAAGAAAAAATAAAACAATACATTTTAAATTGCTGAAAATTACATTTCAGTGCTGGCTTCTTTAAAAAAAAGCATAAAGATGCTGGGATCTGGGGTATAGAGGATGACTCTGCCTACTCCTGAACATGAGTAAATAGTCCCCTCTACGTCCCCAGTCCCTGCTGTTGAACTGATAGGGCTCAGGAAATTTTAATTTAATCAATGGCGGCCATGATTCAGGGAATCACTGTGCATGCACCCAACTATATTTTCCTAACAGCCTCTCTGTTAAGCAGAGAAATACAACTATGCTCAACCTAACTATACAAATCCTGGTACCTATCTAGGAGGGTGCTACACTGACCCCTCGCAAAAAAAAAAGGCCATGTCCTCACTGGCCTGGAGTGGGGGAAAAGGGAAGCAACATATGTGCAGACCCAAGAACTTGGAATCAAGGGCCTTTGTCCTTAGGCCAGGATTCCACAAAACATGGCAAGGGATCCTTCCCCCACCTGTTGGAAGTGACCTTCTGTAGGAGTCTCTGTTGATGAGCCATCACCTGCCCCAAGGCAACAGCTCAAAAGACATCTCCTGAAAAGTAACAAAGGCTGTCATCTGCATTGGGCAGAGGACAGCCTGCATCATGCAGTTACTGCATGATGAACTTGAAGAAACTTCACAAAGCTTTCTTTCCCTTGGGCCAATGTCTTCTTGTAGCAAGCCATTGCCTGAGCTTACAGCAAATACTCACCCAAACTTACTTCAGACATAAGCCAAACTACCCTTGCGCTTTGTCACAAGAAGGCAAAAGGAAGGGAATTAGAACTAGGGTGTTATCCCTTTAAGTTGCATTTCCTTTAACACTTGAACTTGAAAATTTAAACAACTGGAGAGCTTTCAATGTGAAATCTTTTATCCTGCACTTGAGCAGAGCAAAAGTGAGCAGCTGTCCTTTCATCACAACAGCAGCCCATATAAACTTGACTGGAGAAAAAACAGTTCTTTGAGCATCAGGGGTTACCCCCTCCATGCTGTGGTCCTGGGTGTTGGATAGGAAATGTCCTTCCCCTTTTTTTCTATCTGAGACAGCAGCAATCCCCAGATGTGCCCCTCTTCAATTTGCAAGAATAGAAGGGGACGGGGAATTTGGGAATAGATGGATTGCCCTCTGACTACAACTGTAGCAACTCTAGCAACTTTAACCAGAATTTTCTAGCAATGCTCCTCAACAATAAAAGTTTGGGTGCGGTATCTGGACCATTTATTCATCAGAGCCCCAAACATTGCTGGTCCACACTTGGTTCTGCTATACAGCTCTCTTGATTACCACCTTTTCAATGAAAATAGATATTTTCCTTAACAGATATGAATTCCTGAGTGGAGGTTTAGATCTGTTGTGGAAAGGCTTGGGGATATACTGTACATAAAGTCCCACATGGACTCGTCACACCAGGAATCCCTCTTAATCTCTATCTCGTCCATGACCTTCCTGGGTGCATATGGATAGTCATACCCATACTCCAGGGCTACTTTTTCACTGCATGACGCGCTGAAGGCATAAGATCCTTGGCAAATTTTGCCTGTCACCTCTTGCAGGTGGGGCATAAGGAGTGGTGGCATTTGAATGAGGATGCGGTAGGACTCAGCTTGAGCCAGAATATAATTCCTTGGAGGGAACAGATCAGGTATCCTGTTTGCATATGCCTCACAAAACCTCAGATTTTTGGCACACTGGACAAGGATGGCATCTTTCTCATCAAAAAGGTCAGAACACTTCTGCAATCTCATGGACCCATTCAACCTCCACAGTTGGCTCCCAATCTGCTATCCCTTCTTCCAGGGATTCATAATGATATTTGGAAGCTGGGTGACCCTGTGTCAATTACTCCAGGCTCCTCTTTTCCTGAAGAGCCCAAGGACACTAGCCTTTGCACCCTGTAAGCCGTGGCAACTTGGGTCCCCACTGGCAGATGACTAATAGCGCTAAATGAATAAATTAGATAAAAAATTAAATAGGTATTGTGAGACAGCCAAGTGCAGCATTGATACAGAGTACAGCGCTAAATAAATAGTTGATAAATATTTATCAACTATTTATTTAGCGCTGTACCCTATATCAGCGCTGCACTTGGCTGTCTCACAATACTTATTTAATTGTTTATCTAATTTATTCATTTAGCGCTGCACTTTATGCCATATTGTTTTATAAGGAGTTGTTACCATTACCTTTGTGCTAGCTGCTTCAGATTTATTTCTAGCTCTTACCTATACATGACATTCTTTAG
Organism: Staurois parvus; assembly: GCF_062004578.1. Taxonomy (NCBI): domain Eukaryota; kingdom Metazoa; phylum Chordata; class Amphibia; order Anura; family Ranidae; genus Staurois; species Staurois parvus. The sequence continues at coordinate 1,666,697 of NW_028318352.1, forward strand.
ATGACTAATAGCAACTGCTGCTGAAGCAACTTGCTGTCATTCAGCCTAAACTGGGTGGGTGCCTTGCACAGGAACAATACTTGTCTCCCTGGTCTGACAGATAGTCACACGGGTATGCACCACTGGTCCAGGCCCCAGTGGCATCCTCCTCACATCACTGTCTTCCCTGGGAGCTGAACCGGCAGTCACAGCAGGCAGCGCTTCTGTGCTGTACCCAGTTTCCCAATTCACTAGCAGCACTTTGGGCTGATAGTCTCTCTTCACCCATTCCAGCAACATGGCTCCGCAATCACCACACCAACCCCATGTCTCATGCAGCTTTACTGTCACACACTGGCATCTGCCACATACCAGTCTTAAATGAGCTCCATCTTCTCTGCTGCACAAGGCCAGACTCCCATGGGGGATCAAACGCACTCCAGGGTTGGTCAGCTATACTGGAAGTTCACCACCTTTCTCTGGAAGCACACCTGCACACCGGCAAGCACACCTGCTTCCGCCATCTTGCTACTCCTTACAGGTGGTTCTTCCTCAACTACACCTAGAAATGGTGGCTTACCTCTGCCCCTCTCTCTAATTGGCTGACCTTGGGCGCCAAATCTGCCCACTATTCCAGATTGGCAGACACTGTGGCAACATCCCCTCCTGTTGGGCAGACACTCCCAGCGCGCTCTTTCCCGCACTGCATTTTAAACCCTTTTCTATCAGCACTCACAAATGTCCCATTACTAGCAATTAGCAGACATCTTCCTCAGTGGCACAGACACCGATAGCGATCCTGTCTCCTCTCAGACAGACTTCACTGGCACTCACACTCTTGTGCCATGCATTAACTCTTCCGCTGCTGCCACCTGGAAATGCCTCTGCCCTGGCAATGTCCTTATCTGTAAAGCAGACATTCTCCATTGCAACACATTAGTTCTCCAACACATTGATTGCCTCCCCACAATCCAACATCCCTATTGCCTCTCTGCAATCCGACATCCCAATTGCCTCTCTGCAATCCGACATCCCAATTGCCACTCTGCAATCCGACATCCCAATTGCCTCTCTGCAGTCCATACGGCACCACCAACAACAATGGTCTCTTCCATTGCCCATGACAACCACTGCAACTTCAAAGGGGAAAATCCCAGATGAGCCCCCACATGTATCACCACCCACACGAGGGCCGTTGTATTTTTGCCCAGGTTTCACCCTGCTTTGCCCTGCAGCCAGGCACAGGGTATTTTCCACAGCCAGGTACACACACTTGCTCGGTGTCTTCAACGACTAGTCTAGGGGATGTTTGTTTTTGGAGTTTTATTGTAGAACTGGGGATAGGGATGAGAAATGTAGTAGGATACTCCAAAATTAGAACTATTCACACTAAGGACATCTAGCTGATCTCTTAGTTGAGCACTTTTGAAGTCCTGGCTGAAAGCAGTTAGCCGACTTCTATTTTGTATCAGCAAGTAGTTTAGGAGTGAGCAAAGTCCATTTTTTGCAGAATAGTAGCTACAGGTATAAGCCATTTACGACAGACTGCGACAGCCAAACAGTAACTTAGCTGAGCAAAGTCCTATGCAGTAGCAACAGTTGGACAAGATCTTCAGAACACTAGCCAGTGTTCCCTTTCCTTTCTAGACCCACGCTGACTATCAAGCACCAAGGGAGGTAGCAAGTACACAGAGTCTCCAAATTCCTCAATATCTGTGCTCACAAGACCCAAGGACAGAATGGTTGCCTCCTTTCAGTCTTCTAAATGAAACCCTCCAGTGATACCAGACTGAGCTTTGGCAGACATCTCCGCTCAGTCAGCTTACTGTAGAACCAGGGTCACTCTGTCTAGCTTCAAGCCCTCAAGTCAACCCACCTGAGGCCATATGGCAGCCAATGTCAGGAGAGGTAAACCTGCCTTCAGCCTGGCATTGGTTCAATCTGCTCACAGAACATAAATACCACTCCCAGCATGCAATGGGACTGCCCTCCCATGCAATTGGCCAGAGCTGTATCCATATTCATGCTGCAGTTGCCTAGTTCCCTCCCAGGTTCTGGATGGCTCTCATAGCTTCCTGAACTTGAGCAGAACTCAAAGCAAACTCAGCAGCACCAGAGCATCATGAAAAGACCTGACTAATCCATCACAACACTCTGTTAAGCAGAGAGACCAACTAGATTTACCTAACAGCTTCTCTGCTCAGCAGAGAAACACAATTTTACTTTACCTAACTATACAAATCCTAGAACCTATCTAGGAGGGTGCTACACTACCAACAGAACCTTTTTTCCCTTCACTTCTTGCCTGAGGTTATGAGCAGCGCATATCACATGCGCTGCTGTCCACAAATTACAGTTCCCAGGAACCTATTTATCTGTCTATAATGCAATGTACTGTGCAGCTCTTCTGTATGCATTCATTAATTCTGGCACTTTCTACTTGCTAGAGGGCATTTGTGCAGACTTGCTCCCGAGCTGTGTCAACTGGCACACAGAGAGCATGGCTCAGCCCCAGCCCACTCTCCCAATGGCTCCTTCTGCTATTGCTAATCCAATGAGAAGGGAAAGAGCAGAGGAAATGATAAAAATTTAAATGGACTGCGCATTGGTATTATACATATAATCATGTGCATATAATTCAAACAATAACCATTCCAATAATATACAACATAAATTGCCATTAGTAAAGTCCCAAATGGTGAAACAAGTGCACGTGCTTGGGCTCCAACTTAATTGAAGTAATTATTTTCTTTAATCAATTCAAAGTGCTCCATTGTGCTCAACAAAGGTGCTCCACAGGGACTAAAACTCACCCTTAGCAGGTGACCATCTGTTTCTAGAGTGGTCTATAACGCTTGTGGGGCATTCCCAATGAAGTAATTCTCTCCAAATCACTGCAAGTTTAGGATAGGCATATCACCAAAAAAGCAAAAAGAGTGGATATCCCATAAGATATTTTATTGAAGAATAATTGTAAAATACTATCACTCACAGGTAAAATGCCTGTGCCTGGCACCTTGTGTACTCAGCCTTATCAATAGTGGTGTGTGGAAGCTACTGTGCTAAGCGCTCCTCAGAGCGGTGTGCTTTCCATAGACTGGATGTGACATCAGCGGACGTTGCGTCATCAAACTTTGAGTGTTTTGATCAAAGATCGTCTTCAGGAAGTGCCAAATCTGCCATATTACTAGTGGTATTTATACCCATTGGCTGGATGCTTATTTTTGTGTGCAAAACCACAATATTGCTGAGTACATTCGGTGTTACATATTAATGGGCGTCATACAACTTTAATTTAAATACCATAGCCATGGCATATCAATTTATTTATTCTAATCAACTTTAAAAAGCATACTATTAAAAACCCTCTATCTACCCTACTAGGTCTGCCCCCTTAAAGAGGAAACAGCTAACTTACTATGCCTGATATATCTAATTCTATCAGTACTGGAAAACCCACATGGTATATGATCAGCATGTACAATGTGATAACCACAAACCCACTAAACTTAAAATATAAAAAAGGAATTAAAAAATGAGAAGTGTGTTGATATAATTTACATAATCTCACTCTATTCCATTATAAATATTTTATAAAGCAGTTTAAATCTATTTCTATGTTTAACCCTTTCGGTGTTAAAGTTTGGAGTTCATATATCCACTTGGTTTCATTTATTGAGATCTCTCTAATCATATGAGATTCTCTTCAATGTTTATCAAAATTTGTCTATAGCAAAAATAGATAATCGTGACGGCAGCCTCTGCTTTTGTGCACAGTGCTTCATTGAGATCGGGCTCAGGTAAGTACAAGGGGGGGGGGCTGGGGGGGTGGGGGAGCTACATGCAGAACATTTTTACCTTAATGCAAAGAATGCAATAAAGTAAAAATCTTCTACCTTTGGAACCACTTTAAGCTATTTGTTGTTTTATGGAACAGTACAATTCTCACAGAAGGCGACAACACATTCTGTCATCATATATTTTGCACACATTATTTTTTTCTGTTTACTGTACACTATTGCTTTGCCTAAATGCAGCATCATCACCCCAATCTGATTAACTATAACTAGATAAAACTAGCTTTTTCAGGTATGTTTGAATGTGAGGTCCTTTTTTATTTATCGAGAAGTAACAGGGCTGAGTTGACTTGTGGAAAGTAGTAGCCACAGTGGATCAAAAAGCTTTAAATAAAATATAGCTCAGTTTTGTACAAATTGTCCAGAGGCATAACAGGTTGATAGTTTCTTTTTCACTGCATTGTCTTAAAAGTGCATACAAATATTTCAAAACCACAACCCCACATTCCCCAAACCCCTTATTATTCCCATATTCCCAATTATTGCCAAAATAGAAAAAAAATTAGATTATAACTAGGCAGCAAATAGAAAGAGCTCTGCAATGTGAGCCTTGTTTTACCATATCTGGTGTTGACAGCACAGTTGTGGCCTTCAGCATCTGATGTGCTTGAGGAAATATATGACTATGTGATCTATGTGTGTTCAATGGCCAAACCTATAACCAAATATCTCAGTGGGAGCAGCACCTCAAAGATGCTGGTCAGCAGCAAAATTCCCATGCTCTTTTTAGTTCCTTACAAGGGTCCACATGGCCATAGACACATATGAAATACCTAGCAGTATCTAGCAGCCAATGAAGTTATTACTAACACACAAAAAGGTATCTCTCCCTGCAAACGCTCTATAATATGTCCCTACTTTGCTACAGGGCTGTCCAACACACAGTATGTCTGTGACTGAATATAAAAGAGAGACATTTTTGGCGAACCCCAGCAGCACCTATTGCTTCCTGAAAACCCTCTCTGATATGTCCCTTATCTGCTACAGGACTGTCCAACACACAGTGGGGTGGATATACAAAAGGGAAATAGGCAGTGCACTTTGTAAGCGCAGTTGCACTCTGCAAAGGCAGTTCCTCCAGAACTTAGTAAATATGGTGAAGTTCTGCTGACTTCCAATTGTGTGCAAGCAAAAATGCTATTTTTATATTTCCTTGCATGTGATTGGGTATTTCTTGCAAAGTGAAACTTCATCTCATTTACTAAGATCTTGGAGCAACTGCACTTGCAAAGTGCACTGTCTATTTCCCTTTCATAAATGCATCACACTGTGTCTGTGACTCGTAAATATAGTAATTTTTAGCAACCCACAGCAGGACGTAACTTTCCTTGCAAACACTAAAAAAATGCTGCTGGAAACCTTGACTTTTTTAGAGAGGGGCTGTCCCTTAAAAAACCATGACAGGCGATGAAAGTACATTGTTGGTAATTGGTTGCTAAAGAAGCAAAGGGTGCATTAATTTGCCATTTTCTTGAACCGTTAACTCATGTTTGACCCAAACCCAAAGCTTATCTTAACTTATTACTGTTTGACCTTCTACTTTTTATCAAAATCTCTCCATTATTCCTTTTCTCAGCTAGAGAAAACATGTCTCATCCATTTTTTTCTCCTAGTTTTTTAATTTTTTTGTAAAACAAGGACAAAATTTAAAAAACAAAAAAGGAAAAATGGATTTAGCTCAATATCTCTACCCAAATCACTTTTTCAACCATTGTATAGGAGTAAGAAAAACATTGACAGATAACATTAACATACAAAATATTTAATTTATTAATTAAAATAACAAAAAACACACTCAGAACAAAAAACCCCCACTAATACCCCTTAAACAATCATATTCAGGGACCTATAGCATTCATATATCATATATTACATTTAAAAAGTTTATTGTAACTTCCTACAGGGAAAAACAGGGACAATGATAGATAGAAATAGATAGAAGTTAGAAAGGTGGCCACAAAGAATATATATTTTCCAGCATGCTGGATAGTTGTTTCAAAGTCCACCACAAACAGTATCTGGTTATCAAAGATATGTACGTAGACATTTGTGCAGAGATGTTCCTCAATAAGTACACTCCAGTTGAATAACAGGCCTGATTAAATCTGTCCTGTTTAGGGGCTGTTCAATTGTATTTGCATCCTAGATTGCATACATAGACAAAATTGAATAAGGTGGCTGTAATCAAGCAAGTAGACTCAAAAACAACACAATGTGGTCCAGAGGAGGAGACAATGATAGTAGTAACAGACTCATAGGGGTGTGTGTTGTCCAAGGTTTACTCCATATGATTATTGGGCTCCCTCACACTAGCAATTCGTGTCATTCCAAAGGTATTCATATTGACTCTTTAGTTTGATTCCTCAGTATACGGAATATATATATATATATATATATATATATATATATATACATACATACATATTCTGTTTAGCTATAAAACAGGAGGATGTTTATTTATTTATTTTTTATTTATTACAAGTACTTATATAGCGCCGTCAATTTACACAGCGTTTTATATATATATATATATATATATATATATATATATATATTGTACATTCACATCAGTCCCTAATCCTCAAGGGGCGTACAATCTAAAGTCCCTAACTTACATTAATACATGCACATACTAAAAATAGCAAACATGCCTTTCCAATATTTGTAACCATATCCAACCAACGCGAACATAATGTCCCATAATGCCATGAGAGTGATACTTATCAGTCATGTAAGAAATCCATAATAGGTCCTGTAATGACTTGGTTTCCCCAGACCCACTCGGCCTCATAGACAAAATTTGCCATACGCCTGAAAGGCTCAGCGTTTCCTTTCAATACATTTTTCTTGAAAATTGTTCCAAGTATACAATGTAACCTCTGTCATATTTACAGAAAGAAACATCCAATCAATTGCTTACAAGCCGAGGCGGTAATACATCATATACAAAAACCATAACAAAGACAGAGCTTATGGTGCTTCTAACTAACCTAACTGAGGAATCGGGCATTGGTGCGTTAACCATTTGCCGCCCGCCCTATGGCCGAATGGTAGGCGACAAAAGTCATCAGCGTTCCGGGTGGACGCCATATGGCGTCCTCCCGCACATGAGACAGATTGCACTCCTGCAGAGCGGCGCAGCGGCGCGATCTGTCACCGGCCGTGTTCCTCGGACACGGCCGATGACAGATCTGAGTATTGGTCCCGTTGCCAGTACCATGTGACCTGCTGTGACCAATCACAGCAGGTCACATGGCAGTTGTATACAATGGATGGCTTCATTCAAGCGATCCATTGTATACTAGTGTCTAGCTGTGAATGGTCACAGCTAATCACATGCACATGTCATGTGATTAGCTGTGGCCAAATCACAGCAAAGCACAAAAAAAAAAAAAAAAAAAAAAAAAAAAACCTGAATGAATCGATGTCATTCAGGTAAATGCTTGCTTATAGCAAAGTAATTCTTTGCTATAAGCAAATTGTGTAAAAAAAAAAAATACTGATCACTTCCCCAAAGTAGTACAATGTTACTATGGTAACATTGTACTACTTTGGTCATAGTGAAATATGAAAAAAGAATCTTAAAAAAAAAGTAAAAAAATTTAATAAAAAATGATAAAAAAAAATATATATATATATTTTGTTTTTTTTTCATACTGTCACTAGTCTGTGTCCCTGATCACTGCCATGCCAGTTATATGATGACGCTGTACTGCACTGGTGACAATATGTAAAAAAAGAATAGTGAAACAAATTTTTTTAATTTTTTCATTTTCCGAAAAATTATGACAAAAAAAATACAACTTCAAAAAACTCGCCATGCCTCTTATGAAGTACGTCGGACTGTCTACTCTGCAAAAAGGGGTAATTTGGGGGATATCTGTACTGTTCTGACATTCTTGGACCTCAAGATATTAGATTGGCTGTCAGTACTTCAGGATTGATCAATATTCAGATCTATACCATAGTTTGTGAACTCTATAACTTTCCTACAAACTAAAAAAAACATCCTAATTTGGGTTATTTTCACCAAAGACCTGTAGCAGAATACATCTCGGCCTAAATTTATGAAGAACAATTATTTATTTGCAAACTTTTATAACAGAAACAAAGAAAAACTTTTTTTTTTTCAAAAATTTTGGTCTTTTTTTGTTAATTTAGCAAAAAATAAAAACCCCAGCGGTGATTAAATACCACCAAAAGAAAGCTCTAGTTGTGTGAAGAAAATGATAACATTTTAGTTTGGGTACAATGTTGTATGACCGTGCAATTGTCATTCAAAGTGTGAGAGCGCTGAAACCTGAAAACTGGCCTGGGCAGGAAGGTGTAAAATTGCCCGGTATTGAATTGGTTAAATATCAATGTATAAAAATGTACTATTCAAAAAATAAAATGAAAAAGTGCATAAGAACAAAGCACATTTTCTAGGCTCTACTGTAGGCTTAACCCTACAGAAGAGCATAGAACATAAAAAGAAAAAAGAAAAGGAGAGGAGAGAGAAAGAAAGCCTCAGCGTTTCATATTTATATAGTTCTTATTTTGTGCAAAACACAGCAGGTCATTTCTTATATTTTCTGACATTTAATATTATATGGTTCGTATGTCTACTCAAAATAGATCAACATAAAACTGTGCATCTGGTACCCTTTCTATGACCCAAAAGATGTAGCTAGTGTAAAATGCATAGCTGTACTTTCAGATGTGGCTGTATTCATCCAAAAACTGGACAGGTATAATTATTCTGGCTGAGGTGGTACAAAAACAACGAGCAAGAAAATGAATTCTGGAAGTTTGTCTGAAGATCTGCTAATAAATGAAACGTTTGCCACATGTGTATGCGTAGTTAATATTAAAACTAATTTGCTATATAATTGCCTTCATTCAGAAAGTTACAGCAAGGAAATTTGCCATGTTTCTTGGATCCAGATAGTTTATCTCAACCTCATCAAAACCTGTACTGCTGTCTTTGTGGTTTATACCATTTAACTACTAAAGACCAAATACATACAGTACATGTCAGCATTTTACATTCACTATTACAAATAGTCATAGATTAAATGATAGTTAGACATATATAAAGTACATTTTGGGACATTTTTATAAAGCAGTGACTGTGACATTAACCAAGCACTCATTACAGGTGAATCAATCGCAGTACATGAGGATCTGAGGACTATGAATCCAGGGGAGCACTATCAAACCAACAGAGGAGAACTGTTCAATCAGCTTCTAACTTCAGCTTGTTCAGTTGGTTTCTGTGAAGAACTGCATTAGATTTCCATTCTCCAGTTTTAGTAAATAACCCCCATTGTGACAATTATGGGGTCTGATGACCCCCAAACTGGTTGGAGAAAATGGAGCTTCTTCTTATTATTATTATAATACAGAATTTATATAGCGCCAACAGTTTGCTCAGCGCTTTACAATATAAGAGAGACAGTACAATTACAATACATTTCAGTACAGAAGGAATAGGTGGGTCCTGCTCATGGAGCTTACAATCTAAAGGAAGGGGGAGGTGATACAAAAGGTGATAGCTGCGGGGGATGATCTGGTGGAGGTGATTCAAGTACAGTTCTTAGGTGGAGGTGGGGTAGGCTTCCCTGAAGAAGTGAGTTTTCAAAGATCGCCTAAAGGCAGACAGGGTGGGGGCTGACCGAACATGCTGTGATAGGGAGTTCCAAAGGATGAGAGAGGCTCTGGAGAAGTCCTGGAGGTGAGCGTGGGAGGAGGTGATGAGGGAGCTAGAGAGGAGGATATCATGGGAGGAGCGGAGTGGGCGATTTAGGCGGTATCTGTGGATGAGGTTGGTGATGTAGCTAGGGGCAGAGTTGTGGATGGCTTTGTAAGCTGTGGTTAGTATTTTGAATTTTATGCGTTGGGTTAGTGGAAGCCAGTGAAGGGATTGGCAGAGAGGGGCAGCAGTTGTTGATTGGTTGGTAAGGTGTTTGAGTCTAGCAGCAGCATTCATAATAGACTGAAGGGGGGATAGCCTGTGTAACCGTAGACCAGTGAGGAGGGAGTTGCAGTAATCGAGGCGGGATATAACCAAGGAGAACACATATATATAGAGAACACAGCTTATAATTTATTTACAAGTCATAAAAAAAAGTCCTATTTTGATCTTGTGTCTGGGAGGAGGCAGAATCATTGAAACATATCTTGCATAACACCCACCAGAACACAGCTCAGTTTAACCACTTGCCCTCTGGGAGATTTACCCCCCTTAGTCACCAGGCCTATTTTTGCTATTCGGCATTGTGCTATTTCAACTGGTAATTGCGCAGTCATGCAACGCTGTACCCAAACGAAATTTATGTCCCTTTTTTTCACACAAACAGAGCTTTCTTTTGGTGGTATTTGATCACCACTCGTTTTTTGGATTTTTTGTGATATAAACGAAAAAAAAACAACATTTTTGAAAAAAAATGACATTTTTGACTTTCTGCTATAAAAAATATCCATTAAACTCAGAGTTAGTCATAAATTTAGGCCAAAATGTATTCTGTTACATGTCTTTTGTAAAAAAAAATCCCAATAAGTGTATATTCATTGGTTTGTGTGAAAATTATAGCATCTACAAACTATGGTATATTGGAATTTACGCAGCTTTTACTTTCTGACTGCCTATCACATTTCATGAGATGCTAAAATGCCAGGGCAGTACAAACACCCCCAAATGACCCCTTTTCGGAAAGTAGACACCCTAAGCTATTTGCTGAGAGGCAAGTAGAGCGGTTGGTGAGGTGGATGAGTCTAGCCGCTGAGTTCAGGATAGACTGGAGCGGGGATAGCGTTTGTCGGGGTAGGCCGGTGAGAAGGGAGTTGTAGACTACTGCAACTCCCTTCTCACCGGCCTACCCCGACAAGTGCTATCCCCGCTCCAATCTATTCTGAACTCAGCGGCTAGACTCATCCACCTCACCAACCGCTCCACTTCGGCCGCCCCCCTCTGCCAATCCCTTCACTGGCTCCCGATTGCCCAACGCATTAAATTCAAATGACTAACTCTGACATACAAAGCCATCCATAACGCTGCCCCAAACTACCTTACTGACCTGATACCCAAATACCACCCTACCCGTGCCCTTCGCTCCTCACAAGACCTCCTACTCTCTAGCTCCCTGGTCTCCTCCTCCCATGCCCGACTGTAGGACTTCTCCAGGACTTCCCCCATCCTCTGGAACTCCCTACCCCAATCCATCAGACTGTCACCTACCCTCCTCACCTTCAGAAACACCCTGAAAACCCATCTCTTCAGGGAAGCCTACCCCACCCTCACCTAACAGCCGTTCTCCTCCACTCCTCCTACCACTCCATCCCTTACAGCCACTTCCTCCTGTACCTCTAACCCCTTCCTCCTAGATTGTAAGCTCGAAAGAGCAGGGCCCTCGAACCCATCGTGTATTGTATTGTTACTGTATTGTCTCTTGTACTGTCCCCCCACTTTAATGTACAGCGCTGAGCAAACCCTTTGGCGCTATATAAACACTGTATAATAATAATAATGTTGAATCCGTGGAAAGTTTATTTTTTTCCACAAGTTTTTGGAAATTAAAAAAAAAAGAAACTTTTTTTTCACACAAAGTTGGCACTTAAATTATATATTGCTCACACATGCCATTGGGTATATGTGGAATTGCACCCCAAAATATATTATGCTTCTTCTCCTGAGTATGAGGATACCACATGTGAGAGACTTTTTGGCAGTCTAGATGCATACAGGACCCCAAAATCCAATGACCCCTTTCAAAACCTGAAGAAGCGTAACTTCCTCATTTCACATCTTCACTACCTATCACCATTTCAAAGGCTCTGAAATTCCAGGATAGCCCAACCCCACCCCAAATGACCCCTTTTTGGAATTTAGACACTCCAAACTATTTTCTGAGAGGCATGTTGAGTCAAGGGAAGATTTTTTTTTTGCCACAAGTTTTTGGAAAATGACGGGTTTTTTTTGTTTTTTTTTAACACAAAGTTGTCACTTAAATTATATATTTCCTGCACATGCCATGGGTATATGAGAAATTACACCTCAAAATACTTATCTGCTACTTATCCCAAGTATGGGGATACCACATGTGTGTGACTTTTTGGCAGCCTAGCCACATACAGGATCTTGAAATCCAATGACCCCTTTGAAAGCCTGATGGTGCACAACTTCATCATTTCACTTCCTCACTACCTATCACAGTTTTAGAGGCCCTCAAATGCCAGGATAGCACAACTCCCGCTCCCCCCAAACGACCCCTTTTTGGAAAGTATACATTCCAAGGAATTTATTAAGAGGCATGGTGAGTATTTTGCGGATGCCATTGTTTGTCACAAGGTTTTGAAAAAGAAAAAATACATTTTAGTTCTCTTTCTTCATTTTCCAAAAACCTGTGGCAACAAACAACATCTGCAAAATACTCACAATGTCTCTTATCAAATTTCTTGGGGTGTCTACTTTCCAAAAAGGGGTCATTTGGGGGGGTGTAGTATTTTGGCCTCTGAAACTGTGATAGGTAGTCATAAAGTGTAATGAGGAAATGAAGCCCTTTAAAAGCCTGAATGTGCTTATTGGATTTTGTGGTCCTTGGCTAGACTGCCAAAAAATCTCTCACATGTGGTATCTCCATGCTCTGGAGAAGTAGCAGAATATGTATGGGGTGTAATTCCACATATACTCATGGCATGTGTGAGCAATATATCATTTAAGTGACAACTTTATGTAAAAAAAAATTTTTTTGTCATATTCCATTGACTCAACATGCCTCTCAGCAAATAGTTTGGGTTGTCTAGTTTCCAAAAAGGGGTAATTTGGGTGGGTTTTGTGCTATCCTGGCATTTTATATCCAACATTAGCATACATCACCCACTCTTCCAGTCACTTGAAGATGAGGCCTTTTCCGACATTTTATTTACATGATAAAAATCAGTATTTTTTGCTAGAAAATTACTTTGAACCTCCAAACATTATATATTTTTTTAAAGCAGAGGCTCTAGAGAATAATATGGTGGGTGTTGCAATTTTTTTTATGTCACACAGTACTTGCGCACTGATTTGTGAACTGCAAATTTTTTTTGAATTGTAATGCACAAAAACACAATATATTGGGCAATTGTTAGATGAGTATAAAAGATGATGTTATGCTGAGAAAAGAGATACCAAACATGACATGTTTTAAAAACTGGGCACTCGCCGTGCAATGGCAACACACTACATGCATTTTTAATATCCATAGGCAAAGCTTTAAAAGCCTTTACAGGCTACCACTTTAGATTTACAGAGGAGGTCTAGTGCTAGAATTACTGCCCCTGATCTGATGTTCACGGCGAAATCTCACATACATGGTGCAAACGCTGTTTACATATTGATATGGGGCCAATGCTTGCATAGGCCTTTGTGCGCGTGTGGGAAGACAGTGGTGCTTTAATTTATTTTTTAATGATTTATTTTGCTTTTTTTTACTCCTACACTGTCCCTTTTACTTATTTATTTTTTTGATTAATTTTTTTGTTATCACAGGGAATGTAAATATTCCCTATGATAGCAATTAGCAGTGACAGGTATTATTTTCTGAGAAATCTGGGGTCTATAGACTGTAGATCTCTCCTCTGCCATTAAAGCATCTGATCACACCAAGATTGGTTTTAAAAATGGTGCTGTTTATATCTGGCAAAACCGAAGTGATGAAATGCTCGGAGCTTCCGGTTTCTTGGACCATAGAGATTATTGGAGCTGTTCCAGTCTCTGATCAGCTCTATGGTCAGCAGGCAGAACCACCGGCTGCATTCCAGAGTTCCCTGGTGGGACGGGAGAGCCCAAGAAAGCTGTGGAAGGTGGCTGGAGGGGAGGGGGGATCCCCTCCCGCTGCTTTTAAAGGCAATTCAGTGGCTAATTAGCCACTAGGATTACTTTTACATGAAAGCTGTAGCTGCAGAATAACTCAACGGTATTCCTGCAAAGCAAACAACAGTTAATAGAGCAAAGCAACAATAGAACATTAACTCAATAAAAACTACAACTTTCTTTTGGAGGTTTTTTTTCCATTTTTAATTTTTTTTACTTTTTTATGTTTTTGTTTTGTTTGTTTTTTAAACTTTTAAGAACAGCCTCTGATTTTTGGGTCTCACGAAATGCGATAGACAGTTTCCTGACTATCTAACATCTTTGAAGACCCTGTGTGAAAATGGTGAACATGTGCCCTAGACTGTGCTGTGCTGTACCCTATTCTAAGACTCCACTAGTGTATGGTAGCGACGGAAGCAGTCCTTAAGGCAGAGACCAACTTGGCCAGGACAGGAGGGACAAAAAAAGCGGGTGTCGTGTCTTATTCCATGTCTGCTACAGACACGACATCTTCTTTGAGGTGACCTTTGGGTTGAACTTTGTGGGAAACTAGGTACGGATTCATCATTTGGTCATTGAAGTCCACCCCTCCCATGTTAAGGTTATAGTCGTGGACACAGAGGAGTTTCTCAACAACACCAGATGCCGTGGAAATTTGGATGGTCGTGTCTGCGTAAATGGTATGAAAGGACAAAAAACATCCCATTTGTCCTTCTACTTCACTGCAAGTAATTCATCATTTCTCAAGCAGGCTTTCTGCCTGTCAGGAATGGACTCACCACTGGTGGTGCTGTGGCTCACTTGCTCTGTGGGCTGCAGTACCATTATCATTTCATTTCTGAAGCCTGCTGTTCCCTGTGTCAGTCCACACATTTCTGGTCATACCTGGATCCCTAACACTGCCCCTTTCTAAGTCAGGTGTTTACAAGCCGCTGGGGGAAGCCCCGGCAATTAGGTCGCACGTTGCCACATGAGCCAATTCCAAGATTGTACAGGTGTCCAAATAGTGGCACACTTGTATAGAAATTGTCCATATATAAGTGGTACCACATATGGAACAAAGATGACACCAAGTCCCATGCTATCTTGCCACTGCTCCCTATGTAGTCTGGGCAGTCGGGGGGCTCTACTTCACTGTCTCTTCTCTCAGAAACCCTGAAATTATATGTATAGCCTGTGGCCCTCTCACAGAGCTTATACAATTTGACCTCATATCTGGCATTCTTGCTGGGGAGGTACTGTTTGAATGCACTCATCCATGCAGATCAAGGAACTCATCCATGCAGATTTTTTGCTGGGGTGTATACACATCTTCAAATTTCTCAGTGAGGTGTTTTAAGAGGGGCCAAATTTTGTAGAGCCAGTCATATTCAGGGTCACCCCGTGGACGATAGAGTGTGTTATCACTGAAAAGCATGAAGGGCATTATAGTCTCATATCTCTGCCTGGCCATGGTAGCAGAGAACATGGGCATATGATGAACTGGGTCTGTGGACTAATACGACCGCAACTTATTCTTTTTTGTAATGCCCATGTTGAGGGTTAGGCCCAAAAAAGTTTTAAATTTGAGAACCGCAATAGGTTTCCATACAAGTGGTCTGGCAAGAGCTGAATTTGGGTTGGCAGCGATACATTCTTGTGTGTATAAATTGCTTTAGCCCAAAATCAAATTATATAAATCTTCTGTGAAAAACAGCTCCATAAAATCAAGGGTAGTTGTTAAATTTGTTGTTTACATCTGAATTCCAGGTCGGGCAGGGTTTGGGGGAAGAACAGGTACTGCAGAATCTGTAGGCTGTCAATCAGGATTTGCAAGCAGGTCTGGAAGGACACTATGGGCTTTACGGGCCTGCGTGCAAATTCTTGGTGGCTGCGGGACACTACTTGCACTAGCCACCACACCAGCTTGTACTGCACTTATGGGACTCACCACGTCACCAAGTGATACTGCAGTGCTGGTATGAAAAAGACCAGGATATACTAGGCCGCTGATGCTCGCCAGTTCACCAAAAGGTAGTTTTTTTGTTTTATTATGATCCTGGGAGAGGTTTGCTGGCAGCTATGTGGAAGCTTGAAATGAGGAGCGCATATCATCATTGAGGGGAGCCTGAGAGGAGTCTGTCCTAATAGGTTCGGTGTGATCCCTTAAGCAAGCTGACCCTTTGGGGGTCTATGTACGGAGGTGAGGGGGTATTTTGGCCACTGTAGGATTATCACGCATTGATCACCTACACTATCACTTGCATGAGAGTGAAGCTGGAAAACCATCATATGTTGCTGTTTTGGGACTTTATTTTATGAGTATATGGATATATATTTGTTTGCTTATATATTTGAGCATTGTTTGTGCTATTTTCATTTTTGTTGAGTGATGTATAACACTTAGCACGGTTTGCACTTGATATTCACGTGTTGCACTTTTCATTCATTAGATCCCTCGAGTGTGGATTTTAGGGGGGATTGAGTGTGGTGCACCCATTTATGCTTATCAGTTTATTAATTATATATTATTTATATTATATATTATTTATTACTATATAATGCTAGACTGTGTGTTATTTTGTTTATTCACTTATTGGGTATAAGGTTAGTGTTAGCAGCTTTTTAAGGTCAGGGCTCCATTTAAGTGCAGGAGGATCCTCTTCTATTTATCCTGTGCTACAGCCTTCACCTAACCCTAAGGTGCTAGCATTTGAAGTGAAAAAAAATCACAAAAAATGTGTGTTTATAAGATATTCTACACTCAATGCAAATAAGTCAATTCTATCCACTGCATCAAATCATATATAACATACCTATGCATCTATTTATGTATTATACACAGTTGTTTCATGGGTAAGTAGTATAAGATCTAATGTACTGGATAGAATTGATTTATTTGCATTTAGTGTGGCATAATTTATAGAAACACATTTCATATAATATCAAGAAAAATCACATTCATAAAAAGCAATTACACAGATGTCAGAGAAAATCTAAGAGTTAGACATCTGACATGCCTATATTACAAGGTGCAGAAGGCAGATGGAACACATTGGGGTTGATTTGCTAAAGGCAAATAGACTGTGCACTTTGTAAGTGCAGTTGCTCCGAGCTTAGTAAATGACGGGACGTTCTGCTGACTTCCATAATCCAATCATGTGCAAGCAAAATGCTGTTTTTTTATTTTCCTTGCATATGATTCGGTATTCTTTGAAGCTTCACCTCATTTACTAAGCTGGAGCAACTGCACTGTCCTCAACTGTCCACTGGAACATCATAAAACATCTCAACACACTCCTTAGACCCGTTGATATGTTTTTATTATTTCAGTAAAGCAGTCTTCAGGTGCCAGAAATGCTACCACTTTTGTCAGCAGCTCTCATTTTCCACCAGAACCATGCCTGAATGCTTAGAATTGAATTGAGGGCCAGTGACTCTGCCGGAATCTGAGTTACTCTAATGTGAATTTGACTCTGCACAGTAACCAAAGACCAGGCAAAATCTGTAACTTTCATTTTTAAATCTTATTTATTTTATTGTTGCCTTTGTTTTTGTAATAATATTTTCTGTAAATATTTATCTTGCACTGTATTCTTTTTTTCCTTAAAATTATACTTTAAAACCTTTAAGCGTAATCTTTGAATGCTTTAAATATGATATTAAAGGATCCTTTTTGAGGAAAGATACCATATTTTAAACTCTGTTTTATTCCTTTCTCAATCTTTGTGCAGAGTGATGCTGAATGTGCAGTCGGCACACACACACACCTGGGTGGTCACCGCATTTTATGATAGGCTGTAAGATGTGAACTGTGGTGTGTACAGCTCTGTGAAGTGTAATGGATAATGTAGCAATATCTGGATTCTGTTATAAATGAGTTTATTAGACTGAATAATCATAAGCGCAACCTGACTGGTTCTCTTAAATAGCTACCAACACCTTAACAATTAAAGCTCAGCTTCAGCTTAAAGTATTTAAAAAATCTTCAATCCCACTGCAATACCCACCCTGTCTTTGAGACCCTGTAGACTCACCACTCTGCAGTCCAATGGCAGTAATCTTCTGGCTTGAATGACATCTAGTATTAAGTCACTGAAGGATGAAAAGGATAAAGACAACCTGTGACATCATGCAACCAGACCAAAGACACTTAGAATAGAGATATGTATAAAGATTTTTTTCTAACAGTGAAACAGGTTTGGGGGTGCTCAGTGTGTGTGCGTGTGTGTGTGTCTGTGATGGGGGTGGGGTGGGGGGGAGCTTTATAGATAAACTTCTTAGACTAAATATTCAGCATCTTTCATAACCCCTAATACCAGAACACTCTCAAAACTTGCTCAGATCTCCATTTTTGGATTCTAAAATGTTATAACTGTTCAAATTAAATCCAGCATTGCTGGATTATGGTCGTTGTGGACAGATAACATTGTCAGCTCAATATATCTACATCATCTTGGTGTGTGGTGCCCTTATCCTTTAATTTTACCCTTAGATGCTTGCCCAGATGCAATGGCATTATTCTATTAGCTGGAATTATTTTTCTTTGTATTGGCTGACAACTCACTGTGCTACACTGTGACCGTGAACTGTCAGCTAATCAGAAAACGTGGTTGATGTCATTGTATCTGGATAGATTGAACACATAGACACACCGCTTCTGTGGATATCGGACTTTTTGCAATAAAGTAATACTTTAAACAAAAGTTTTCCAGCTGCTATATTGGGATTACTATTGAGCTGTGACAGGAAACAGGATTCATAAAGACCTTACGACTGCCTCTACACACAGGTGAGATACCAAAAGGAATAGCAATGGCGACTTTAAAGCTTGACTCTAGGCAATAACAAAAAATACACCTGCAGTGGAGATCCTCATGCATTGCAAAGTTTAAATGCTAATATTTTCTAAAGTGTAGAGAAACCCATATGGAAGAAAAATATATTTGAAATATATTTTAAAAATACTCTTCCCAAATAAATTTACATATATTTGAAATGCTACAATTTTGTCCATATTCAATATATTTCAAAATATATTTCAATAAATATATATACAGTCCGGTCCATAAATATTGGGACATCGACACAATTCTAAATTTTTTGGCTCTATACACCACCACAATGGATTTGAAATGAAACTAACAAGATGTGCTTTAACTGCAGACTGTCAGCTTTAATTTGAGGGTATTTACATCCAAATCAGGTGAACGATGTAGGAATTACAACAGTTTGCATACGTGCCTCCCACCTGGTTGCTCAGATAAAGGAAGCCTTCTGAAGCATGGAATAAGGTAATTATTTCTCCTTATTCCAGCACCCCTAGCGATAATGAGCATTTATCTCTTGCAGTGCATGGGGAACCCATAATTGTTTGTTTCATCCTGGAGTTCAGTTCTAAAGTGTAGTTACACAGTCAAATTTGAGAACCCCCCACCATATATACAGTAAGTTAGTTAGTCCCATTCTCATAGCATACCTATAATATATTAAAAAAAAATGGATCAAAAGTGCACTGACATACATTGCCTAATCCAAGTAATATCGTGATATCTTTTAGTAGGACAGAAAGTGTATATATATCTCTTACAACTTACATGAAGATCTGTCAGCACACTTCAGATAAAGTTAATTATAGTAAACATAACTCCCCAGCCCCCTTATAAGCATTACATAGAGGGGAGACCTAAAATGACTTTTCAGTTTTGTAAGTATCAGAAGAGAGCATGTAAACCAGCAATTTTGAAATATCTTTAAAATGTTGTATTGGCTGGAGGCCCATTTAAGTGACGAAAACCACACAGCTTAGGCCTTCTCATGGCCGCATTGCAGTCTTCGTCTCCTCCCATTGACAGGATAGTGTGGCAGGAAGAAGATCAAGAAATGAGTTTTATTGGTTGCAGCTGTGGACAGAGCTTAACCTCAACCATTGGACACACAAACATGAGGAGAAAGGGTTTTTGTGGGTGTTCAGAACTACCAAAAGCCTGTGGATAAGAGGCATGAGACTGCATTGCAAAGGAGAAAAAGCACAGGAAAGTGAGGAGAGAAAGAACCCCAGGAGAAGAGGTGCAGTCTGTTTGCATGGGAGAGATCCTGAGACCAGGGGCGGACTGACAACTCATGGGGCCCCCGGGTAATAGGGGATCATGGGGCCCCTGTGTCCTTGCCCAAACTCAAAAAAGCCTATGAAAAAGGTACCAGGGGCATCTCATGGGGCCCCTTACTGACCCCGGGCCCTCAGGCAGTGCCCGAGTTTCCAAATGGTCAGTCCGCCCCTGCCTGAGACTATGCAGCATGGACTGCAAATTCTTACAGGAAGAATCCAACACATGCAAACTTAAAAGGGAAGCCTCAGAGTGTGGTGTGACTGTTTGCCTGGCTTCTTGGTTGCCCTTGAACCAAGGACAACAACACAGCATCAGTGTAGAGACGGCTTTTGGCCAGCTGTATTTGTGCTAATCCTGCTTGCTGGCTACCTTGAGAAATTCTGCCATAGAAGAATCTGACCCCAATGATTGGCAAGATTCCTTGGGAATTACAATTACTTGAGAGTTACTACTCCAAAGAGTTACAAGCCCCATCTCCAGCGCATCTATTAACTCAATTGTCAGTTGGAGGCCAAACACTATAAGATACGCCACCTTGTTACCACATTCTTTATTAATGAAGGGATTTTGCATTGCAACTATCTTTGCTGTTAAATTAACAGAATTGTTCTCTTGTCTTGTGTTTTTGTGACTGTGCTCCTCACAGTCAATTTAATGTGTGTTGTTGTTCATTTAATTGTGTTGTTGAGCTTTTTATTATTCTGAAATTCTGTAATGTGCCAACCACATTATAAAAATATCTGTTATCATAGTTTAACTTGCAGGGTTTGTCCTGGCATTAATTAAAAAAATCCTTTACATTGCTAGTGGTGTGTCACTGAGTTGCCAAGGTCAAGTTAAACACGGGTCACCACTAGGAAGGGCTGGAGAACCCAAACATCCAGCAGCACCTTAGGGCATAAGTGCTACAGTTCTGGGATTTTCCAGTAGTCTCCTGGAACTTTTTGCCAGTTATGACTGCGCCAGGAAGTGCAAGGCAAGCCAGTAAGATGGACCCATCTGCTTAGTTGTACGAAGAACAAAATGGTCAACTGAGGTTGAAGTGTGGTGGCAACCATCCCTAATAATAGGTAAATAGGAGAGCAGATTCATCAGGCAGATACAGATCTGGAAACTGACTGTCTAGTGCATGTCCTACATACACAGACAAATCATGGTGTGTTCCACATCTACACATTCCTAGAATGAAAAAAAGACTAGGGGGTTGATTTACTAAAATTAGAGAGTGCAAAATCTGGTGCAACTGTGCATGGTAGCCATTAAGCTTCTAACTTAAGCCTGTTCAGTCATGCTTTTACAAAAAAACCTGGAAGCTGATTGATTTCTATGCAAAGCTGCACCAGATTTGGCGCTCTCCAGTTTTAGTAAATCAACCCTATTATGTCCTACTTTGGGGGTCCAAAGTAGTTGGGAGCCGAAGAAGTACTGCAGCCAGCATATAACATTAACCTTCAGTATATAGATGCACACTAGTATGGAAATGATACAAGCTTTATATAGGAAAATAGTATTATTATCATCATCATTATTATTAATATTAACAATAATAATAATACAGTTCCTCCAATGTACAAACAGGTATTTTCAGCAAGGAGTCCAACAAGAGTCCTTGAGGAACTGTTCACATTTAATCAGGTATATAGTTATTAATAAAGATACCACCAGATTAATGTTGCAGCAAAGTTCATTTGCAGGGGCCCCTGAGGATGCTCTTCCTACTGTTATCCATCCAGTCTGGAATGACGTTTTATACTGGAAGGTGACCACGTACATACAGTAGCACATACCTATATGGCACTATGCATGTTAGGTGCCATAATAACCACAGGACAGAGAAACGTTGTCCATCGCATAGATTCAGATATACACTCAAGAAACTATTGGTAGTTGCAGTTAAACTATTAAAAAATAGGGACACCTACAGCACATAATAGTCCTTTCTATCCTGGATTGAGCAGCATGGACAAAACATGTGGCTGATACTTTCTCTCCCTTTCTCTGCTTCCTCTTTCTGGGGTTTTAACCACTTGCCCTCCAGAGGATTTACCCCCCCCCCCTCTTTCCTGACCAGGCCATATTTTGCGATACGGCACTGCATTACTTTAACTGACAATTGCACGGTCATGCATTGATGCACCCAAATTAAATGTATGTCCATTTTTCCCACAAATAGAGCTTTCTTTCAGTTTTATTTGATCACCTGT
Source organism: Staurois parvus (assembly GCF_062004578.1). Taxonomy (NCBI): domain Eukaryota; kingdom Metazoa; phylum Chordata; class Amphibia; order Anura; family Ranidae; genus Staurois; species Staurois parvus. The sequence continues at coordinate 1,688,661 of NW_028318352.1, forward strand.
GCATTTTTAATTTTTTTAATAAAAATATTTTTGGCTTTTTGTTATAAAACATTTTCAGTAAAAAAATTTTAAAAATCAAATTGCGTCTTAAATTTATTCCAAAATGTATTCTGCTACATGTCTTTGATAAAAAAAATCCCAATATGTGTAAATTAATTGCTTTACGTGAAAGTTAAATCATCTACAAATGGTGGTATATATACTGGAATTTTTTTTATACTAGTAATAACGGTAATCAGTGACTTATAATGGGACTGCAGAACTGCGGCGAGCATTCTGACATGGGGGGAACTGACTAACTGCCACTGACATTCCAATGACACTAATACAGTGATCAGTGCTAATAAAAAGCACTGACACTGGGTAGGAAGGGGATAACATCTGGGGTAATCAAGGGGTTAACTGTGTGCTGTTTTACTGTGTGTACTGTGTGTGTTTTACTTGGGAAAATACTGCTGTGTATTTCTCTGCTGTGCAAAGAAATACACAGCAGCATGTTACTGCTGGCAGGAGAGAAACTTGTATTGTTTGTTTACACACATGTCTCTCCCCTATCAGTGATACTTGGCGATTGCCGGGTGCCAGTGAAGAATCTCTGTTTTTTTACATCCGTAGCCACCAATGACACCCCCTACCTGGAAATGCAAAATCATGTATATATATATACACGTGATTTTGCACAGCCCTGTAGCAGAAGTTCTGCTATAGGGTGATCGGGAAGCGGTTAAAGCCAGCCTCCTAGAGATAGGAAGTGCTAATACATAATTATACATAACACTGTGATATTAACAATAGAGGGCAGCGGATCTGTACACACTTGATGAAAAAATCAGCTCTGCCTGTTAACTATGGATATTGGAAGTTGTGCTTCCAGGAAAGATACCAATCCTGGCTGATAAGATTTTGAGACCTGGATAGACTTCTCAAGCCCTAGAAGATTGCAATACTCCAAAGGTTCTGAAAAAGAAAATCACTGAGAGTTGAGGGATGATCCTCAATCTAAAATTGGGATAGCTGGACTACTCTTCCTTGGATTACATTGAAACAATGTATATTATGTATGGAAGGGGCCGGGAGATCTTTCTGATCTACTGTACAAATTTGTCACACTTGTCAACAAAATGGAGAGATTAGGCAGATTAGAACAACATCAGATCATCCAAAAGTAAGGGATTGACTCACAAACTACGGACAAAGTCCAAATCAACCAAATTTTGCAGGATGTCCACTCAAACCATCATATAGTTTTTAAATACCTACAGAAAGGCTCTAGAGATTAACCAGATTATCCTAAGTTAGTGGGAAAAGTTAGAGAAGAGGAAGCTATGTTGGAAGAGAAGAACCAAGACTTTGTAAACTACTGACAGACTTGATACAATAAAGGAAAGGGTTCTATCAAGTTTTGCTCTGGTGGAAGAGATGTTTCATGAGAAAAATGAAAGTAAATTAGATGTTGAGTAAGACTCTGACCTGTCAGTTTAAGCATCAAGCGCAATCATACTCCGACACACAAAGTTAACTAGTCCAGGTAGTGGAGGCCCAGTTAGAAATGCATCAGAGAGTGGCTCAAGTAGTACAGGCTCAAGTGCAAATGCAACAATTCCTCACTGATATTTGAAAGACAGAGGTTCAAATGATAGACATAGGTAGGAATGATGGAACAGGCTCAAGCAGAGATGCCAATATTCAGAAGACTGTGCTTGCCCTGGCCTCAGAAAAGAAGGCATCTGGATCATGTGGCACTGGAAAATTTGCCAGATAAATACATTATGGCTGTGGAGAAACTGGAAACTTCAAGGCACAATGTCCAAAGTAGAAACCAATCTCAGATACAATAGTGGCAACTATAAAGGCCTTGCAGGAGATACAGCATAGGGAACCGGGTGTATAGAAAACATGAGATTTCCGTATAACGCCAGCCATTATATAGTTTTAGGTTTACTATTCATTTTTATTTTCACTGAACATAGCTTCTGCCTATATATTTTACCAACATATACTTTAGAGATTAGTTTGAGGTTTAGGGACCATGCACACTGAGGTTAAAAACGCTGCTTCTACAGGAGTTTCATGTTTTGCTGGTCAATGTTGCCCTATGCGTCCATGCATATTAGGACATTTTAAAGTGGAACTTCACTCTCTCAATGAACATTGACTATTTTTAATCCTTATGCTGCTAGTATCAGTAAATCGATAGGAAAGTATATCATACTTACTTGTTTCAAACTTTTGTTTACATCTCATTAGTTACGTCCTGGTTTCCAGGCCTAGGCAAATGATATCATACATCCCAGAAGGAGGAGGGGTTTTCTGACCTAAGCACACCCTCCTGCCTTCATGCCTTAGGGCAGATGCTGAATGCTCCTAAACTCTTTTAAAAGCTCCTAAACATTCCTAAACTCATGTACAAAAATGCTCTATATAACCACTTTTTTTCTGCCAAGGTGACTGTCATTTGATATTAAAGCTTTCTTACAAAAAAAATAAACATGTCAAACTAACCTGAGCCCACTCTCGATCCAGTGATGTGCTTGGGAGCTGTCCTAGCTCTCTCTCTCCTCAGTGGCTGAGACACAGGCTTCTACTGCTGTCAATCATAGCCAGTGATCCAATGAGGAGAGTGCGGGGGGTGGGGCAGAGCAGAGCCACAGCTCTATGTGTCTTATGGACGTATAGAGCGGGACTCAGGAGCGAGCACGCACTAGTGCCCTCACAGCAAGCAGCTTGCTATTGTGGGGCACTTGTCAAAGGGGAGGGGCCAGGAGCATGGGTTTTGCACAGAGCAGCCATGATCCTCTTCTTCTTGGGTCCTCAACCTGTGCTCCTGGCCCCTCCCCCTTGACCCGTGCCCCCAATAGCAAGCAGCTTGCTATGAGGGCACTAGTGCGAGCTCGCTCCTGAGTCCTGCTCTATACGTCCATAAGACACATAGAGCTGTGGCTCTGCTCTGCCCCACCCCTCGCTCTCTCCTCATTGGCTCACTGGCTATGTTTGACAGCAATAGAAGCCTGTGCCTCAGCCACTGAGGAGAGAGAGATCTAGGACAGCTCCTGTGCACATCGCTGGATCGAGAGGGGACTCAGGTGGGGATCAGTGGTGGCTGTGAGGGGAGCAGCACATAGAAGGTTTTCTAGCTTCATGCATAGAAGAAACCTTGAGACTTCACAACCACTTTAAGCCCAGTGTGCATGGACCCTTAGGTTTATGTGTTAGAGAGGGGTTTAGAGGTTTGGTTTATGGTTAGCTTTAGGTTTAAGAGTTACATTGAGGTTAAGCCTCAAGTACTGTAGCTGTTATTTCTTTCCATGGTAAATGATAAACTTATTTTTAAAAGATGAAAATGAACGAACAAAGATAACTACTTTGCATTTTGTGCAGATTACATAATGTTACATGGCTGCAACCATATAGGAAGTTTAACATAATCTAGTAATAAATGTTACTGTATTATATCAAAGAATGCGTGTTTAATACAAGTATACTGGATTATTATACCTTTTTGCCTGCTGAAGTAGGGACTAACGTCATCTGATGTAACAGCCGTTTTCACCCAATGAATCTCACATTGTTCTAGCAAAGCCAAGAACTTCAAAAGAGAACCAAAACTATTATTGCAAATCTGTTTATACTGAGCAGGAGTGACAGATTATGAAGCAGCCTGGGACTACTTAAAAGAAAAATTATAGAGGCTACAATCACTTCCTGTACCATACGCAACTGGGTAATCCTGATCATGTAAGCTTCACTTGGCACTGCCACTCGTGGAGTTTTAGGCAACAGCTTACATATTACATACCCAACATTAAAATGCTAACAATTTCATGCACATTATAAAGAAAGCAACAGTGATCTGAGGTTTTAATATACCTATATACGGTATACTGTATCTAACATTTTAGAGGGTGGACAGCACCAACAGGTAAAGATAGTTATCCATGAACGTAATCAAGTGTGCCCCCAAAAACACCACAAAATACAAGGCGGTTACAGCACATAAAGCATAATTATTTACCCCTATTAAAGAATAATCAAGCAACTTCAGCCATCCCTGCCCTTTTAATAGCTTCAGCATCCCTGCCCTTTTAATAGCTTCAGACATCCCTGCCCTTTTAATGACTTACACTATGAAGTAGAAATGGAGATACTGTATGTCTGTGCTCATGTCCTAGATAGCTTCAATATATACAACACATGGGATACTAAAGAGCTGTAACCACATCTTAACACTTACATATGCATAGCAATCCTTACAAAAGGGATTCTTAGTTCACATTTATTGAAATACGTGTTCAAGCTGACAGAATGGGGTTTATTTACTAAAGCTGGAGAGTCCAAAATCAGACTCCCTTCTGCAGATTGGTTTCTATGCAGAAGGGAGTCTGATTTTGGACTCTCCAGCTTTAGTAAATAAACCCCAATGCATCAAAGAGATCTTTCTCTGGATAGACCCTACTCTTCCTTGCAGATTGCCAATACCTTACTTGCTAAATAGCATGCTCTTAGGAGCATGGACATGTAACGCAAATGTGGAGCAGACACAGCTGGAGATGAGCTACAGATCAAAATCCAGCGAGTCACGTCCAAAATGAGAAAAAAAAAACACATTGACCCTGACCAATTCTGCAACTCCATTTGCAGCCCCAAACATGGAAGGAGCCTCCACCATGCTTCACTGTTGATTGCAGACATTCATTATTATTATTATTATATAGTATTTATATAGCGCCAATAGTTTGCTCAGCGCTGTACATTAAAATGGGAGACAGTACAGTAATAATACAATACAATACACAATACAATACAATGCACCGCTCTCTAGTCTTTCGGAAACAACCAGCCTTTTGCTACAACGAAATATTCCAAATTTTGATTCATCAGTCCAGAGCACCTGCTGACATTTTTCTGCACCCCAGTTCCTATGTTTTTATGCATAGCTGAGTTGCTTAGCCTTATTTCCACGTCCTATACATAAAAACATAGGAACTGGGGTGCAGAAAAATGGCAGCAGGTAATCTGGACTGATGAGTCAAAATTTGGAATATTTGGCTGTAGCAAAAGGCAGTTTGTTTGTGAAGGGCTGGAGAGCAGTACAATACAGGGGCAGACTGACCATTTGGAAACTGCCCGAGGGCCCGGGCTCAGTAGGGGGCCCTATGAGATGCCCCTGGTACCTTTTTCATAGGCTTTTTTGAGTTTGGGCAAAGACACAGGGGCCCCATGATCCCCTATTGCCCGGGGGCCCCATGAGTTGTTAGTCCGCCCCTGGTACAATAATAAGTTTCTGCAGGCAACAGTGAAGCACGGTGGAGGTTCCTTGCAAGATTGGGGCTGCATTTCTGAAAATTGAATTGGAGATTTGGTCAGGATCAATGGTGTTCTCATTGCTGAGAGATACAGGCAGATACTTGTTCATCATGCCATACCATCAGGGATTTATACTGCAGCAGGACAACAACATACAGCTAATGTCATTAAGAACTAGAAGAACAAGGAGTCCTGGAAGTGACAGTGTGGTCCCCACAAAGCCCTGATCTCATCTCAACATCTTGGAGTCTGTCTGGGATTACATGAAGAGACAGAAGGATTTGAGGCAGTCTCCTTCAAGATATTTGGAACAGCCTGCCTGCTAAGCTTCTTATAAAAAAAAATTATATATATATATATATATATATATATATATATATATATATATATATTTATACACACACAGTATATATAGTGAAGGGAGCCTCACGCCTGGCCCATGAAAAGGGGACCTTACAGCGGAAGGACTCCAAAAATATATATGTACATTTGATATATGAACACTCCTATGAGATAAAGTCCTATTTTATCTAACATTATATATTTTAAGGCAATTTTCAGCAATGTAAACAATGAGGTACCTTACGAGTATTACAAAAAAAAAAAGAGAACCAAATTAGGTTACACAATCTGTACAACAGTGGAAGCATTCTTCTTTCTAAAGAGGCGACCCTCCAACAAGCAAAGGTGACCAAAAAATTTGGCATTAAACATCCTAGTAGTGAGTATTAACATGAAGACTGCCCCCTAGGGGCGAAACTCTTGACTCTTTGTCTCTCTTTTCCTTTCCAGAGCCCTAGAATGAGATAAAGGAAAAAACATCCTAACTACCTATACCTATCTACATTTTAATTCAGCAACCAGTTGAATTTCCCAGCTAGGGAACTGTACAGGCTACCAGTCCTTGCACATGAAATTTCTGAGCCAGGCTCTACATCCCAGAGTCCATGTAACCCAGCAAGGGTCTAAAGAACATGGATATCCATATAACCAAGAAAAGAGATCATAACGTATCCACACAAAGATCTCCTTTCAGCAAATTGGAAGTTGGGTAGAAAGTCTCCACCTGCCAACACTTAATGAAATGTAAAGGGTCCCAAGTAGATAGGCAGCCATTCCAGGCGAATGACTGCAGGCACTTTCCTTCTTCTTTGGTCTCACCCGCACAGTTTTGCACCCACATCATTACACAGGACCCCTCCCTCACACTATGCTCATCATTATACAGAACCCCCCTCCCCCATACTGCCCCCATTATTACACAGGTCCCCCCTCCCCCACCATTACACAGGATCCTTCCCCTATTCTCCCTTATCATTACACAAGAGCCCTCCCCCCATACTACCTCCCATTATTACACACAACCCCCATGCCACATCAGTACACAGTACTCCCTCCCCTATACTACCCCCGTGACTCCAGAAGGTAGGGAGGGGGTTATTGTTTAGGGTGGAGAGGTGGGGAGAGGGTTATTGTTTAGGGTGGAGAAGTGAGCAGGGGGTTTTTGTTAAGGGTGGAGAGGCAGAAAGGGGGTATTGTTTAGAGTGGGGAGGCAGTTATTGTTTAGGGTAGAGAGAGGTTATTGTTTAGGGTGGAGAGGTGGGGGAGGGGGTTATTGTTTAAGGTGAAGAGGCAGGTGAGGGGGTTATTGAGGGAGGAGAGGAGGGGGTTATTGTTTAGGGTGGAGAGGTGGGAGATGGGGTTATTATTTAGGGTGGAGAGGTGTGTTAAATCCCACTCAGTCCTCAGACAGTAACCAGGCAGATAGTGTTTTTTTTGTTCTTATATTAGTTTTGTAGAAAGGGGAGAGGGATTGTTAAAAGCTTTGAGATGCCCAGAACTAAATAACTGGAATGAAGACACTATCTAGCAGCAGTTAACAGAAGTAAAGCAGAGTTTTCTACACAAAAGTAGGAACAGCTTTAGCACAAGTGGGCTTCCTCTAGGTCTCTAGGTCGCAGCCCTGGCAGCAGATCTGGAAAAGTTATTATTTTTTGTCTAGTTTTATTTTTCATTTAACCCAATGTAAGATGATTAAATATGTAATTTATTGATACATACACAATGGTGACTAGGCTGCATTTACATTGAGCTTGCACTGAATGCAACTGTGCTGTGTGTCACTTTAGGGACAATTCATAGTTGCAGTGAGCATAAGTGGAGTACAGCTCCAGGTAAAACATATACAGCGAGAGGTAGAGACGTGGTGAGCAGATCATTCAAGGTAGACTCCAAAATATGACCCAAAAGGGTTGATTTACTAAAACTGGTGAGTGCAAAATCTGGTGCAGCTGTCAATGAGAGCCAATCAGCTTCTAACTTCAGTTTGTTTTATTAAGCTTTGACAATAAAACCTGGAAGATGATTGGTTTCTATGCAGAACTGCACCAGATTTTGCACTCACCAGTTTTTGTAAATCAACCCCATAGTTTAATTAATAGTACAGGTACCATATGTGAATCATGGAATAAAATGAATGTGTTTTAACCAGATGTCTCATGCATTATTCTGCAAATATCTAATAATCATTTCACTTGGATAAATTGTTTCATAGATTTATATAAATGAGTTTACTGACCTTGCAATTGTTGTCCAAAAAAAAAACAAAAAAAACAGCATATTGTGATATTTTCTGAACTAGTACAGAACCAAAATGAAACCATTTTTGCTGTCGGAATTTGAAATTCTTTGTAAACAATCATATATCATCAAAGTTTTCTACTTTTTCCAGGAATATTTGACCTCCCCTCTCCAGATGATTTAAGTTTCGGGAAGCAGAAGATAAGGATTTGTCTTGACTTTTAAAGGCAATCAGGGTAAATGATTGCACTTGGGCTTCCTTTCTTCCTTCAATATATCTGTAAAATGGAGCCTATTTTTGATGTAGGTGATGTCCCATTTCCTGTAGAAGATCATGACTGAATCGTTGGTAAATTAAACCAACATCTAAACTATCAGGAATCTGGAGCGAGGTAAAGTAAAACAATTATGTTGGTCTTATTATCTGCAGCCTTAGCAGACAGCTGATGTATGATCATAGAGGCTCTAGTGCTTAACCAAAAGAACTTGAAATATCCTTTGGTTTAAGGAAAACAAAATGAATAATTACAGGAGGGATAACAGAATATCATCTTGATGGACTTTAAATGGGCTCCATATAGACTGAACTTAAATTAACAATCCTGCTTACATATATGCATAAAGGAGCACTGTACACATTTGCAATCTCTCTCCCTTACTTCAAAAACTGAGCAGAAAATCTCAATGATGTGTTATTATTATAGAAATAACAGATGGCACAATCTAAGTGTAATAAGTAGGATACATTTATTAATTAATATAGCAAATTGGCAACTCACATAGAGCCAGTAAAGATTCATTTAAAATCAAAGTCAGGCTTGGGTGTTGTAGATCTCAGCACAATAGTGAGTTAGATTCCAGTCCAGGATAAAGTGTTCAGGGCTGTCAACTGGGTAAACCTATAAGGAGAAGACAACATCAGAGTGCCACATATAAGAGGTATGGTAAACACACATAAAGTGGGTAACTCACAGATTCATGAAAGAATTAATGCTTATCAAAAAGTCTAGGTCGGCAGCTTGATAGTGTCCGCATTAGGTGTGTCTTGCCTCAAAAATCCAAGTTTGGCAGCAATTTTTTAGGTAAAGCCAGAGGTGCATGGCGTCAAGAAGTACCTGATGAGATTGACAAAGTGCATAGCAGCTGTTTATTCATAAATATACCTTACCTACTACACTCACCTTGTGCCCTTTGCTATTTCTAATTTTATTTGTTCTAGAGATTCTTTAGTCTCATAGAGGTGGTGCACTGAGTTTCCATTTGAGGACTTTACACTTTTCCTGCTATAGACAAACTCTTTATACATATGGGCATCAGCTGACTCTATATTAGTGCATCATAACCACTTTCTCTTGTTAATGTTATTTTTTGCAAAAGGACAATTTATACTGTTAATCAATTACAGGGGCAACTGTTTGCCTCGAGTCCAGCTACTTTGTGCCATACCAACATACTCACAGAAGTTTAGATAAAACCAAATGGATGCAATTAAGAGTAACATGTATCCAGAGACAACATAAGTACTGTCCCGACACAACCAGGAACCTCAGCAGAGACACAATCAGTAATTCCATGTCTTCTGCAGAGATGTTTATTCTGCAGAGACACAATCAGGATGACCGTACTGCACATGCATGCAGGGCTGCTGTTAGAAACCACAGGGCCCCTTACAGCCAACACAACAGGGCCCACCCAAACCACAGGGCCCCATATAGTAAACCTAACAGGGCCCCCATCTCCACAAAAAAAAAACACAGTTTACTGTGCTTCAGTTATGAATGAACAGCAATGATCACTCACTGTGTTTATTTGGGAATGGAAGGGGCTGGTAAATTACTGGAACTTATCCCCTGTATGTTTCTTTCTATAGCAGCTGAAAGGCAACCCGGGGGGGGGGGGGAGAAAACAGAGTTTCAGCTGCTGCAGGGAGAGTCATACAGGGGATTGGTTCCAGTAATTTACCCGTTCACCCTTCCTGCCCACATCTGATTCACCCAGCTGCCTAAGCCCCTCTGCTTTCCTGGGCCCCATACAGGAGGACTGGTGGTTCCCCCTTATCCACTGCCCTGCATGCATGTCTATAGAGACACATTCTGCATCCTGCTGGCACAACTTAGAACATGTCTGCAGAGACACAATCAGTACTATACTAAAACAGTCAGAAATATGTTTGCAGAGAAACAATCAGTACCATACTGTCAATCACAAAAATTCTGCAGACATAGAACCAGAGACCATAAGGACATAACCACAAGCATGTCCCAAGGCACACGATCAGGACTGTACTGACACAACCAGAAACGTCCACAGAGACAAAAACAGTACTGAATTTACACTACCAGGATCATGTCTGCAGAGACACAATCAATGCTGTACTGACACAAGTAGAAACACATCCAAAGTGACACAAACAGTACTCTACTGACACAAGTAGTCAAAGCACACCCTGCTGATAGGATTGTCTTTTTTTACAGAAGAGTTTCTTTTGATTAGAACATTGTGCAGCAGCTAGTGAATACAGAGCAGTGATATGTTGTATGTAACATACAAAACTGTAGACAGTGGTGCAATATTTTCCAACTGAGGTGTCCTCAGAGGCGCTGTTGCAACAGCCCAATCTGAGAGATCCTTTGTTAACTCCTGAGATGTAGGAGGGAGAGAGCACTGTTAACTTCCGTGTACAGAGAAGGCAGTGATCTTAGCCCTCACCTCCTCCCAGCTCTCTCCTGCTCTCTGTACTACTGCAAAACAGAAGACTATGCTGGCCAACCACTCATGTCCTACCAACTGATGATGTTATCGGTTGCTAAGGACATGTCAGGTGGCCAGCTTGGCTTTCTGTTTTGCTGGCAATAGTACAGAAAGGAGCAGAGAGTCTGGAAGAGGTGCGGGCTGAGCTTTCTGCCTCCTCTGTATACAGAAGAGAACAGTGCTCTCTCCCTCCTCTATCTCAGAAGTTAACAGAGAATTGTTCAGACTGGAAAGTACAGGAGAGAGAAGCTTGGGGAGAGGTAAGAGCACAACCCACACCTCCTGGCTCTCTCTTCCTCTCTGCTGCTGTCACTACTCATTTGGGGGCAGAATCTATGCTTGGGGGGGATTTGCAGGGGATGTTGTGCTAGGAGAGGGGATTGGGGGGGGTTGTGCTAGGAGGGGGATTTGGGGGGTGCTAGGAGGAGGGATTTGAGGGGTTGTGCTGGGAGGAGGGTTTGGGGGGGTGCTAGGAGGAGGGATTTGGGGTTATGCTAGGAGAGGGTGATTTGTGCTAAAAGGGGGCATTTAGGGGGGAGAAGATTTACAACCTAAAGACCACAATTTAGGGCTTGTTCACACCAGATGCAGTTTTGCTGTACCACATAAAATGCACTGCCTTTTGCAGATGTATGTGATTAATTAATTCTTAAGGACACCCCCAGGCATAAAAGAATACAGTGTGTGGGAGTGAGCAAAAAAACGCACACATTTGGAAGCACCTCCTGGTGTGAACGTGCCCTCAGACTGGTATGTTCCAGGACTGTGAACAATTCTAAAGGGTGCCTTGACTGAAAAAAGGTTGAAAGACAGTATTTTATGTTCAGCATGATATTCAGAGTACAGCAGTCTACACTGTGTGCAGAACGATGTACAGAAACCAACAATAATTTTCCATATTCCTAAACCAGGAGATATAGTAAAAAGCCAGTGGTCAGTGGGAAGATCAGTACACCCTAATGTCAGTAGTCAGTGGAAGGATAAGTGGCCATGTGCTAGCTGTGAGTGGAATGAAGAACACCGGTTGCAGTCAGTGGTAGAAAGAAACATGCACTGATAACAGTGAGGCTACAGGGATGCACAGTGTTCTGTATGCACACTGTTCTGTAGTCCCAGTGAAGGAGCATACATGCAAGCTAAACATGCAGATGGTAATTTCCAAATGGAATCTTAGTGCTGGCAGGATCTCCAAGTAAACAGAAAAGCATTTAATAAAAAGTATTTTCTTAATAAAATGCACACAGTGACACTAGATGCTACTTATAGTGAGATATAGCTTTAGGATTTTCATAAACTTTAAAGTGGTTCTAAAACCAAAATTACTTTACATTACTTGCATTAAGCCAAAGAAAAAAAATTCCACTAGTTGTCCTTCCTACCCCTCCTTTCTAAATACTTTACTGTCTGCAGCATTGCTGGCTCTCTCTCTCCGCTTTCACAGGCGCAGAGACAGCAGCAAGAGCCAATGGCTCCTGCTGCTGTCAATTAAATGCTATGAGGAGGGAGCAGCGGGCGGGAACTGAACTGTGTGTGTCAATAGATGCACACAGCCTGGCTCAGGAGCAAACCAGCAGGTGAACTACCATAGGTCTTGGCTTCCTATGGGACACACAGAGGAGCTGAGAGAGCTAATGGGGGGACCCCAGAATAGAAGGTTGGTGGCTGCTCTGTGCAATACTATTGGACAGAGCAGGTAAACATAATGTTTGTTATTAAAAAAAAATGTATATATATATATTATATATTATATTGCCAAAAGTAATCTGATGCCCTTACATGCACATGAACTTTAATGGCATCCCAGTGTTAGTCTGTAGGGTTCAGTATTGAGTTGGTCCACCCTTTGCAGCTATAAAAGCTTCAACTCTTCTGGGAAGGCTGTCCACAAGGTCTAGCAGTGTGTCTATGGGAATGTTTGACCATTCTTCCAGAAGCGCATTTGTGAGGTTAGGCACTGATGTCCGACAAGAAGGCCTGGCTCGCAGTCTCCGCTCTAATTCATCCCAAAGGTGTTCTATCGGGTTGAGGTCAGGACTCTGTGCAGGCCAGTCAAGTTCCTCCACATCAAACTCGCTCATCCATGTCTTTATGGACCTTGCTTTATGCACTGCCATGCAGTCCTGTTGGAACAGGAAGGGGCCATCCCCAAACTGTTCCCACAAAGTTGGGAGCATGAAATTGTCCAAAATGTCTTGGTATGCTGACGCCTTAAGAGTTCCCTTCAATGGATCTAACGAGCCAAGCCCAACCCCTGAAAAACAACCCCAGACCATAATCCCTCCTCCACCAAACTTTACACTTGGCACAGTGCAGTCAGGATAGTACTGTTCTCCTGGCAACTGCCAAAACCACACACATTCTCAGATTGCCAGAAGACAGAGCAGTGTGATTCGTCACTCCAGAGAACACATCTATACTGCTCTAGAGTCCAGTGGTGGCATGCTTTACACCACTGTATCCGACGCTTTGCATTGCAATTGGTGATGTAAGGCTTGGATGCAGCTGCTTGGCCATGGAAACCCAATCCATGAACCTCTCCACGCACTGTTGTTGTGCTAATCTGAAGTTTGGAGCTCTTTAGCTATTGACTCTGCAGACAGTTGGCGACTACTGTGCACTGTGTGCTTCAGCATATGCTGACCCTGCTCTGTCATTTTATGAGGCCTACCACTTTGTGGCTGAGTTGCTGTTGTTCCCAGTTGCTTCCTCTAACAGTTGAGCATGGAATATTTAGTAGCAAGGAAATTTCATGGATGGACTTATTGCACAGGTGGCAACCTATCACGGTACCACACTTGAATTCACTGAGATCCTGAGAGCGACCCATTCTTTCACAAATGTTTGTAGAAGCCGTCTGCATGCCTAGGTGCTTGATTTTATACACCTGTGGCCATGGAGGTGATTGAAACACTTGAATCCAATGATTTGGAGGGGTGTCCCAATACTTTTGACAGTATAGTGTATATGTATATGTATATCCTTTACAACAGTTTTAAATTCAAATTAAGCAATCTGAACTGTTAAAGTTTCATACTCATGACTCCAACCCGTGTACCTGTGTCTGCCATATCACAGCTGTACATCACACTTTTTATTATTGTAGCATTTGCAGGATTTGCTTATGTTATGGGTGTACTAGGTATAACTAAAGCTTTAAATGTTTTTAACAGTTTGGCTTTAGGTCAATTATTAGCTTAAAAACAATTGAAAGTAAAAGAATGATTTTTAATTAAACATGATTTGAAATCATAAAGTTTACCTAAACCTTATGTTCTTCTTGCTCAAAGGAGGGAAAATGAACGGTTAAAGGGTGAATTTATTTTGAAGAATAGCAGTTACAAAACAGAAATCCCTTGGGGAACGTGGAGTATCCCACTAGGTGTGTTTGCTGGTAACCAGATGTACAAGACTGATAGAATTGGAGTATTTCTGTATCCTGGAGCTTTATCATACTGTTATATTCCATGCATGTAGCATAGGTAAAAATGTGAGGAATGAGGCATGCCTGATAAATGTGTGCGGAGGCATTTGTGTGTAGTACAGAATCACAGAAGCTGAACTCTAATAGGGAAATCTAAGGCCAGGGAAATAATGACAAGTCAGGCACATTTATATATTTAATTGTCACATCGGAAGCATGCAGTACAGGAAGTCATATCCTACTGATTAATCGCAGGTAATAATCATTATTAATACCTCTGTCAACCAGTGCAGTCTCTTTTTTTTTTTTCTCCTGCAAAATTAAGGATTCAATTAATACAACAGAAAAAAATAAAAAGGAAAATAAATTCTACTGAACTCACAAAATGTTATCTTATCTTAACAAAATGTTATCTTATCAAAAAATGATTATCAAAACCTACAATTCAGTCCTCATGCACACTGGATGTTTTGATAATGCTTGCAACGTTAGCTGTGTAAAGTCACGTTAAAAACATGAGGTTTTCAGCTTTTTTTAGCATTTTTGCATTAGTGTTTTGCCACATTTAGCAGCGTTTTCCTACATTTGCATGTTCTTACCAAAAAAATATTTTTTTGGTCAAAAATAGTCCAAAAATGCTGGTTTGTGGCGTTTTGATTTACCACGTTTTGCCGTATTTTTCAGTGTTAGAGCATTTTTACAGCTAAAAAACTCCTCTAGAAACCCACTAGTGCTGTTTTTTTTTTCCAGCCAAAAAAACGTTGATTTCAGTCTATGTGTGCATGGACACATAGGATAACATGCTGGGGAGTTTATAGCTGTAGAAAAAAAGTCACAAAATGTCAAAAGCCAAAAACAGCAGCTGTAAAAATGTCCAGTGTGCATGAGGACTTAAAATAAAACACAAAACAACCCGATGCCATTATAAAATGTGTTTAAAATCACTGTATAAGAGTAACCCACATTCAAGCCAACCAACCCCTCACAATACTCCATGTAATTACCAAATGGAATACAAGACACTTTGTAATATATATATTGAACTGTATTCCAGTGCCTTCATATGGCAAAAATGTTGTTACAGAGTGTCCATGCAAGACTTAATAGTAAAAATACCTTTGCAAATGTCTCAACATTCATGTAAAAGTAATGTGTAATGCCCATAATGTTTGCAATATGTGTGTATTGTAATTTTCTATTTGTTGCTTGTCACTGGGTGAATGTAACATTCCCCTATCATTTGATCCTATGAGAAAACAGCCATTAAAGTAGATGTCCAGTCAAAAACTTAAACCTGCTCCCAACCCCACTCTAAGCTATATATTAACTACTCTTTAAAGGAAAGATGCTTATACTTACCTATTCCCTGTGCGCTCTGGTTCAGTCACATGATTGGCTCCCAATGTAGAGGAGGGACAGCCAACAACGGATGCCCCCATAGTAAGCCTATGGAAGACAACACTATATAGGCATTGCAGCCATTGTCGTGATCTCTCCTCTGCACTAAAGCATGCTGCTGGGGAGATCATGTGACCGGACCAGAGTGCTCAGAATAGGTAAGTATAAGCATCTCTCCAGTGCAGGGTAGATAGTATAGGGCTTAGAATGAAGGTGGAAGCAGGTTTAACTTTAGTTTTTGACTGGATTTCCATTAGACCATAAGAATTTAAGAACATTCACCAACAGAGAAAATAACCTTACACTATAGGCTAAGAATATCCGACCAGCAGGAGAAAAATTATGAGGAAAAACTCAGCACTGTGTACACTGTCTATGAATATTCCTGTGTGAAAGGCCAAACAAATGGGTGTTCAGCTAAGCAAAGTTCCTGATTATTAGGAAACAGGCAACAGGTGGCATTCTAACAACCATACCTGCCCAGCAGAACTGTCAGCCAGGGAAACCTGACTAACAGGTGAATATAAAAAAATGGATAGTGTAAAAAAAAACCAATAAAACAAATGGCATGGTACTGGGCATTTGGCCTCCTGGTTGTTAAGGAGCTATTGTAACAACCAGTGACTCAAAATTGCCCAACTCATTCAGCTGTCAGCCAGGGATTCCTGATTGAGAGGTGGATATAAACAAAGGGACAATGTAAAAAAAAAAATGGCATGTGCCTCGTAAAAAATTCTTTTCAGGTCTGGAATGGATTTTAAGGTGGACTCTATAAAAAAAACATGGTGTAGGATCTCCCAAAATTCATACCAAACCCTTCAGGTCTGACATGAATTTTCAGGGGGAACCCAAGAAAAAAAATTTCAAAAATGACATGGGTTCCCCAAATTTCATACCCTTTCCGTATGGTTCACATTTTAAGGGGGAACCCCATGCAAGAAACAATAAAAAAGCATGGAGGTCTACCGAAATTCATAGCAGAAGCTTATCAGAGCATGCAGCCTGGTGGGCCAGGAAAGGGGGGACAAGCATGCAACCCCCTCCCACCTAAACTATAACAGGCCACACACCCTCAATGTATTGGGCACCTTGCCAGTGGGGACCCCCCTGGCAAACCACCTTGTCCCCATGTTGTTGGGGACACCCTGGCCTGGTGGTTGCAGGGGTCTTCGGACAAGGAGCTTATTGGAACAAAAATCAAAATTTTCTGGACATGATGTCCATCAAAAAACAAATGGACTTTTAAGGTGCATGCATGTCTCTAAGACAGGTGCCTGTAAATTTCTCAGACAGTATATCCAATAATGTCAGTCTATATATATGTGTGGGATGTGGTGCAAGGATTTTATTAGGATGGTAGAGCTGTCTTTGTGTTAATATTTAATGAAATATGGAAGCTCCATTTAACAATAAGCCCCCCCAGATATTGCCCCCCATGTTAATGAGCAGGGGTTACATAGTACCCCTACTCATTCAAAAAAAATGTCAATTAAAAAAAAAAAAACTTTAAAAAAAAATTCCTTCAATAAAAATAGTCCACACCCATTGTAATTCCACCCTGAATCACGCTGTCCAGTGGTGCAGATGCATGTCATGATACCCACCACTCCACCAAAAGAAAAAAATCCACTGCCAGCCTAGGAACCTAATACATCACTTGACATCTCCATGTTCGGGTCGCAAATAAAGTAATCTAAGGGGCAGTGAGCATGACTGTAAGGGATTTCCGGCAAGACGAATCACGATCTGAAATGCGCATGCGCATAGGAATTCCCAGAGAAGAATTACCGGTTGTGCGCATGCGTGCAGAAATGCGTGATCGCACACACTCACGGTGAAGATTGGCACCAGACGGCCTATTTAAGGAGTGTCTCTGCCCATGTTGAGTGCTGACTGGTCTTCAGCTCCCCCGTGTCCTGCTTGTTCCTGTGTGATTCCTTTGTTGCTGACCCGGCTTGTTCCTCATCTGACTCTGATTGCTCTCCTGATTGATACTGGTTCCTGACTTCGGCTCTGCTCCTGACCTTGGCTTTCATTCTGATTCTGTATCATGCTGCCCGACTGTTGGTGACCCTGGCTATTCCCATGACACTGCTCCTGTCTCTTACCCTCACTACCTGCCTTTCTCTGGTGCACGCCTCGCAATCTACAAGACCTGCTCTGCTTGTTCAAAAATTGGTTTAAATATTAACCGCGCTCTAATATCCACAAAAAAGTGTAAATCAAAAAGTGCTAAGTGCTTATAAATAAATAAAATATGAGAATGAATGATATAACGTGGTTGATTATATAAAATTATGACTTGTGAAAAATAAATTAATATTAAACGTAACTAATTATATAAAATTATAACTAGTGGAAAATAAATTCATATCATATTATCACGTCACTAAATGTGCAATCCTTATAACAATGTGCAAATCTTCCATCAGTGAAAAAAATTCATCATATAATTTGATAAGTGAAATTAAAAAATAAATAAAAGATAATAAATATTATAAAATATAGAAATAATAAAAAGTCTCTGAAAAAACAACAACAATAATATCCCAATGTGCAAAGTGAATGTCCAGCATGGATGGATATACTCTCCTTCAATATGAAGATATGGTCTTTGCTGTAATGTTGAGAACCTGTGTGACTGCAGGACTGTGAGGGATACTCTTTAAATGAACAATTTAGAAGACGATTGGTTACCATGCACAGCTGTATCAGCTTCTGAGCGATCCAGTTTAAGTAAATCTCCCTCTTCATGTCTACAGTTAGAAGTATCTAATACGACTGGGATGGCCTCAGATGGACAATGTGTGAAAACAATGGAATATAATTTAATATCCATACAACAAAGTCTCTTTTGTTCAGCTTAGTGATTACATATCATGTAGACAAACAAAATACATTCTACTGTTTGTGTGAGTGGCTGATCAGTTTGAATGTGGGGGTATCCCAAATACGGTGTTTTTAGACAGGTCACTCACATTTTTTTCTTGGTAGGTGAAAATGTGATTTATTTTGTATTGAAGGTTTTGATTTCGATTTTGATTTTTTATAAGATGAATGCAATAGAACTTTGTTTTTCTTTGCTCTGCTGTATTAATTTAAATTCATATTTTACGTTTGTATTTTTTAGCATACTAGGACCTGTAAAATTGTTTAGAGCCCACCTATGTATGTGCATAAGGCTCTGACTATATAATGAAATAACTGTACGGTGAAGATGCGCTGAATATATTACTGTTTATTAAATTCAAGGATTGCCAAACAAAAAACTACACATTCTCTTTGAACAAATATTAAATTTTTGTGACAATCCTTCCTGCACAGTCGATGAACTGCATTCAATTTATCTGCTGTCTGTGAAGGGGCCCTTTCATGTTTTATCTTCATATCAAATGATACTATCAATATGCCATCAGCACCCAGCAGCATACAACTCAATAGGATTTGTTAATCATTTCTGGTGGTTTTGCCTAATTATTGAATTATTTTTGTAAATTAATTGTATCTCATATTAAAGAAAAGGGTAACAGTTCTTCTTAATCCTTGGAAAATCTTATTTTATTTACAATTATTAACTGATATAGGAAGTCATGGAAGAAATGGATTACTAGGCAATATTTTATTCTAGTTTTTCTGATTTTGTATTTTATGTGGCTAAGGATTTCTGGCTTTTTTGCAAGTTGCATTAATAAAAAAAACTCTATAATGAAAAATACATCCAGTCCCTTGATGAAGAAGACCAATAACATTATACTTTATCACTAACATCATTTCTGCACAGTTTATCAAACCTCCTGTGAATCGATCCTACCCTCTCATGCACAGTCACTCTGTAATGTTCAGATTATTACAAACTTTTTGTACTATATTTTGTACTATTTTGTACTATTTTTATGTTCAGATTCATAGGGTCCTATGGTGACATACTGAAATTTTCGCTCAATCCCCTTGTACAGCACACCAGCTGTGTTGGACCACATTTTTAGTAGGTTGATCAGCTACCTTTCCTACTGGAACCTGGATGAAAACGTTGAACATACATGCTAAATAGAAAAAAACCTGGTGAACTATTACAAAGGAAAATGGAGATGTCGCACTACAGATTATGTTCCCCACTGTCATATGGCTGTACCAATTATTCAAACTTTTTGTTCTATAAGTTTATCCTCTTGCCAACCACATAAAGCATATATGTGGCAACATGAATAGTGGTCTTTAACACCCAACCCCTGCAAATGTGAGTCCATGGTAGCCTGAGATTACACCGCATTCCAAATTATTATGCAAATTCTATTTAAGTGTCACAAAGATGAAATATTTTGTTTTTCAGTTTAACTCATGGATGACATTGTGTCTCAGGGCTCTTTTGATCACTGAAAACAATCTCGGACACCTGTGATAATTAGTTTGGCAGGTGAGCCCAATTTAAGGAAAAACTAGTAAAGGAGGGTGTTCCACATTATTAAGCAGAGCACCATTTTCAAGCAATATGGGGAAGAAAAAGGATCTCTCTGCTGCCGAAAAGAGTGACGAGGTATGAAAATATTAGATATTTCACGAAACTTAAGCGTGATCATCGCACTATTAAGAGATTTGCGGCTGATTCAGAACACACACGGGTTCGTGCAGATAAAGGCACATTGAGGAAGATTTCTGCCAGATCCATGCATCGGATCAAGAGAGCAGCTGCTAAAATACCATTACATAGCAGCAAACAGATATTTGAAGCTGCCGGTGCCTCTGGAGTCCCACGGACATCAAGGTGTAGAGTCCTCCAGAGTCTTGCAACTGTGCATAAACCTTCTATTCGGCCACCACTAACCAATGCTCACAAGCAGAAACGGCTGCATTGGGCAGAAAAATACATGAAGACTAATTTTCAAACAGTCCTGTTCACTGATGAATGCCGTGCAACCCTTGATGATCCAGATGGATGGAGTAGTGGATGGTTGGTGGACGGCCACCATGTTCCAACAAAGCTGCAACATCAGCAAGGCGGTGGTGGAGTCATGTTTTGGCCCAGAATCATGGGAACAGAGCGGGTCAGCCCCTTTAGAGCCCCTGAAGGTGTAAAGATGACCTCTGCAAAGTATGTGGAGTTTATGACTGACCACTTTCTTCCCTGGTACAGAAGGAAGAACTATGCTTTCCGTAATAAAATCATCTTCATGCATGACAATACACCATCTCATGCTGCAAAGAATACCTCTGCATCAATGGCTGCTATGGGGATAAAAGGAGAGAAAGTCATGGTGTGGCCTCCATCCTCCCCTGACCTCAATCCTATTGAGAACCTTTGGAACATCCTCAAGCAAAAGATCTGTGAGGGTGGGAGGCAGTTTACATCCAAACAGCAGCTCTGGGAGGCTATTCTGACATCTTGCAAACAAATTGAAGCAGAAACTGTCCAAAAACTCACAAGTTGAATGGATGTAAGACTTGTGAAGCTGCTATCAAATAAGGGGTCCTATGTTAAATTGTAACGTGACCTGTTAAAATGTTTAAAAAGTTAAAATGTTGTTAAAAGTTTGATTGAAATAGCTTTTAATTTCAAAAAATATGCTGCAAACACAACAAATGACAATTTTCAGTTCTTTACAACCTATAAAGTGTTTTGAAACTTACTGTGCGTAATAATTTGGAACAGTGCATTGTAAGTGTTTTATGTTTAAAAAAAATCCTGTTATCATTAGGAGGTTTGTTCAATAAAATGTGAATTGTACTCTTAATAGTTGATAACATGAGAATTATGCTGACTGTTATTTAAATCAATTATTTAGGTAAATGAGAAAAATATCATTTGCATAATAATTTGGAACACGGTGTATGTGCACACTGATAATTCTGTCAGCAACAGCTCTCGGTCACAACATCTAGTCGGGAACTAGCAAATGGGCTTCGGATCATGTGATTACTTTTAGCCAGTCATAGCAGTCACATGATGAAGAAGCTACCCCATCTCTGGGGCATTGAAGACCACTTAAAGGATCACTGGGAGGTGAAATTATGGGGTTAAGTATGCCTGTATAGATATTTTGAATAGGGTTGCAATGATACCGATATCTGTATTGGTATCAGTGCCGATACTAAGCATTTGCATGAGTAACAGTACTT
The DNA here is from genome assembly GCF_062004578.1 of Staurois parvus. NCBI lineage: Eukaryota > Metazoa > Chordata > Amphibia > Anura > Ranidae > Staurois > Staurois parvus. Next base: position 1,710,229 of record NW_028318352.1, read on the forward strand.
GTGCAAACGCACCGATACTAAAAACCTATACCTTGTCATGTGCACACACAGAAGCTCGGATTCTGCATGTAGAAGTGACAGGCTCCTCTCCCGGCGGTGCACGCTCTGTAGTAATACGACATAGGAAGAGGGGGCCTCCTCCTCTCCTGTATTACTACAGTCATTAGTTGTTAGGACCGCCGTTGTCACATCAACCAATGATGTCACATGTGTGCCCTACCCTGCAGCACGCTTCTCCTCCTAGGCCTACCACGTGCCACCACCTACCTGCTGGGCTCTATTGAGTGAGTCTACAGGTAAAGTGAGACTCTGATGGGGGAAATAGATGTATGGGGGTCTCTGATGGGGGATATGATGTAAGGGGGATCTGATGGGGAATCTGATATATGGGGGGCTCTAATGGGGGAATCTAATATATGGGGGCTCTGATGGGGGAATGTATGGAGAGCTCTGATAGGGGAATCTAATGTATGGGGGGGCTCTGATGAGGCAATCTGATGTATGGGGGCTCTGATGGGGCAATCTGAGGTATGGGAGCTTTGATGGGGCAATCTGTTGTATGGGGGCTCTGATGGGGCAATCTGTTGTATGGGGGCTCTGATGGGACAATCTGATGTAAGGGGGACTTGATGATGGAATTCGATGTAAGGGGGGCTCTGATGAAGGAATCTGATGTAGGGGAGCTCTGATGGGGAAATCTAATGTATGGGGGTTCTGAAGGAGGAATCTCATGGAAGGGGGGCTCTGATGGGGGAATTTGATGTATGGGGAGCTCTGATGGGAGAATCTGATATAAGGGGGGCTCAGATGGGGGAATCTGATGTATGGGAGCTCTGATGTGGTAATCTGATGTATGGGGGCTCTGATGGGGCAATCTGATGTATGGGGGCTCTGATGGGGCAATCTGATGTATGGGGTCTCTGATGGGGCAATCTGTTGTATGGGGGCTCTGATGGGGCAATCTGATGTATAGGGGCTCTTATGTGGGCAATCTGATGTATGGGGGCTCTGATGGGGGAATCTGATATAAGGGGGACTCTGATGTGTCAATCTGATGTATAGGGGGTTCTGATGGGGCAATCTGATGTATGGGGGCTCTGATGGGGTAATCTGATATATGGGGGCTCTGATGGGGCAATCTGATGTATGGGGGCTCTGATGGGGCAATCTGTTGTATGGGGTCTCTGATGTGGGAATCTGATGTAAGGGGGCCCTGCTGATGGAATTCAATGTAAGGAGGGCTCTGATGAAGGAATCTGATGTAGGGGAGCTCTGATGGGGAAATCTGATATATGGGGGTTCTGATGGGGGAATCTCATGTAAGGGGAGCTCTGATGCAGGAATCTGATGGGGAAACATGATTAGGGGGGGCTCTGATGAGGGAATCTAATGTATGGGGGCTCTGATGACGGAATCTGATGAAGAAGTGACGGCACTCAGTGCAGATGGCGGAGGTACAGCGGATGTGCTGGTCCTCCCTGCGAGGGATACTGAGGAGCGGCTGAGTGGTGGGACCATAAAACAGTACTGTCTGGTGCTGGGGAGAGCCCTGACCAGCCTAAGTGGATGACATGAAGAGGGGAGGAGTATCCACTGTTCTACATTGCACTGTGTGTGGGGGCTGTACTGAGGGCTGGAGATCACTTCCCAGCAGATGTGCAGGACTTTCCAGTCAGAGATAGTAGAAGTCAGGTAGGTCAGTGTAGGAATGAGGAAGGTCAGTGTAGTAGTCAGATTGGTCAGCGTAGGAATCAGGTAAGTCAGTTTCCCGCGCTGCTCCTGTGTGAACCCATAGAGGAGCTGTGCAGGAAAACACAATGGATTCACTCAACATTCCTGTTCAAACCACATGTGATTCTTTAATTCGGTAATTGATATCGGTGAGCACCTGATAAAAAGTATCGGTACGCATACTCATTCTTAAAAAAACTGGTATTGGTGCAACCCTAATTTAGAATTTTTCTTTAAAATATAACAATAAACAGTTGGAAATTGATAAATTAAAGAAAGTGCCAGACAGACAAATTCCTACAATTAGTGGATACCACTAACTGACCATTTGTATGTAGTCTGATAGGTTCTTTCCGTGGAAACAATGCATACAGCAACCCCACTACACAATGTCTGAGAGAAACAGTCAGGTTAATTTACTAAAGGATGAAATATTGTCCACTTTAATGAATAAAATAAAGATATGTTCTCTTCAGGCAAAAAATCTTTTCTTTTTGAATTTTGCTTTGGGCATGACTGGTGGTTGAAGGGAACAGAGCGTGACTTTACCCCTGGTTCTCATCTATGCAGCCGTGTGGGCCGCGTTTTGCACAGGCACGAGAGCCCATTCATTTGAATGGACTCCCATGTCCGTGACACGTAGGGAAGAAGTCCCTGCACTTCTTTGGAAAATGCAGCCCGCACAGGAACCTCGGTTCCCAGTACAGTTGCGTTTTCCAGTGTGGGCGGGGTGCCTTTAGAACTAATGGCACCCGCCCGTGGGTCCGCATTTCTCTGTGCGGGTGGTGCGGCTGCATGGAATTTAGTGTGGATCTACAGTGCCACCACCCGCACAGATGTGAACCTAGGGTGATTCACTAATCTGAGTGAAAATTCAGTTTGCTAAGTGAACAGTATTTACTCCTTTAATAAATCAACTCCACTGAGCTGTTTTCAGTCAGTTTGAACAGATAGCTAGGCTTGCATAGTGAGATTATTTTTATGTATTATTTTGTGCTTAGGATATATACATGGAAAAAAATCAATAAACATGAACCTATTACCAATGACATATTTCATTTTCTCATTGCATTTTAAATAATGAATACTATTATTTTATGCCACTGCAACATCTCCATTTCTTTTATAAAACACAATGGGGATGATTTGCTAAAACTGGAGAGTGAAATTCCGGGTGCAGCTGTACATGATAGCTAATCAGCTTCTAACTTCAGCTTGTTTAATTAAGCATTGACAAAAAAATAAACTGGAAGCTGATTGGTTTCTATGCAGAGCTACATCAGATTTTGCGCTCTCCATTGTTAATAAATCAACCCCACTGTTTGTAGCCTAGGCTTTAATGTGGCAGGAAACAATTTTTTTATTTTATTTTTACCTACAGGTAAGTTTATAATATAGCTTACCTGTAGGTAAAATGAATATCTCCTAAACACGCACCATTTAGGAGATATTCTAGTGAGCAGCAGCCGGTGACATTACCAACGCATGCGCTCTGAAGGAACGGCACACCCGCGCCTTTCCTTCAGAGCTCCGTGCCACGGCTGTGACTCCCGTGCATGGGAATGACATCATTGGGGCACAGCCACACAAGCGACGGCAGCCGGAGAACCCAGAAGGAAGACTGGGTGAAGATGGAAGCCCTGTGAGCAGTGACAGCGGGAGGGCTTTGTTTCAAAGTAAGTCCTTTACAGGGGCGGACTGACAACTCATGGGGCCCCCGGGCAATAGGGGATCATGGGGCCCCTGTGTCCTTACCCAAACTCAAAAAAGCCTATGAAAAAGGTACCAGGGGCATCTCATGGGGCCCCCTACTGACCACGGGCCCTCGGGCAGTGCCCAAGTTTCCAAATGGTCAGTCCGCCCCTGGTCCTTCATAATGTGCTAGTATGCGATGTATACTAACACATTATGCCTTTACCTTGCAGGGGGAAATCTTTTTTTTAACTTTACTACCACTTTAAAACAAAATTTTAAGGAAATTATGTGATTTGAAGCCCACTTCATAACCATTATCATGATCTGTCTTTTCTTTGCTGTATGTAATACAGTCTGGTCACCCCCTGTCCCCAGCCTGTACCTGGACAGTGAAGGAGAACAGACAATTAAGGAGGTCATCTTCTGTCTCTCTCTCCTTCTGTTAGCAAGTTACTTGTCACACATCTGATTGGCTCCTAGTGCTGCCCATTCCTCTTCCAATCTAAAAGCTGCATGGCAAATAAATTATACCAGCTAATATAAAATCAAACTGGAGTACTTATACTAGCTACATTTACATATACATTTGTTATTTTTTAATTAATGCATAAGAATTGATGAATTTATGTTCTAATGTTCTCCGCATGGCATACTCCCAGCACAGGGACCGGGGTCTCGCCATAAGCCCCGGGTCCTGTACTAATGATTGAGACCTAGAAATCCCCATTCTGTGTCAACTGATCGCTGTGATAGCCTCTGATTGGCTATCACTGGGATCAGTCACTGTGAAGCCGACCCCTGTGTTTGCTCTCTTTGAAAGGAGGAGAAAGATACATTGTATCTCTCTCTCCTTAGAGAGAGAAAAAAACAACAGTGTGTAAAATAAAGAAATAAATATTTTAAAAAATAAAGAAAAAAATACGTAGATCAAGGTTTGATCTAGGTCAGTGCCAGGGTTAGTGTTTGGGTCAAAGGTCAAGGTCAGTATATTTTGGACAGTATTTTTTTTTATAATTAGTATCAGTGTCAGTGTTAGGGCTCGTTCACACTTGACTTTATTTCTAACTCTTGCCAAGCGCCCCTATAGCATTTGACAGGCGTTAGACAGGCATTTGGGAAGCGTTTTTAATGCTCCTCAAACGCTCCCCAAATGCTCCCCGAACGCACCATGCACGGTTTTGAGGCTGTTGATAGGTTGCCAAGCATGAAAACCGCACCACAAATGCCTATAATGAAGTTAAATGGTATTAACACTCCGCAAATGCCTCGCAACCGCCTCGCAACTGCCACCATACACTTGAATGGGAGGCTTCAACTCCTCCTGACTTGACACGAAACCTTAGTTTTGCCGCGACGCAATGCGACGCTAACGCTTCAATGTGAACAGCACTGTGTGCTGCTATGTGCATAATTTTTATAGGCGTTTGAGAAGCATTAAAAATGCTTCCCAAACGCCTGTCTGATGCCTGCTGACAAAGCTAGTGTGAACTGAGCCTTAGTGTGTTTTACGCAGAACAAAAAAAAATAGCAAAATGCTCACTATTGTTTCTGGGCTGTACTATGGGTATAAACAACAAATAACATACACATATGTGGCATTGCTGCGATCATCAGGAGCAGTAGAATTTCTTTTGGGTTGTTCTTTGGTGGTAGGTAGTAACCAGAAATATACAGCTAAATATAAAAAATTGATTTTTTTTTTTTACTATTTTGGGCCAGTTTTACTTTGACAATTAAAAAAAAATCTGGAGATATCCATTACCATACACCACCAAATGAAATCCCAATTTTTCCTGAAAAAAAGGTATAATCCACCTGAATGCACAAAATAATTGTGATGACACATGTCAAAGTTGCAAAATTGTGCTTAGGCATTAAGATTTATTTTACCTTTAGGGGTGAACGTGTTAAAGGTATTTTTTTTGCTGGTGGGACTGGGCAGGGAAGGATAAAAATCTTTTCTGTACAAGATGCACTTTTTTCTTTAAAAATGTTATATCTAGCACAGAATTGCTTTATGTGTTACGTTTATTGGCGGTTTAAGTGTTAAAGCTTGATTTAAAATTAAAAAAATTAAAATTTTTAAAACAAGTGTGCCCTTCCACATTCTTTGGGACAAAAGTATATTAAGCACTACTCTCCCTTTGCATGCACCAGAGCTGCCCTCCATGTCTTTTCTTGCTGCTGGTGACGGACTGACAACTCATGGGGCCCCTGGCAATAGGGGATAATGGGGCCCCTGTGTCCTTGCCCAAACTCAAAAAAGCCTATGAAAAAGGTACCGGGGACATCTCATGGGGCCCCCTACTGACGCCGGGCCCTCGGGCAGTGTCCGAGTTTCCAAATGGTCAGTCCGCCCCTGAGCTGATCAGAATTCCCTTTCCATGTTGAATCATTTCCAGCATCATTCAACCACTTCCTGTGAGCCCAGGTTGTCATAGACATGCCCTCATCATCACACAGCCTTGCTCGCAGTAGAATGGTGCTCATATGACACACCATGTGCACTGTTTAATCAAGCAGTATGGATCACCTACCACCAGAACTTGGGAATCCCAGTTGTCATATGACCTGCTAAAAATCTCCTGGAATTAAGGAGAACTCATGCTAAAAATTCTCTCATGTATGGGTTGGAGGTTGGAGGGGATGGGGGGCTGAAACCCAGAATAGAGCTTTATGAATTAATTTTCTGGTTAGGGTAAGAATGTGTATGTTTTGGTTGAGTGCAGGGTTAAGTGTTAGGGTCAAGTTGGTAATGGTCAAGTTGGGTCATAATGGTCAAGTTGCGCTGAATTCTCAGTGTGGAAGCCCAATGTACTGTTATTGTGTATTGAGTAGGACTGAGCAAATTCAAGTATAAGTTTCTTTAGAAAAAAACATACGTATTTATGTCCAAAAACAATGTATTTATTCTCAGTAGTGAAAACAGTTACTGCTACTGTTATTTTCAAATAAAAAGATACTGTCTGAACCATCAGCCTTTGTGGGTTCATTCTGAATGAAATACCAATGAACTGAAACCACAAAGGCTCCTCTAATTACACTTTGTTCTTCCCTCCCTGTAGATTATAAATCATTTCCCAGTGATGACAGCACTGTCTGTATGGTTTTGTTTTCCCCACAGTGTATGATATCTGTGTCATAGACAGAAAGCTTTAATGTGTTACATTTCCCATTTCTTTCTCGAATGCTGTGTGCAATATGGAAGAGGCCACATTTCATTGTTTGATGCTGTTTTCTTTTACACAAGAAGAAATGCATCCAACGCCTTTGTGGATATGCTGCCATACATCTGTTGTTCAGCACTCAACAACAAGAGGACAGAAGGTGTGGGGGGTTCCTCATGCTGAAGTTTCACTGGTTGCTTGTGTGTTCTGTGCCATTTGTCTTCAATATACCTGATCCACAGCAGGTTCCAGGAATGATCACAGAGTGCCCGATTTTCATGTTTGTGACTACAACAAGAAAATCTACCATTTTGTTTTGCATCACGTTTTGTGACTGTGTATCCAAGATTCAACTGATTTGTTGGGGCCATCCAAAGTGTTTGATTGTTCTTTTCTGACAATAGGGGTCTTCCTGTAGGAGGGTGACACCTCTACCAGTATGATTCATGTGACCTCACCAGTAACATGACTGTTTTGGCAAAATAAAACAACTATTCCCCCATACTCTACGGTCTCCTTGTATTACGACCTCTTCAGTAGCAATATCACAGTGGAGAATGTGACCCCACTGATAGAATGAACCATCTTGTATTGATAACAATCTGGGGTTAGTACTCTGCAAATGGCAATGTGTCTGGCTGTAGGAACCTATCTCTTTCTCATAATGTTTCTCTACTGGCATTATCTTTTCCACCAGCCCCTGAACATAGCCAAGTGCTTGCTATACAGAGTTTAGATACATGATTTGAGTCCATACCTGCAGATATTGTATATTTAAAGCCCTGATGAAGAGAACGATGTGTGGTCCCCAAAATGTGTTGCCTGTCGTATTTATTATACATTTGGAGTAAAACCTCTTTTTAACACACTGGTGTAGCACTCTGATATTACTTCTATAGTCTAAGGTTACTGTTTCAGTTCCTCGATTCGAAGAGCAGCTGACTTATCGCATAGACACCCCATTGGGATACTACCAGTATGTTTTGGCCAATCTATCAATAGCACTAAAGCAGCGGTTCTCAACCTGTGGGTCGCGGCCCCTTTGGGGTTCGAACAACCCTTTCACAGGGGTCTCCTAAGACCATCGGAAAACACATATTTCCGATGATCTTAGGAACCGAGACACCACTCCTCTATCAGTCTCCAGGCGAGTCCGCCCACATGCAGATACGTCCACATTTCCCTGGACCGCGATGTGTGCGCGGGATGACATGCCGCCCCTGTCATCTGGCCACATCCCCGGGATCACTCAACAGCTCCGCCTCCTCGCCAGTGATTGGTTGCTGGAACTGTAGCTCAGGAGAGGCACACAGGCGGCCAATCACCGGTGAGGAGGTGGAGCTTGGAGAGGAGGAGCCGAGCAGCAGCACGAAGAGCAAAGAAGATCGAGCGAGGGAGCGGCCGGAGAAGGAAGACAGCTGACAGGTAAGCAACTGTAGCGTGCAGATGGTGCTGCTGCAGCCAGGAATGCTGGCTGTAGATGGGAGAGGGAGGGAGCGAGCCCAGGCTGGAGCAGGAGTCAGCAAGGTAAGTATCATTGGTGTCAGTGGGAGGAATAGTGTCCCATCATTGGTGTCATTAATACTAATGATGGGGCACTATTCCTCCCACTGACTTCAATGATGGGGCACTATTCCTCCCCCCCCCCCACTGACACCACCAATTGGGAACTATTCCTCCCCCCACTGACACCAACGATGGGGCACTGTTCCTCCCCCCACTGACACCAACGATGGGGTACTATCCCCCCCCCACTGACACCAATGATGGGGCACAATTCCCCCCACACTAGTATCATTGATGGGGCACTATTCCCCCCCCCCACTGACACCAATGATGGGGCACTATTCCTCCCACACTGACACCAATGATGGGGCACTATTCCTCCCACTGACACCAACAATGGGGCACTATTCCTCCCACTGATACCAATGATGGGACACTATTCCTCTTACTGACATCAGTGATGAGGCACTACTCCCCTCACTGACACCAATGATGTGGCACTACTCCTCCCACTGCAAAATTACAGTTATGAAGTAGCAACGAAAATCATTTTATGGTTGGGGGTCACCACAACATGAGGAACTGTATTAAAGGGTCGCGGCATTAGGAAGGTTGAGAACCACTGCACTAAAGTATATCTACTTAAGGCTCCAGTGCCATCAATGTACCACTTCATACTGACATAATGATATGGTTTAGAGAGTGGAACATCTTCTGACTCAATAAATCTTTGTGGGATTTTAAACAAAATGCCCTCTACATAAAGGAGAAACAGACCCTAGATACAAAGAGTGACTTCTTGTTATCCAAGGTGGGCAGCATGACCATGGTAGCTTGAAGCCTAGCAAACATCCTATCGGCTACTGCACATGTGCTGTGGCTCATAAGGATTATAATGGTCTGCCCATGATGAGCAGTAAAGAGTCCCTGTTTGCATCTAATCTCTGATTATCTTTTACTATTTTTATGTGGAAAGTCATTGGTATTTTTTGTACTTTAAACCCATACCTGAGGTTCTGTGTCCACAGGCTTATGAGCTAAAAGTCTGACCCTGTATAAAGTACAAAATGAAATAGAGACAAACTGTCACACAGATCAACCAAAATAGAAGACAAAAAAGGAAAAAAATGTGTTTTTTATATATATATATATATATATATATATATATATACCCACAAATTGTCGTTGTCAAGTCGCTATATCACCCATACATTTCTATGGTACTTAACAAGCTAATAAATATCACACAAGTTACAACAAGTACAACATCCTCAACAAAAAGAAATAAAACTTGTGTAAAGTATTTAAAAAAAGGCACATATGTTTCTGCAGCAGAATATATTTGTTAATTACAAATTTCCACTCCTCTACGGATGGCAGTATAAAAGATACTGCGAAGCAGTCAGTTTTTTACAATGAAAAAAAATCTTTAAACTGCAATGGTTAGAGTCCAATGTATTGGAATCAACATATCCTAGGTTACATAAAATGGGTTCAAGGGCTAGGGAAATGCCATATACAGTAAATCATGGAATAATGATAAAAGTATCTTTAATGAGAATCTCCCATTGAGCAAGGAGAACTTGGTCATACAGCAGTTAAATGGCTGGACAAAACCAAGCTGGCCACAAACATTGCAATCAGGAGTGCGCATTCCATTTGCTATACAATTGCATTTTGATTTACCAACAGCAAGGCAAAGGACTTGTCACCAGCAAAGCCGCTGCTTCCACTAGACAAACTAGGCAATCCTTCATCTGAGGGAAGGGGCAGCTGAGGGGAGGAAGAAAGGACAGAGGAAAATGCTGGGTGTCTGGGGCCAGTGTAGCAGATGAGCTGCCACTCCTTCAAGTGTTCCTCTCAGACTCAGTCCCTGTCAGCTAGCAGCTGCTGATCACTGTGGAGTTCCAGCCCTTCTCTTCCCATTCATCAGTGGAGTTGGAGCTGTGCCTGCAGAGGAAGGTAATGTCTGACTCTGATGTCTTGTGTCTGTGTGAGTGTGACCTGGCAGACCAGACATCCATCACATGTGCAATGTGTCAGTAAGTGATGACATCATCATGATCCCAAAGCCTGCTCTTCTAGTGCCTTTTGATCTGTGTCAGTATTGGTGGTGGTGTGTTGTGTTGGATCTGTCATTGTGTGGGATCGCTCAATTCACCTGCATGCTGTCACAGCGTTTTATCTCCCCCCATTGTCTGGGGAATTCAAACATGGGATCTGTCAGAGTGTGGATCCATCATCCTCCACTCACTGCAACTGTCACCCTGCCACTGCCAGCCACAGATACAATCCGTCTGTGACTCTGACTTTGTCTTTAATATGGGTGCTGGCGGCATCTTATGGCACTTATTTTTGCAAATTATAATAAATTTAGCAGTTTCATGTTTTGTCGATCTGATATTTTCTACTGTTTTTAAAAAAAATTTTTTGGGGGGGAGCAAGTAGCTGGTCTTGCCCAGGGCGCAAAAAAGTCTTTCACCAGCCCCAATATTATCTGCAGGCTCTCTGCAGCTGATGCATTTTCCATTAGTGATATTCCATGCCTACTTCTGCACTGTGTCTCTGTGTGGAGGGGGTCATCTTGGTAGAAGCATGGCTTTGCTTCTTTCAACTTTCTCTCCAGCAACCCTCAGTAAAATACTGAGCAGTCTGTAGGTGACATCTCTAAGGCTCCATGCACACTAAAATTTTTTTTAAGCTCATAAAATTCTGGAAAAAAACGCTGGATAAAAAATGCTGGTAATAGTGTTTTAGTAGCGTTTAGAAACATTGGGAGCATTTAGGAGTGTTAGCATTTTATTAGCGTTTTTACGGTCCATGTAAAAAAAAAAAATAGAAAAAGCTGTTAGAAGCATTTTAGTAGCAGTTAGAAGCATTTAGCTTTTTTTTCTGCAGGAAAAACGCTTCTAAAAACTCTACACTCTGAAGCTTGAAAAACGCTACTAGCCTGAGGGCTGTCTTTATTATTGATTGGACCCTGGGCAAACATTGTCTTGGGCCATCCCCTCCCCCCCATGCAATTCCACTTTCCACCACACACAAAGACATATCGAAAAAAAACTATAAAGAGGTTGTAAAGGCTCAAGGTTTTTTACCTTCATGCATTCTATGTGTATAGCAGCCCCCAAAAAAACTTACCTGAGAAACTGACAAACTGCAGACATACTACAGGAGACGGTCAGAGACTGCAGACATACTACAGGATATGGTCAGAGACTGCAGGCATACTACAGGAGATGGTCAGAGACTGCGGACATAGTACAGGAGAGGGTCAGAGACTGAAGGCATATTACAGGAGATGACCAGAGACTGCGAACATATTACAGGAGATGACCAGAGACTGCAGCCGTACTATAGGAAATCAGAGACTGCAGCTATACTATAGGAGAAGGTCAGAGACTGCAGCCATACCATGGGAGAAGGTCAGAGACTGCAGGCATACTCTAGGAGTAGGTCAAAGACTGCAGGCATAATATAGGAGAAGGTCAGAGACTGCCAACATGATACAGGAGATGGTCAGAGACTGCAAACATGATACAGGAGATGATCAGAGACTGCAAACATGATACAGGAGATGGTCAGAGACTGCAGACATACTACAGGAGAGGGTCAGAGACTGCAGGCATACTACAGGAAAGGATCAGAGACTGTGGGCATACTACAGGAGATGGTCAGAGACTGTGGACATATTACATGAGATGGTCAGAGACTGCGGACATATTACAGGAAATGGTCAGAGACTGCAGATATATTACAGGATGTCAGAGATTGCAGACATACTACAGGAGATGGTCAGAGACTGCATAGTACAGGAGACAGTCAGAGACTGCGGACATAGTACAGGAGATGGTCAGAGACTGCAGACATAGTACAGGAGATGGTCAGAGACTGCAGACATAGTACAGAAGATGACCAGAGACTGCAGATATAGTACAGGAGATGGTCAGAGACTGCAGACATAGTACAGGAGATGACCAGAGACTGCAGACATAGTACAGGAGATGGTCAGAGACTGCAGACATAGTACAGGAGATGGTCAGAGACTGCAGACATAGTACAGAAGATGACCAGAGACTGCAGATATAGTACAGGAGATGGTCAGAGACTGCAGACATAGTACAGGAGATGACCAGAGACTGCAGACATAGTAAAAGAGATGGTCAGAGACTGCAGACATAGTACAGGAGATGGTCAGAGACTGCAGACATAGTATAGGAGAGGTCAGAGACTGCAGCCATAGTACAGGAGAGGGTCAAAGATCGCAAGCATACCACAAGAGAATGTAGGATGTCAGAGACTGCACATCCCTGTATGCTGCTCACTGTACCGCCCCATGTACTGTCTGATCTCCTATCCCGGTACTTTGTCTGCTGAACTTTCTTCATGATCCTTCCTGATCAGCACAACAGGTGCTCTAAGTGTTCCCATACCACACATGTCATTTTCTTACGTCTCTGTGTGGCACCGAAAATGGAGACAGGTCCCAGAATCCCAGCATAGACTGTACAGAGGAGGGCAGAGCAGAACAGTCTCCCCCTCTCTCACCCCACTGGTCACAGGTGTGGTTGTTAAGGGTGGAGTGATTGGCTGTTGTGGAGGTCATGTGATGGCGGGTCAGGCAATGGTTGGTTGGGGTTCAGAAGAGGTGATAGAGCACTGATCTGGGAAATTCAAGATGAGAGAAAGCCAGGCACACATCCTCCCGGACCCACCTTGCTGCCACACAGCCCAAGTCTGTCCTCAGTGAGCATTTGGCCGGCTTAGTGAACTGCGCATGAGCAGTTCCAAAGCCAACAACAGCCGACTTTTTACAGGCAGTGCAGGCTCAAGGGGCAGCTGCTTTGGGTCCCACAACAATGACTGGGCCCTGGGCAGCTGCCCCTTTTGCCTTGCATTAAAGACGGCCCTGACTAGCCTAAAATAGTGTGCATGAACACATAGGCTAAAATTATTTAGCTTCTAGGAGCAGAACAAAAATACTGATAGCTTCAAGGAGTTAAATAAAAAAATGTTAGTGTGCATGGAGCCTAAATCTTGTGAGACTAGCAGTCAGAGCCAGCAGTGCCACCCTTAGATGATCTCACATTGCCCATGGCATAGGAGTCTCTAAGCACAGAAAGTGCTCAGCTATTTTTTAGGAAGACTTTTAAGACACAAAATATACTGTGCATGTTTAGGGTACTTTTTAGGGGCAATTAATATTTTTGGATGTTCCCTAGAAGATTATTATTATTATTATACAGGATTTATATAGTGCCAACAGTTTGCTCAGCGCTTTACAATATAACGGGAGACAATACAGCAACAATACAGTTCAATACAAGAGGGTTAGGAGGGCCCTGCTCCTTGGAGCTTACAATCTAAGAGTATTATTATATGGGATTTATATAGTGCCAACAGTTTGCTCAGAGCTTTACAATATAAAGGGAGACAATACAGAAACTATACAGTTCAATACAAGAGGGATAGGAGGGCCCTGCTCCTTGGAGCTTACAATCTAAGAGTATTATTATACAGGATTTATATAGAGCCAACAATTTGCTCAGCGCTTTACAATATAAAGGGCGACAATACAGCAACTATACAGTTCAATACAAGAGGGTTAGGAGGGCCCTGCTCCTTGGAGCTTACAATCTAAGAGTATTATTATACAGGATTTATATAGCGCCAACAGTTTGCTCAGCACTTTACAGTATAAAGGGAGACAATACAGCAACAATACAGTTCAATACAAGAGGGTTAGGAGGGCCCTGATCCTTGGAGCTTACAATCTAAGAGTATTATTATACAGGATTTATATAGAGCCAACAGTTTACTCAGCACTTTACAATATAAAGGGAGACAATACAGCAACAATACAGTTCAATACAAGAGGGATAGGAGGGCCCTGCTCCTTGGATCTTACAATCTAAGGGCTCGTTCACACTAGGCTGTTTTGCCAACGCTTGCCAAACGCCCCTATAGCGTTTGGCAAGCGTTGGTCCGGTGTTTGCGGAGCGTTTTTAACGCTCGGCAAACGCTCCGCAAACGCCGCATGCGCGGTTTAGCGGCGGTTGCTAGGCGTTTGCCGAGCGTTAATAACGCCCCACAAACGCCTATAATGCATTTGAGTGGTGTTACCGCTCCGCAAACACCCCGCAACCGCGTCGCAACCACACCGCAAACGCCGGCCAGGCGTTTGCGGAGCGGCACCATAGACGAGAATAGGAGGCTTCAAAGCCTCCTGACTTGACCAGAGGCGTCCATTTTGCCGCGACGCAACGCGACGCGACGCAAACGCTCCTGTTAGAACAGCACCATGTGCTGTAATGTGCAGAATTGGCAGAGGCGTTTGGGAAGCGGTAAAAACGCTTCCCAAACGCCTCTCTGCCGCCTGCACACAACGCTAATGTGAACGTAGCCTAAGAGTATTATTATATAGGATTTATATAGCACCAACAGTTTGCTCAGCACTTTACAATATAACGGGAGACAATACAGCAACAATACAGTTCAATACAAGAGGGTTAGGAGGGCCCTGCTCCTTGGAGCTTACAATCTAAGAGTATTATTATACAGGATTTATATAGCACCAACAGTTTGCTCAGCACTTTACAATATAAAGGGAGACAATACAGCAACAATACAGTTCAATACAAGAGGGATAGGAGGGCCCTGCTCCTTGGAGCTTACAATCTAGGAGTATTATTATACAGGATTTATATAGCACCAACAGTTTGCTCAGCACTTTACAATATAAAGGGAGACAATACAGCAACGATACAGTTCAATACAAGAGGGTTGGGAGGGCCCTGCTCCTTGGAGCTTACAATCTAGATGCCAAATCTCCACTTTTAATTCAGGTCCACTCATAATTTTGTGCAGTGTCCACACACAGGTCTATGCAGTTTTGTGCAATTGATGGACCTTTAAATAAATGCTGATTTCCCTGTGTTGATTATGTGACTATGACAACACTGATATTAGTAAAAGCTGTTTCTAGATTGCTTAACACGGTGTTATTGTCCTACATATGGTAGATTTACTTTTAAGATTGCTATATTTTATGGCTAGACAACCAGACTTAAAATACATCTGTATATGCAAAAATGTATGTAAAAAAAGCTGCATTTTTTTATCATTCGAACTTAGAATGTGGAAAGCATAGCATGCGCCATGTGCTGTAGAATCTTGGGGCTTGAAACACACATATGTGTTACACAGCCTGTGAGAATAGTGACACCTTGTAGCTGCTGAACATTACTGCAGTTATTTAAGCACTGTAAAGAAAATGCTAATGGGCTATTACCTGAAAAATCAAGGAACTGTCTGTGAAATAGTTAAATGATACGATGAACAATGGGCTAAATACAAATAATATGTGCAAGTAAAAAAATGTGATATAAACAGTTCACTAAATCTGAGTTTTTTTAATGCTGTGAGCAGGGGCGGACTGACAACTCATGGAGCCCCTGGGCAATAGGGGATCATAGGGCCCCTGTGTCCTTGCCCAAACTCTGTGTCCTTGCCCAAACTCTGTGTCCTTGCACAAAAAAGCCTATGAAAAAGGTACCAGGGGCATCTCATGGGGCCCCCTACTGACCCCGGGCCCTCGGCCAGTGCCCGAGTTTCGAAATGGTCAGTCCGCCTCTGGTCCCTAACTCACATTCATACATACAAGGGGCAATTTTAGACAGGATCCAATTAACCTACCAGCATGTCTTTGGAGTATGGGAAGAAACCCACGCAGGCACAGGGAGAACATGCAAACTCCAGGCAGGTGGTGCCATGGTTGGGATTCAAACCAACAATCCTTGTACTGATTTGTTTCAATATTTTCAGGCTCTGTACCAGGGGTGGACTGACAACTCATGGGCCCCCGGGCAATAGGGGATCATGGGGCCCCTGTGTCCTTGTCCAAACTCAAAAAAGCCTATGAAAAAGGTACCAGGGGCATCCATGGGTCCCCCTACTGACTCCGGGACCCTCGGTCAGTGCCCGAGTTTCCAAATGGTCAGTCCACCCCTGGCTGTGAGCTCATTTTACTTAGCAGCATCTTCATGTTATTTATACTTGTGTTCTATGTGTAAACTAATGAGGCTAATGAGCACACCTGATTTTGGTACAAGAACAGGTCCAGGGTCCATTTCATTTAGCTAAAAAAATGACAACATTTTGCTAAAATCTTTTTTGACTTTTAACAAAAAATGTGGGATTTTGGAGATGTAAGATCAAATTCTCATTTATACTGCTGGTTACAGATATATTAGTGATGTTAAGCCTACTCCGATATGAGGAAATCTCATGAAACACACTGACCAATGAAAAAAAAGTGGCCTTCTAATGGTCTTATTTTGAAATGTCCCCATCAACAGATTTTCAAGTCATTAATGAAAAGCACACAGCTTGTGGACTTCTTAATACTGGTGCTCAATGCTTTGTTTTTAAGAAAAAATATGAGAGAACTTGAGGAATTTGAAAAACGTAAAAGAAATTGGGAGAATTAATGACTCGCTGACTTTCTGCAGATAAGAGGGATGTCACTTACATATTAAGCCAAGTTATTTTGTAAGCTTTATTAATTGTATCCTAATTCATTTCATCATACAGATAAATCTTAATTTACATTAAAAAGCAAAATCACTGTTTTTTGTCTGTTATAAAGATGCTGGTCAGTTGACCACAACTGAACCCAACAGTGGATAGCTTTTGTTGGCCATTAAAGCTGGCCATAGATGAACTGAATCCTGGCTGGTTCAGCAGAGACCAGCAGAGTTTCAATCCAACTATAGGCATGCTGGTTGTACTGAAGTCGATCCACTGATTGACGTCAGTACAACCAGCCTGTTGGATGTTTTGCATGCAATCACTGCCAGTGGCTATAGCTGCCAGTAGTGATCATTGTGTTCTTCTGAACAGATGGTTTCCCACTAAAAGAAAGCAATTGCACTGCAAACAAGATTACCCCATGAACACAGTCAATGGAAGGAAAGAAAATTGTATCATCTATGGCCTGCCTTAGACTAGTGCCACATTTCTGTGTAGCCAACATAGTCCATTGCCCAGGGCAGCAGACTACGAAAGGCATCACATGGCCACATACACATCAACTTACTGGTTGGCAGTGCAATCCACTAGGGGACAGGATATTCAAATTCAGTCCTGCTTGAAACCCAAGCTTAGGGCGTGGTGTGACATGCAGAGATTTAAAACAACACATAAAAGCCTTAAAGGATAACTCCACTAGGTCATTTTTATGACAGCGTGAAAATATTGCACAGCTTAGTGGGTCTACATCGGGGAACTAGCATAGTCAAGCACAGTTAGGAATTATGCTTCTTGCATATCCTTTAAAATGGTGGCTCAGGGTACAGAGGTAAAATAAATTGAAGTACAAGGGCCCATTCATACCACTGAGCTCCCAATGCATCTTCATGATATTCTGCAATTTTGTATTGCAGTGGGCGGTCCAATGCAGCAGGTCCAATTTTCAGTCTGTTATGGGGGTTTAGATAGCCCATTCAAATGTAACATGCAAAACCTAATGCCATGACGCACACTGGTGGGAATTAGCCTCTACAGACTGTTGTTTTCCACACCTGTAACATCTACATTATGACTCAATCACTAAGATAGAAAAATCAGTAAAATTTCCCAACAGAACATTAAAAAAAAACTATAAAATTGGGACTCCCCCTGTACTAAACAAAAGTGTCTGTGGTGGGGAGAGTTTCCAGAATTTATTATCCAGATAACACAACAGGAAGTGAGGGGAAATCTGCCCAACAGAGAGAAAACAGGAAAGGAGGGGAAAATGGCCCATCTAGAAGATCACCAGTTTGAACTGATATAAGTTTATTTATTATTTCATTTATTTATTTATCACAGATATTTAGCACTGACAATTTATGTATATATTGTACATTGACATCAGTCCCTGCCCTCCAGGAGCATAAAATCTAAGGTCTCTAACCCACATTCATACATACACATACTAGGGCCAATTTAGACAGGAGCCAATTAACCTACCAGCATGTCTTTGGAGTGTGGGTGGGAAATCCACACAGGCACAGGGAGAACATGCAAATTCCAGGCAGGTGGTTCTTATCCTTTCCAACTTTTCTAATCAAATGTGCACATGGACATAGTATAAAAAACTAAAACAATACCAAAAACAGATGTGTCTAAAGTTCCACTTTAGTCATAAGTGTAATGGTTATTATATACAGGACTAGTAGTGGAATGTGAAAGTGTTTGGTAGATCTGGTAATGATCATACTAGAAGGCTGTACTGGCAATGCTGAAGAAGAGATGAACAGAGATAATGCATAATTAATTTACAGCGTATGGAGTGGGGGTAATTCTAACATGTCTGCTTTTTTTACTTTTACTAAACCATGGCTGGTTATAAGGATTCAATCATTCATATTCTTTCTGTATTTTTACTTGGCTAAGGACTTTATTGATTTTGATTCTTCTAGCTAATTATGTTAGTGCTTTAGTTAGCTGCTCTATTAGGGTAGCCAAACTATCAAGCAAAAGCCTTTTTTTTTAACTGACTCGTCATCACTAGTAAGAAAGAGTTCTGATTTCACTAGCATGCAACTGGAAACACTATTTGTAAAGCTATTTGTTAAATGAAAGTTTAGTTCAATACCACTAGAACATTCATGGACCATAATGAGGGAGATACTGTCTTTCTACTGATTTGCCAAGAGTGACATCTGGTGGTAAAGTTATTTATTGCATCACAAAAAAATAAGTTTTAAAAAGTGGTATTTGTAAGTGGGTGGAAGCTGGTATTTCACTGAAACAAATGTAAATTGATGCTTGGTTGCTGTTGATGCTTTCCTTTTAAAAATGTTATAGGAAGAAAGGTCAGCCGTACACAGGAGGATATATGAATATAGTGTATATTTATTGATCCACAGGACACCCAAAACACCAGGACATGAATACAGGACCTGTTAACACGTTAACACGATCTTGTGCTTAATCATGATTGGTATGCGGCTGACCCTTCTTCCTATTGCATCATGTGTGGTGGCCAGCCAAAGCCTGAACCTGTTGTGGATTGATCTGGATTGTTGGCCTGAGCGGTATACCTTTGTTCTTTTAAAAATGTTATTTGCCTGCCTTTCTGTGGCTGCCATATATTCTGACTGGCTGACCTGAAATAAGTATTTCTTATTCCACTTTCTGCATTCTTAAGTTAGATCAGAAAGTATTAAAGCTATACAGACAGGCAGGCAGGCAGCTAGCATTTTCACAAGGAGGTGAGCAATTATTATTATTATTATTATACAGAATTTATATAGCGCCAACAGTTTGGCGCTTGCAGTGGCACCTGACATGTTTCTTTCTGTATAGGTGTCCTAGAAGCTGGTTTAAGCAATGCATTGCAGCACCATTTATTTAGAAAAGCAGGGAAATAGAAGCTCCTTAAGATGAGATCCTTGTTAGACTTCTTGGAAACCTCCCTTTGTCATTCACTAGTGTTGCTGTAAATGCATAAAAACATAGGTGGATGGGCAATTGGTTTGCAGTGGATGTGAAAAAGGAAGTTATTATTATTATTATACAGGATTTATACAGCTCAAACAGTTTGCACATCTCTTTGCAATATAAGCAGAGATGGTACAATTGCAATTCAATACTGAAGGAATAGGAGGGCCCTACTCATGGTACTACAGGGGGGCTTCCATCTTGAGCCAGTCAGATAGGGGCATGCAAGTTCCCTCAGTTTTGGGGAAAACCCCAAAACTGCGGGGGGATGCAGGGACTGCTCCCTTAGGAGGAATGAAGGATTGGACTGTACCCATCAATAGAGAACATGCTGTTGCTATGTGTGCCAATGTAGGCTAGGACCTTTCTAGGAGTATTGAATGTGCGCAATTTCTATTGCCTGTGAAGCAAAAATGACCTCTAATGTATGTTCTGTTCCATAATAAGTGCAAATTTCATTTTATGAAGCCTGGACTGCCAATATTTCTGCAGGACGGAGTTATTCTTAATCATTAATTTGTCTGGTTACAGAGGGATTTATGTTGCCTTAGAGTGTGGGCTCAATGGAGGGACTGTATCCTGGTTAGGCCAAATTGGGTCTTGCCCAATGTTTCCAAGGGGTTATGTCTTGCTGTTCTGCTCTGAGAGAAGCAGGAACTCTGGGGAGTTCCATGCAGAAGGATTTCAGAGGCACTAGATTGTCTGTCCTGAGCCACAGATAAAGGAGTCAAAACCCTAGGAGGTCCCGTTATGTAACACTACCCCATTGCACAACTACAGTAGTAGCAGGTACAGCAGTGCTGTTGAGCGCCATGGTGTAGTGCACTCCATTAGGGCCAATTGGAAGCTCCATTCAGGTCTACAGAAAGGTGAATGGAAATAGACTTGTGTCCATTTACATCCATCTACTTCTGACTCTGTCCAGGTGTAGACGAAAAATTCAGGACCTAAATGGATTCGATTTAGACACAAATCAGTTTACATCTATCAGCACATAGATCTAACATGGGACTATCAGAGTCTGCTCCCACAAAACGAACAAGCATGTATTTCACAAAACTGACGTCATCCCATTTGTTTACAGATCCCCTGGTGAAGTGAAGGCAGGGCACATGTGTGAATGAACCCTTAAAAAACATCTGCAGGATACCTTTTTTATCTTTTTTTTAACATTTCCCTTGAGCATTATTTATGTACTTAAAGTGAACACAGGTTGACATTTCTTGCAAACCTTTGCAAAGTGAACCTTCACATCCACATCTCCACATAAAAATCAACCCTATGTGAAAAGTGCAGTTTTTTTTCCAAGGGACCCTCTGACTTTCACCTTGGATAGATAGTGAGCCATATGGTGATTGTAGAAGAAACTTCTCAGTGGTGAAGACATTTGGACATCTGATAACTTTATGGAAAATCTGCATTTCTTTCTAATTTCTTTTCTTTCTCACCTTGACAACTCTTCAAATATTGAACTTCTGGATAAGGTATTAAATACCTATAGCCCGGTATAAAAGAAACTCTCACAGGAGCATTTTTACACCACTTAGAGTGTAAAAACATACACAAAAAGTCAATACTACACTGTGTAAAGAGAATATAAGGTTCTCTGGTGTCCTATTCCCTGCTAAAGTCATTGTTTTCCACTAAATGTTACAGCTGTTACCATTGTTTAACAGATCATCTGTGAATAACGTTTCTTACATTTAAACAATAAAGCCAATGCAATGATTTCTTGTGCTTGCAGTAATTTATACCATGCTACTTATTTGTTTATAAACTTGATTTTTACTTTATTATATACTCAAGTGTCTATAGGAATGTAATTGTGTTATTCATAGACACATGATATCTCATATGTTTTATACACCTGTATATGCATGCCAAAAACAAATGTGATAGCATTCATAATGGTTTTTTTAAACCTCATTATTAAAATCGAATACACACTTTAACATGTTGATGTCATTTCAAAAGAAATGTTCAATATTTTTTAATCTGTCGCTTTCAATAAATTATTTCCTGATAGCCTTGTCATTAAGGTTTTTGTTGTAGGGAGACAACGCTCTGTCTGTGTCTCTCAATTGTGATTCTGCGTTGCCACCCTGTTATATGGGCTTCTGATGGAGATTACAAGTGGTCAATGCAACTCATGTTACTCAGGCATTGTGCACTGTTGTCACCATCAGAAAGCCAGTCCTGAAAATGCCACATTAAAGTGGCGTTCCAACCATTTTAGTGTTTATTAAAAGTCAGCAGCTACAAAAACTGTAGCTGCTGACTTTTAATAAGCACACACTTACATGTCCCAGAGTCCAGCGATGTTCTCACCTGCACAGTCCCTTCTTTCCTCCACGGTGCTGTCATCTCAACTGTGGCACCAGGCTGTGACAGCTTGCGGCTGTACAGCCTGGAGCCCACTGCGCATGCGCGAGTTGTGCTAAGCCTTCTAATTGGCCCTGCAGTCTCCTGAGACCTGTGAAAGTTTCCAGGAGGCTGCGGGAGGTAGGAGGGGGCTGAACTTCCAGCTCACTTCGCTGCGGCGAACTGAGCCGGAAGTGGGAGCGTGTACCTGTCAAAACCAGGTATCCACTCCTCCCAAAAAGGTGCCAGATATGGCAGCGGAGGGGGGAAGAGGCAAACAAGCAGAGCTTCCACTTTTGAGTGGCACTGCTTTAACATCTCCATGTAGACAGGAAGAGACTGCAGGAGCTCAACAATTGGTGAAAAACAAGTATTTTATTTTTACAAAATGGCAATGGTTTATGATACAGTGGGGTGATTTACTAAAGTCAAATAGGCTGATCACTTTGCAAGGGAAGTTACACTTTGCAAGGGCATTTTCCTACAAACTTAATGTATGGGCAAGGGAAATAAAAAAACAGCATTTTACTTGCACATAATTGGATGATGAAAGTCAGTAGAGCTTCTCCTTATTCACTAAGCTCTGGGGAAAATTCCCTTTGACTATTGCATTGTCCCTTGAAAAAGTTTCTACTGTCATAAAAGATCATATTTACATATATCTAGATATACTGTTTAAACTGCAGAGGACCAAAAATTATATATATAAACAATTCACATGACCATTTACAAACTAGTCAGAAATGTAGTTTTTATTCAGCATTAACAAATTGTAGACTATTGTCCTAGATCCATTGCCCTTATCATATGATTTGCCTGTAATATTTTTTTTCTTGCTCTCCTGTAATATATATATATACCGCCAGACAAAATGGGTGTAGCATATACAAATGAAACTGTAATGACATGTGGGCCTCTCTCACTTCAAATAGCCACTTTGCTGTGTGTATACATATGGGCAGCAGTGTTTATAGGATGAAGGGCTTTTGAACATTATTAGAAGGAGGAGCTGACCCTCACATAAGAAGCCCTAATGGGTCTGTGTTTATTTTACAGAAAGAGAAATGAGAGAAGATATTTGCCTTAATCTGCTTACACTAGAGATCTTAACCCTTGAGCCTCCTAAAGTGAGATGCTTCATCATACTTCAAGAAAGTTAATAGGCTAAAGGCAGACTTAGGCTAGTCAAAGCCAGCAATTTATATCACCTTAAATATTTTTCTCACTAAATTTATTTTTGCTAGGTAACATTACCTAACATAGAGATGAGTGACAAAAAAGCAATTCTGCGCTAAATAGTGATCATCTTGAACTTCTCCTCCAAATACATTGGCCAGACTATCTCCCACGTGACCAGAGAGGAGAACGGGCCTATATTAGTGACATTTCATGAGCATCACACTGTAATTCTGTGAATAAAGCTCAGTAATCTTGTTGACAGTTTAAAATTTATAGGTCTAGTACATTTCAAAAATGGTGGCCGTCAGGGACAACGGCATGTTGGCAAAATTGAAAATACACTATATTGCCAAAATTGGGACACCCCTTCAAATCATTGGATTCAGGTGTTCCGATCACCTCCATGGTCACAGGTGTATACAATCAAGCACCTAGGTATGCAGACTGCTTCTACAAACATTTGTGAAAGAATGGGTCGCTCTCAGGAGCTCAGTGAATTCAAGCGTGGTACCGTGATAGGTTGCCACCTGTGCAATAAGTCTATCAGTGAAATTTCTTTGCTACTTAATATTCCACAGTCAACTATTAGTGGTATTATAGCACAGTGGAAGCAACTGGGAACAACAGCAACTCAGCCATGAAGTGGTAGGCCACGTAAAATGACAGAGCAGGGTCAGTGCATACTGAAGCGCACAGTGCACAGAAGTCGCTAACTGTCTGCAGAGTCAATAGCAACAAAACTTCTTGTGGCCTTCAGATTAGCACAACAACAGTGCACAGAGAGCTTCTGGAATAGGTTTCCATGGCTGAGCAGCTGCATCCAAGTCTTACATCACCAAGTGCAATGCAAAGCGTCGGATGCAGTGGTGTAAAGCATGCTGCCACTGGACTCTAGAACAGTGAAGACGTGTTCTCTGGAGTGACAAATCATGTTTCTCTGTCTGACAATCTGACGTGTCTGTGTTTGGTGGTTGCCAGGAGAACAGCACTTGCCCTACTGCATTATGCCAAGTGTAAAGTTTGGTGGAGGGGGGATTATGGTGTGGGGTTTTTTTTACGGGTTGGGTTTGGCCTCCGCCTCTTAGTTCCAGTGAAAGGAACTCTTAAGGTGTCAGCTTACTAAAACATTTTGGACAATTTCATGCTCACAACTTTGTGGGAACAGTTTAGGGATGGCCCCTTCCTGTTCCAACATGACTGCTGTAATGCAATGCTGGATGCAATACCTAAAAGCAAGTCATATACACACAATAGACAGGTAGTCACACAGGTACAGTTAACCAGCATTTACACCATTAATTATTCTAAACATATGAGAGACCCTCTACCAAATGAACACCTACCCTGGCACATCATAGCATTCACTCGGCACTCCAAGAAATAACAGAATCCAACTGCATTATATTTTTGCACTGTCAAAACGTCCACTTTTATTATCACATGACACACAGGAGGATATATCTTATAGTCATCACACTCTGCATAATAACACACACCAATAATAACACAGGTCTGCAAAAAAATTTTTTTCAAGAGCTGTTTTGGTTATTCTACATAGTCTTTATGTTTTTTGGTGCGCTGAATCTGAAAATGACCTCCATTTTGTCATAGGACATCACGTTTCCTGACAATTAAGGTAACTATGTTAAATAAGGCAATACCTCAAAATAAATGGAAATAGACTTATAAAATTTAAGTTTTATTACAATTTTTTCATGAAAATCCTTTTTTGAACTGAAATGAGCTTACCTACACACACTAAACTCGATTATTCTTCCCTGTGAGGCTCCTCTTGGTGCATTTACGCTTGTGAGTAGCATCTGGAATGTCTCTCTGAAGCATCCAACAGTAGTCTGCCATCATTGTAATGCTCCATTTTCCCGGGTATCTCCTTTCCATCTCTTTAATGTCTTGGTGGAATCGTTTACCTTGTTCCTCACTCACAGCTCCCAAATTTTCAGGAAAGTAGTCAAGGTGGGACTGGAGGAAATGCACTTTCAAACTCATCAGGCAACCTAAAGCTTGAAATGCTTTCAGCATTCGTCCGACGATCTTTTTGTAGTGAGGATCTTTGTTATTGCCTAAAAATTTCTGTACAACTTCTTTAAATGCAATCCACCCTCCTTTTTGAGGATCCGTCATGGTATTGACAAACTCTTGATCAACTATAAGCCTTCTAATGTCTGGTCCGACGAACACACCTTCCTTCAATTTTGCCTCCGACAGACCTGGAAACTTGGTGACCAAGTATTTGAAGCATTCTCCATCTCTTGGAAGTGATTTTACGAATTGCTTCATCAATCCCAATTTTATGTGGAGAGGTGGTAGAAGAACTTTATGGGAAGGTACCAAAGTTTCTCGGAGGACATTTTTTTCACCGACTGTTAGCACCCTCGGCTGCCAACTCTTCTTGGTCCAGTGATTTTGTCGGTCTCGGCTGTCCCATAGAAACAAGGGTATTTGGTATACCCAGCTTGTTTCCCGAGCAGCATGCACAAGACCTTCAAATCCCCAAACACTTGCCAACCATGGTCTTCAAGTGTACGGAATGACCTACAGGTATGGAAGCGTAAAAACCACCAAGATTAACCCCTTCTACCATTAGAAGCACAGACTCAGGGCTGAGGCTTACACATATAGCATGCTGCTGAGTATCCCAGTAGTCAGACATGTCACTCAGAGCAGCGCTTGTATTCAACCCCTTTGCGGGGGGGAAGGGCAGAGATTGTTTACCTGCAAATAACAACAAAGGGCCAGAAGAGAACTAGGGAAATGAGGAAATAGAATTTTTTTTCCCTAAAACTTGCTTAGCTTATGTATATATCACTGACCATCAGATTTACAGTGCTATTTTTTTTTTTTCATAAATCGGACAACCCCTTTCAGGTTTTTTTGGCATTTTATATCTTAAATGCACTTTTGTGAATTAATTAATAGTAATTTGGACTTTAAATTTGGTTAAAAACCCATAATATAAAAAAAAGCCAACAATTAAAAAAAATTGATAAATTGGAAGACAATTTTGCATTTTGTGGCAAATCATGACATCTAGGAGTTTTTTCAATATTTTATTTGTTTTCAGCACACCAAAATACATGGAAATTAGATGAAAATAATCAAACAGCTTTTTAGTCGCAGACCTGTGTAATGTGAGCATTACAGCATGAAATAAATACATCTTTTGACAGCATCACAGCATAGAATTAATACATTACCAAAGCTTTGGGAAGACGGGAAGGAACAGACCCCATTGGAACCATAATGCACAGGGGGTCACAGGGAAGCCGTAAAGGCGACCAATCAATGAGCCCATATAGCCTTGGCAAGAGTTCCAGCGTCAGAGCGTCCTCGTCTGCATAGGAAGGCTCCCAATTGATTACGCTTGAGCTCCCCACTTTTAAACCCTTTTTCTGGCAGCTTTTCCAAAGTGGGCAGGCGCCACACTAGAAGGAGCTAGCGGAAAGGTTCCGTGAAGATAACAGAGTCACACCCAGTCACTACACTGTGTTATCTAAGAATATCACACTTTTGCTTCATATCAGGTTCTTATCTACTCTAAACTTAAAGATTTCTTCTTATCTACACTAAACTTAAAGATTTCTAACTTCTCAAGCAAGTAGACAGCTTTAATTGCACAGACAAGTTCTTATCTTCTAATGTAACCTTTCTAGATGTCATAAACATGTTTAATCCCACAAACAAGTTCTTATCTGCTTTAAGCAGTCTAATATCTTGTGACTCTGTTCCTTTAACCTAGATAAATGACATCAGTCACTGCTCATGCTCCTGGCATCTTGGCAATGATACTTTATTGTAAAAATTACCCAAGAAACAAAGGGTCCAAAGCCAACACATTTCATAGGCATTACAACTGTGCACCAGGGCACAAAGCAAGGTCTATAAAGATATGGATGAGCGAGTTTGGGGTGGAGGAAATTGACTGGCCTGCACAGAGTCCTGAGTTCAACCTGATAGAACACCTTTGGGATGAATTAGAGCTGCGAACCAGGCCTTCTTGTTCAACATCAGTGCCTGACCTCACAAATGCTCTTCTAGACGAATGGTCAAACATTCCCATAGACACACTGCTAAACCTTGTGAACAGCCTTCGCAGAAGAGTTTATGCTGTTATAGCGGCAAACGGTGGGCCAACTCAATGTTGAACCCTATGGAATAAGACCTGGATGTCATTAAAGTTCATGTGCAGGAGTCCCAAAACTTTTGGCAATATAGTGTATATTCTTAGATTGTAAGCTCCAAGGAGCAGGGCCCTCCTAACCCTCTTGTATTGAATTGTACTGTTGCTGTTTTGTCTCCCTTTATATTGTAAAGTGCTGAGCAAACCGTTGGTGCTATATAAATCCTGTATAATAATAATATTGCTTCCTACAACCATTTCACACTGGAGATTCTGTTGTTGAAGGCAACTTGTCAGCTTCTTTAGTGATCAAAATTAGTAAGCTATCAGTCACTTGTTACACCCTCACTGGTCAGTGAGATTCTGTAATGTTTAGGTCAATATAGAAGCTGGTGATTGCTCCCTTAGCAATCCTAGCTTTGGCAAATTACCTCCAATGACCCGATTGCTAATGCACATGGTCCTACACTTGCCAATGTTGTAGTTTTCCATCATCTTACAACCATTTCTTACCTACATTTTTACTTGTTTCCGGGTTTTGAGTGATCAAATTAATAACATTGTGGTGCTGATTGGTCAAAATGAGACAGTTTTGATAGATCCCATTCCTGTTTCAATAATCATATTACTTGAACAAGGGAAACTATTGGAACTATGAAGAGACCATTTGTGTGGCTGAGAGCTGATGAGAAATTCCAGAATTTCCAAGGGTATGGCTAGCCACACATGGCAATTTTAAGAAAGTATCAACCACTTTCAATGAGGTTTTACAAATATGATCAAACTAATAATTGTAACCTACCACCAGCAGCTCAAATTGATATAGTAACATGATCTAAAGTAGTAGGTTGGTTTTATCCATCCAGATTTCTTTGTGACTGAAAGCTGGTTGAAAATGATTGAAGTTGCCATGTGCATGGCTAGCATTAGATGCTACTTGATTCACTGCTAAAGTTTTGATTGACCACCAAACATTTTCCTAAAATTGGGCAATGAATTGACATCCATAATACAGGTTATTAAAAGATTGAATTGAAATGTTGCTAAAACAGGTAAAATTATAACAATTTCATATAAAGCCATTGAGTTTTTCTACCTTTATCAACATTTCAGTCCTAACGCTCTCTGATCAATCATAACCACATTTTATAGTCTTCAATTGCTTTACTGTTTCTTCAGAAAATTAAATCAAATGTTTTGATGCTCTATCCTGTTTACCTGTGTATGGAGGAGTCAATGAAAGAGCCATAGAGTCATAGATAGTGATAGTCCAGAGATTCTCTTGCTCAAGTATACCTCCAAGTAGCTGTTTTTTACCAATACTTGGAGGTAGCTAAAAAAAACACATCAGCTTCAACAACTAGTTATGTTATTAAAGGAAATTTAAAAAAACTTGTGCCACAAAACACCTGAGGTTCTTCATGCTTTCAACCCAAGTGCTTCTCCTGTCTGCTGGTGCTGTGGTAGGGATTCTGGTTCTCTCTATCATATTTTTTGGACATGTAAATCTATTGTTCCTTTTTGGGAGGAAGTCCGTTCCTTGTTGCAATCAATGCTGCATGCCTCGCTCCCTTTTGACCCTCTGCATTTTTTGCTGGGCTTGCCATTCCCGGGTCTATCTAAACCAGCCAGAAAACTTGCTGCTCATGTGCTGACCGCGGCCAGGAGAAGTATTCCTATGGGTTGGTTATCTTCTACTCCCCCTACAATGCTGACTTTGTACAAACTTATTGCTGAAGTAAGACGGATGGAGTATTTGACTGCCTTACATAATAGTTCATCTGCTGTATTTGAGTTGATTTGGCTCCCGTGGGATTCCTTCATTTCCTCTTTGCCGGCCCGAATCTAAGATCCTGATTGTTTCCGCACTGATTTTGTATGACTCTGTATGACTTTATTGGATGTGTAGTTATGCCATCGATGTTTCTTTCTGTTATGTTTATAATTTTACTTATTTGAAAACCAATAAAAATTGTTAATATAAAAAAAACTTGTGCCAAAGAAATAAACCACAATTAATAAATGCTGCTGTTCAAAAGACGAAAAAACATCAAAGTATTATAATAAAACACAGCGCAAAAAAAT
This sequence comes from Staurois parvus, assembly GCF_062004578.1. Taxonomy (NCBI): domain Eukaryota; kingdom Metazoa; phylum Chordata; class Amphibia; order Anura; family Ranidae; genus Staurois; species Staurois parvus. Next base: position 1,739,578 of record NW_028318352.1, read on the forward strand.
TGTATATTAAAAAATGAATAAAGAAAAGTCCAAATAAGTCCCAAATAAAAGTCTCATGCTCCAAAGCAAAAAAAAGTGATAAAAAATGATATATATTTTCCAGCATGCTCACATCATCTGTGATAAATCAATTTTCACCCACACTCTCCAAATCAAGTGGATTACCAAGCTATTAGGCTTAAAAATCAAAAAAGCACATTTAGAGGTGGGATGGGGTCTCCACAGGTGTATCTCAGTTGGCGAATCTTAATATCTTTCAGAACAATCTCTCTTAGATCGATGAAAAAATGCAAAAAGAAAAAACAATAGTGTAATACTGCATAGAACTCAAAGAGCAAACCTAATGTTCATCATTGCATTTACATTAAATAAATTAGTAACCAGCTTAAATGGACATAAAAGTCTCCTAAACGACCCCCAGCAATCCTTCCTTGACAGCCTCCAAATTCTCGCTTATGGACAGATGGCAGATGTAAGAAAAAGGGGGTGAACCAATAGCGTAATACTTTATCTTTTTATCTTTTTATCACAAAAAATTGATGCTCATATTGCACTCACATTTATGAGAATAAAAACAAGCCTTTTGGTAAATCAAACTCCTTAGGCAAACAGAGAATCCACTTTAACACTTCCCAGAGGCATATTCAATGATCACAGCAACATGAAAAGAAGTGAACTGGCAGCTGTATGGAGATTGTACTATTCTCCCCACACAAAGATGGCCGCAGAATGCCACATCAGCGTGCGTTCCACTCACCGAACGTGATGTCACGCGTCATGGTTCGAAAACCGGAAATTACGTCAACGCATTTCTCCCCTCCTCCAAGGAGTCGACACTTTTATTTGGGACTCATTTGGACTTTTCTTTATTAATTTTTTAATATATAATTTTCTTTGCGCTGTGTTTTATTATAGTGTTATTAAATGATGCTGTTGGTACTCACAATGGATTTAAAGCTTTGCATAAATGTCTCTTGATAATTGCAGCGATACCATATCTGTGTATGTTATTTGTTGTTTGTACCTGTACTACAGCCCAGAAACAATAGTGCACATTTTGTTTTTTGGGGTTTTTTTTAACCTAAAACACACTGACACTAACTGACACTGATACCAATTTAAAAAAAAAATCCTGACCTTTGATCTTTGACCCTGACCTTGACCCAAACACTAACCCTGGCACTGAACTAGATCAAACCTTGATCTAGGTATTTTTTTCTTTCTTTTTTCTTTTTGTTTGGTTAATATTTATTTATTTATTCTTTTTTTTTTTTACAAACAGCTGTTTATTTTCCCTCTCTGTAAGGAGAGAGAGAGCTACAATGTATCACTCTCCTCCATTCAGAGAGAAAAAAAACATGGGGGGGGCAGGCTTCACAGTGACTGATCACTGAGACAGCCAATGAGAGGCTATTACAGCAATCATGTGACCCAGAATCAGGAGTCCTGGGTCCCGATCGTTGGAACAGGACCCAGGGCTCTCAGTGACACCGCGGTCTTTGTGCTGGAAGCGCTCTGTGCGGCGCACACTCAGCACAAAGACAGGTACGCAAATATGAAGCCCCACGGAAAAAAGCCCAGTTCTGTGAGGCCACATGACGTCGGTGTCAAGGAATTAAGCTTCAGCTTCTAGAAGCAGAAAAAAACACTTTTTTTGTGTTTTGGGAACAATTTGCCAGCAGAAAAAAATGCTACTAAACACTACTAAAACGATCCTAACAACTTTTTTCTAGCTTTTTTTTCCCTACATGTACTGTAAAGAAGCTAATAAAACACTAACACTCCTGAACAGTCCTAAACACTACTAAAATGCTACTAAAAATGCTATTACCAATGTCTTTTATCCAGAATGTTTTTGATCTTAAAAAGTTTTTCCTGGCAACATATGCTGTGAACAAGTGAACTGACAACACTATTTAGCAATAAATGCAACAATGCTAAAGTAAAAAAATCCACTCAGTTTTCCTTAACCTCTTACATTTGCAATCCTGTTGGTGATGACTACTCGTTAGCAACAGGGTGATTATGGAGAACTCAGCAGAACAGGGATTTACTCACCCTTTTGCACAGGTCACTCCCTGTCTGGTTGAGGGACCTAGGCGGCACTGTGTCACTGGCAAGTGACATTCTGCAGCATTTGCATCAGCAAGGGAACAACCCATGTAAATACTCCTCTTCTCTGCATACCCACATAACAGCATTCCAAACTGTTCTCAACATCAGGATCACAAATTTGACATCAACCTTTAACAGAATGAGTAATCAGACAAATGATCAGAGAGTAACTGTAACTTGCAGTTTAATAAACAGGTGCATTTTTAGAAGCAATAATACAAAATATGTTCAGTATGGTAAAAAAAACATGCATGCATTGCAGAATAGTGAATGCTGTATGAACCTGTAAATGTTGCACAAAAATCAACTCATCACAGCAATACTTTTGTGACTCAGGGGAACATATGTCTGCATAGTAAAGTTTCTATAAAATGCTATAACAGAGAGTGAAGCTGAGAATCACTTCAGTATAACAGCACACAAAACAGCTACTTTATTATTTGATTATTTGATTATCTTTATAAACAACTTCACTTACAGTGAAGTTCAAGGCAGATCTGGTAACACAGGTGAACAACTGGAGGGATCCATGACTTGATGAAGTGATACCTTACTGGAACTGCAGTACTCTGGGCAGCACAGTGGCTAAGTGGTTAGCGCCTCCGCCTGACAGTAAAAGGGTCATTGGTTTGAATCCCAACACTGGCATCACCTGCATGGAGTTTGCATGTTCTTCCTATGTGGGTTTTTTTCAATTCTGACCAGAACTAGATAAATCTAGTTAATTGGTTTCCAAACCCAAAAGCAGCTGGTTAGCTGCTTCCGCCTGGCAGTACTAGGGTTGTTGGTTCAAATCCCAACCACAGCACCACCTGCCTGGAGTTTGCATGTTCTCCCTGTGCCTGCGTGGGGTTCTTCCGGATACTCCGGCTTCCTCCCCTACTCCAAAGACATGCTGGTAGGTTAATTGGATCCTGTCTAAATTGGCCCTAGTATATGTATATATGAATGTAAATTAGGGACCTTAGATTGTACACCCCCAAGGGTTAGAGACTGATGCAAATGTACAATATATAAGTAAAGCACTGCGTAAATTGACGGTGCTATATAAGTACCTGAAATAATAAATACTCTGGCATCAATTGGTCAGGGGCTCCCCACAGTAACTGGGTGTTTCAGAGAAGTTGCATGCCATTAGGCTCCTGCCCAGCTGCTACGTATTGGGTTCTGACAGTAAAGGACCTCTCACCTAGCTGCAGATCACATGCCCACCTACCCCTGCCTCATTAGATGTGGCCATTCTAAGCTGCTGAGAAAGGGAAGCAGAGAAACTTGTTCTCCCTGGGCATTTCCAGGTACCCATGGAGTTGTGAGAAAATTAGTTTAACGGGCCTGCCCCTGCATCTCATCATCCCCAGATGCAGGTGCATTTTTTCTCAAAGTCCATGGGTTCCTGGACATGATCAGAATGGACAACTTTCTCTGCTTCCCTTCCTCAGCTGCTTAGAGAGGTCACACATGGTGGACACTCTATTACTGATCTTAGTCTTAAAGTCAAAACATTGGATATGTTGAAAGCTAATACTGTCGAACTAATACTCCACCACATAGAGAAGGCACTCCCAAGTGCCTGCACATGTAATTAAACTCTCATTAGGGAATGGGGAATCCTGGGGCATGCTGCAACTGGCTGCTAGCACTGCTTGCCCTCTTCCAACTACCGAATCTCCCTTTCATGTACTCACAGATGTTAGATGTCCAAAAATGGCCAGACTGGGTAAAAATCATCCATCTATGTGACATGCTTGATCTGTGTGAACAACCACAGACTTACTATTTTCACAGGAATGGATTATTCATGCCATGTATAGTACACGTGTAGCCCTTAGATAAGGCTGGCTATGGGCATGTCTGTATAGTGCTCCAGTTCTGTACTCTTATGTTTGCTCTGCTAGTGCAAGTTATCATGTTTATTCTACTCCTGCATCATGGAGCAGTATTATCTTCTGGCATCTATTCTCTGTCTATAGGATCAAGTACAATGTTAGTGTTGCATTTCTTTGTTCTCAGCTTTTTTTATCTTTACATTCCTTGACTATATTTAAATTACATAGACTGGTAATGACAAATGAGAATTTGCAACATATTTACCAGCAGATTTCTCAGTGCTGCACCAAGTTTGGGACATTCATGTATACCTTACTCCAAATGTATCATCTGCCCATGTGTTTACAAGGTGGGAGCAATATGTAGCAGAGTTAATAAGGAACAGAGGTACACACTTTCACAAGATGATAAGATATTTGTTTTTTTAATAATGTCATTGTATCTCACAGCTGCAGTATTAGACAATGGCACACTGCCATCTTCAGGTTGCAGTAGCACCTATAGGCTGAAAAGGTTTATTTCCTGAATTTACCTTCAGTCTGCATGTGATTACCATGAATGGCTATCATGGTACTCACATATTAGGAAACAACACTGATTTGTGCCCAATTTCATTTGACAGCAGGATCTGAAAACTAGGAACACACACAGCTGCACCTGTGACTTTACTTGTATTGAGCATTGTACTTAAGAATATTATTAGTCAGATTGCAGATGCCATCTGGTTAATTAGCAAGAAAATGTAAATACAATTGTATTAAAGTCTTACTCTAGCCAGGGGAAGTTAGCGAGGAAATAAATGCCCAGTATCAGTGCCAGGAAAAAAATTCTCTGGCTTCAGTGGTCAGTGGCAGGAACAAATGCTCCTGGAATCAGTTGCAGAAGAAACTGCCCTGGTGTCAATGGAGAGACACAGAAAAAAATGCTTTGGTGTCACCGGGGGAAAAAGATGCCAAAGTATCATGACTTGAGAGAAAAAAATGCCCGGTATTGGTGGTCCCTCTCTGTATTCCAAACCACAGCCTCACTCTGCCTGTCCTGTAGTGCTGGCTCTATGAAGGCACCATTGCACATCAGCTCACTTCACCGGACAGTGACAACATACTGTAGATCCTGGGCCTTGAGGATTTTAAATTTTAAAGTCCTAGACTACCCCAAAGGATTTGGGATGATTGGGGGATGTGATGCTGGTCTAATTACAAAGCACAATGCTGTTAAATTTCGTTAGTCAGTGGTTTCTTCCAACAGAATACAAGTATTTTCTTTGTTCCTGACAGCTGAATAGAACTGCAGAGGAACAAAGGAAAGGTGTGTTAATATTGCTAGGCACAGGGGCATTAAAGCAAACCTGTTGCTTTACATTTCATAAAGTGAGTATGTCTTTATGTACATACAATGTGGATCAAAAATTTGGGAAAACTATTCTTCTAGCCTTATATAGGTTGACATCTGGTTGCAATACTTGTGCAAGTGAATTTGATATGTGGATTATACCTGGTTCACTGAAAGAAACATGTACAAAAGAATTTTAGAAATTTCAGAGCTCCATCACAAAATAAACTATGCATCAGCATATGCCATGTTGACATGTATTGAGGTGCATTTAGAGGCACATTACATTTGCCCGAACACTGACAGCACAGCACTGGAGGGCTTCCTTTGGCAGGTAAGTCTTTCATAATGTGCTAGTTTGTAGTGCATACTAGCACATTATAGCCTAAAGCTGCAGGGGACCTGGATAAAAAAAAATAATGAGTTTACTGCCTTTTAAATTTAATAAAATGCAGAAAAATTTTTTTTAAACTTTAGTAAAGGTGCAGCTTAACCTTTTTATAGTAACTACCAAAGTTTTGTTCCAGTTTTTTATAGTGTATGGATAGTTTAGAGTCAGGTTTTTATTGCTAAAGTAGAAGAAATGGCCAGTACTACAGAAAGATGGATCTCCAATCTATATTGAGATCTCAGTTGAAATAGCAACATATCTTAAACAGCAAAAAGTGTACAACAACCCACAATTTGGACACATTGTGGACCTCTTTCTCAAGGCTTGAGAAAAGGGACCACAGTGTCTCAAAAATGTTGCAGATTTGAGACCCATCATTTCTGGTGTGCTGGCCATTTCTACTTACATGGTGTCTCTGTTGGCTGTGCACCCTTCTCAAGACATTTTGCAGCTTTCATCAGAGCAGGACTTGAGGGGAAATCTTGCAATAGGGATACATGCTCCCATGATAACTCTCTCAACAGGGATATCACCTCACTTTGCAGAGATTTCCTATAACTTCCTGTCGCATTTCCAAGAAACGGAGTAAAGAGAAATCTCCCCAAAGGGACATAAAAAGGAAAGGAAACTTGGCAAGGGTTTTAACACGTCTCTGCCCTATTCAAAACTAAAGGGCTTTAAATTCATTAGTATGGAAGAGATTAAAGGAAGGCAATATAAGGTAAGGATCTCTTTAAACACTGCCCTTATAAAAGGAAATCTACATAACATTCAGCTACATTACACACCAACTACACAGCACTGCCAGTTAACAGGTCAGTATTATTCTTCACATTCTGATTTAGTCTAATTCATAAATTCTATTTATTACCAAGTAAGTGCAGAAGAGAAGGTTGGATCAGCACTGCACTTGTTAATTTAACTTAAGCTTTCATATATTGGACTGAACGTTTAATATTTGGCAGGAGTCCTCCAATCTGACAGCATAACTACTGATAAGCTACCTTTGTTTGTCATTACCAGAAGACACTTTGGAGCTGCCAAATGGAGCTGCCAGGACCCATAAATCAGACACATCAAACACACACACAACATACTGACAAAGTGCAGTCTATTCTGTGTAACAACTTGCAGCTTCTGGAATGCACTGCCTGTCCCTGTAGATTTTATCATGCAATAGAAAAAAGAACACCTAACTATGTATGCATTTCTGTATGAGTTGAAAAAAATACATGCTGCTGTTATGCTCATACGTATATTTCCATCAGGTTCAAAATGTGTACTATAAATATTATTTTGTTGTAAAAAACTTTTGCTATACATATAGTATATAACAAAAGCAGACCTATTTTTTTTTTTCCACTACATAGGAAGGATGTTCTGCTGTAGTACTGTTCACTACTATAGTACTTGATAGAGTGAAAAAGAGTTAAAATCACTTAGTCTGAATGTTCTGGAACATGCTGTTTTGTATATAAGAAATTGTTCAATAAAGTTCTTTTTGACAAAAAAAAATAAAAATTCACTGTCAGTTTTTGTTTTTGTCTCTGTCCCCATTGAGGAGATTTTTCCAAACAGTGGTGTACGTTCTAACTCTTACTTTGTGAAGAATACATTTTTGTGTTTGGGGGGTGCATGTGCTCAGCTCAGCCAAGCAGACATGCCACGCTAGAGCTCCACACTGCTCTGGGGATTAACGGGGTATAACAGCACTCTGCTCGCCTGACAATACAGTAGCTGCTTTTACAGCAATCCAGCTGCCAGCCTTGTAGGGAAAGTCTCAATGGTCTCAAAGGGCTCAAAACACAAGCCCAAGACAGTTTGTGAAGCCTTGGCACTTGCTACATCTAAGATGGAAACTGCTCCTTCTCTCCAGCTTTCTCCTCCTAGAGCACAGACACAGTCAGTACCAGACATCCCAGAGGATGATGACACCACTTCCCAAGTGAGTACTGCACTTGATCTGTCCCTAACTGGGCTCACACAACAGGATTTTTATAAGCAGATCGAAACGATGCTCCAAACAGTTCTGCATTCTACCTCAGAGCGCATCACTGATTGGTTGTCACAGGAAACTAGAGAGCTGGGGCAGAGAATGGCTGACTTAGAAATCCGCATGGATGATATTGAGCTAAATTACAGGGAACATGCTGAGGCTATAGAAGCCTTACAGGAAGAGGACAAGATGCTTTTGTTCCATTTAGAAGAAGCGTAAAATTGCTCACATTGCTCTAATTTAAGAGTGTGAGGCCTACCTGAAACAATAACAGATCTGCAATCTACTACTACTGCATTATTTCAAGAGCTGATGCCCTCACTCCCCATAGAGCATCTAGAGATGGATAGAGTCCACCAAGCCTTAACCAGACAACAACAGGATAATTCTCCCAGAGATATAATAGTGAAGTTTTACTTTTATCGTACCAAGAAACAACTGTTGGCTGCAGCAAGCAACAAGGAGTCCTTAACATTCCAGGGCCACATTTACCAGATTTTCTCAGATTTGGCCCCACTCACCATAGCAAAATGCAGAGCTATGAAATCTCAAATCTAAATTTTGCTTCAACACTAGATCCGATACTTCTGGGGTTTCCCTTTTGCCATAAAATGTATTTAGAATGGGAAGCAATATGCTAGATCCTCTCCAGATCATCTGCAATGGCTCTTAGTCAACTTGCGCTTAGCCCCTCTAGAGGAGCCAGATAAGACGGCTTCAATTCCCGCTTCACAGCGATCTTCCTCTCAGCCATACACTGCCATACCACAACACTCCTCCATGCGACCATCATCCATGGGAAAAGGTACCTCAGCTCATCAACCCAGATCAAATCCTCAACTTACCTCCGAGCTGGATGAAGACCTAGCTCCTTAGCAAGGTGGATTCAGTTCATTGTTACATTAGGTTACTCTCTGACTGAGTTACCTGTTCTCAGTAACTTTGCATGCAGTCTACTGAGTTTTCTTCATGTTTCCCTATTTTCTGAAAGGTTGAATGTTTTAAGGACATAAGCATGCATGTGCTAACCAGTTTTTGGTGGTTTGAACTCTCTTGTCCTACTAAGTAGTTGAGTTCACCCAGGAGAATTAAAACCCATTGTTGTGACTGCATACATCCCAGTTATACTGTATTGCCTAACTACAATTGTTTGGTTTACAGCAATTAAGTGGTAAACTTAATCTTTCTAGAGGTCCTCTAGAGACATAGAGAGTAGTTTGGCTCCTATTTGGATCTAACATGCTATATGCCTTATGGTGTATCCTTGCAAGTGTTATAGAGACCCACCCATACTATTGTTATTGGTTTGCCTCCCTTAAAACATGGGTGGTACATAAGAATTTTTTTGTTTTCTCCCATCCTTTCCCTTCCCCACCATTCCAACTCCCCACCTCCCTTATTTCCTCTTCCCCCCTTTAAACCCCACCTCTACTTTCTCTGCCCATTTGCACCCCCTTCCCTCCCCATCCAATACCATGAAGTAGTTATGCATTTATTGCTGGACTAAAAGGTATACCATACTGAGTTGACAGGTTATGTTTATCATATAATGTTGTCTGATTTTAAATGTGCCTATGTTCCCCGGGCCAGCTGTCACTGTGTCTTACTATGATTCCCTCTCTTGCGAGTTCAACCCCTAGAGACAGAATGCTCCTACTGGGTGCCCAGGTGATTGATACACCTATCTCACTGAAATACATTCCTTTCTTCTTATTTTCTTTGTGCTCTTTCTTTTTCCCCTCTCCTTTCTTCCCTCCTTCTAGACAAGAGGTCCCCCTAACCTCTTTCCTTGGAGTCTCTCAATTCCAGCCCCTAGAGGAATTCCTGTTAATAACAGCTCTTTTTGGCATCCATGACTCCACTAAACATTTTGTTTCTCAATGTTCAGGGGCTTAACTCACCCCACAGACTAAAAAACAAGAAGTTTTATTGGCATTTCATCGCTCTGCCCCCATTGTGCCTAAATCTGAACTCAAAGACCCTGAGGGGCGTTACCTCATCCTAGTGGACTGTAGAGGTCATTTAATCTCATATTATGCACCTAACACAAATCCAAATCCTTTATTTTCACATTTAATGCAAGTCATCCACACATATCTTTGAGGCACCCTAATAGTATGTGGAGATTCTAACCAAGTGATCCACACGCATCTTGATAAATCCCCATATAGCCCAGCTTCATGTGATCCTTCCTTATCCTTTCGAGCCCTCCTCCAATAGGCATCCCAAATTGATAGTTGGCAGGAAAGCAACCAAGTAGTATTTACACTTATTACTACCACCCACATAATTATTTTCCTTTCATCAACCATATCTTCCTTCTAGTTGCTTCTGTTCCTCTAATTCAACTATTAAACCTATTTTCTGTTTGGATCACTCTGCAATAATAACTGCCCTCTCATATTAAAATCCACAGACACGACATGGACCGTAAACAAATCTCAGATGGCAAACAAATCCTTTTGTTTTGATATTCAGCTAGCCCACAATGCCACCCCAGATATCTCCCCAGTGATTCTTCGGGAGGCTCATAAACCTGTAATAAGGGGAACATGTGTCAAAATAGCAACGCAAATTAAGCGAGATAAGATAGCCCATCAACAGGCTCTGGAAAGAGCCTATCAAGCCTACTTTTTAGCCTTTCAGGCTCATCCTACCACCTTAATAAAACTCAACTTGAGAAATCCAGAGTAGAATTGGACTTAGTTCTGGCGGAAGCAGCTGAAAAGTCTATAAGGAGGTCCCACCATACCTACTACATGAAAGCAAACAAACCCGATACCTTGCTGGCACTGCGACTCTGCCGACTTGATTTAGATAGTATATAGCTAAGAATGTGTATACCAGTGATCCTATCAAAGTTCTTCATGAGTTCAGAGTGCACCTTTCCCATCTATATACTGAACAAGTCACATTTGCATCTTCTAAGCCTGACACACTCCTGGTTGATGTTCCCTTGCCTTCTCATAAAACAAGTCAGCATTATTCCTAAATCTATCTCACATCGGAAGGTTCTATGTGTTATCAAGTCCCTGAATATGAATAAGCAACCTGGTCCAGATGGTTTGCCCGATTTTGTTATAAAAAGTTTGCATATTCCTGGCACCGCTCTTAGAGAACTTCAATGCATTACTTAAACAGCGATCATTTGGACCAGAGACCCTTACGGCAATTTTAGCCATGATACTCAAACCAAGTTCAGACACGTCCACCTGGTCTAATTATATGCCTATATCTTTGCTCAACCTAGACATAAAGACTCTAGCTATAATTCTCACTTTCTTTCTAAACTGTATAATAGGCTCTTTAGTCCAAAAAGACCAAGTAGGTTCCATACCCCACAGACACAGATAACGTGCGGAGGACCTCCATTCTGGCCCATGTAGCACATCATCAAAGTATACCAGCATTATTCCTATCATTGGATATACGAAAAGTGTTTGCTATGCTGTCATGGTCGTACTTGCGTTATATCCTCGGCAGATGGGGCCAAATTTCCTAACTCGGATTTCTTCACTTTATGCACATCCACAGGCATATGTTAAGTATGCAGGATATAAGCCTAATCGATTTGCTAGCTCACGTGGGACGAGGCTGTGTTTCCCCAGCCCGACGTCTGAGGTATTGAGGTGGGTGGTAATCATCACAAATTATTATTGTTTGCAGATGATATTCTCTTGTTTCTTACCACCCCTTTAATAACAACACCCAATTTGTTCCATATTCTGGAATGTTTCACATCTATATAGGGTTTGGAAGTGAATCAGGAAAAAATCTCAAGCCTTCAACCCCACTCTTTCTGATCCTGTCCTTTCCCAGCTACAGTCCGCCTTCTCTTTCAAATGGGCCTCACATGCCCTCACATACCTGGGTAATTATTTCAGGCAAGTTACCCTCCGATGCTAAATCACTTAACATCATTAATGACTCAGAGTTCGCCGCTGAGAGTTTCCTGGCTTGGCCGTTTCATTGCAGTTAAAATGACCTTACTTTCTAAGATATTATATCTCTTTAGAGTATTACCAATCTTAGTTCCACCATAATATCTAAGGATTTTGCAACACTGAGTCAATACATGGGTCAAGTTAGACTGAGATTGCCTAGGGCGGTCCTTTTGTGCTCAAAATTGAACTGTGGTCTTGGTTTCCCTAACTTTCTCAAATACTATCAGGCAGCTCAATTGGCTCACCAGGCTCAATATCATATGGTTAAGTAGTTCCCCTTATGGCTTTGTTTGTAAGTGGCAGGCTGTGATCCTTTGGTTATCAAGAATCTCCTCTGGCTCGATCCTAAGGAGCAAAGCGCAATAACTAACCCCATTACATGACATTATTTGGCCATATGGGATTGTCTAAGAACTACTTGCCATTTGCAATCCCCACATGTCCCCCTCTTGTCCTTTTTGAATAATCCCTCTTTCTACCCAGGCAGAGTAGGCCCAGCTTCATTTCATATTTGGAAATCCCTATGTCTTCACCAGTTGGGTCTCTTGGTTACAAAATCCTCCATACAGTCAATTGCCTCTTTACAAGAGAAACACCAGATTCCGAACTTGGAAATATGTAGATATCTCCAAATAAAGCACTTTTTTCCACTTATATCACTGTTCAACAGGTAAAAAGTTTTGGGCATAAAATTAGCTAATCTTACATAATTTTGGGGTGCTGAAAACGAAAATGACCCTAAAAAATGTTGATTGGCTCTAGTTTCCATGATATATTCACCCATCTAATGACGTAAGCCATTCAAAATTATGATGCAACTTCAGCTGCATATTGCGCAATTGATACTGGTGACCAATAGAAAATTGCATGTATACTGAGATGATGCAATATTAGCCTTTAATTGCATCACTTCACTGCATAAAAGCTGCAGTATCTGTAGCTGATTGTAGTTCGACAGCGTCTTTACATTTCGTTTTATGCTTATATAGGCTACTCAGTAATGCCTCGAACTTGTGTGAATAAAGCAGATAATTTCTGCTATATCTGCGGTGAAATAACTTTTATCTCACAAAAAAGGAGGATAACAGGAATGATTAAGAAAGCCTACAACTTGTATTTTGGCTGCAAGATAGGAGACCAGGACAAGAGCTGGGCACCACATATATGCTGCAATTCTTGTGGGACGGCACTGGAGCAATGGTTGAATGGAAAAAAGGCATCTATGCCTTTCGCTGTGCCAATGATTTGGAGAGAGCCAACAGATCATGTTAGTAATTGTTACTTTTGTATGGTGCCTCCAATTGTAAAAGGGCTAAATAAGAAGAAAAAGTTATCTGTGCACTATCCAAATATTCCATCGGCAATACGTCCAGTTCCTCATGGAGAGGGGCTACCAATTCCTAAAGCACCAGAATCCTTCGTGGTTGAGTCAAGTGAGGAAGAACCTGAAGTGTGTAGTCACGTGCAGTTGTAAGAGATAGCCCTTTCCTCGAATACAAGAGAAAAGCCAAGAGAAGCAAAACCGACACAAACTGAAGACAAAACTAGTGAGAATCCTAAGTATTAAAATGAATCAACTTAGCTTATGGCTATAATTTTTCTTGGTAATCCTATGCAATATATTATGCCATTTAGGCTTTGTTATGTAGTCAATATCACTTGCTTTATATTTGTGGAAAGACATCTATCTATATAATTATTGTGCATTATGTAGTCATTACGCCTATAGTAGAAAACTTTCCGTTTACAGAAAAACTAGAGCCAATTGACAAATTTCATTGTTATATTTGAACTCAGAATGTGAAATTCATTAAGAAATGGATCCTTTTGTTTCCAAAACTGGCAAAAAATAAAAATTTGTTGAACAGTAATAATATATTAAATGTCAATTGGATCTACAGTCCCAAACATTTTTTGAACACTTATGTTACTCTGACCCATGGGCATCTGGTCTAATATCTAAAATATATGCCCACTTAATCTACATATCAAGTACTGCACCTACAGCCTATGCCACTCTCTGGGCTGCAGACCTCAATTGGTCTGATATTTGGCAGTCCATTAATGCATTTACCGTTAAATTATTTATTTATTTCAGGTACATTTATAGCGCTGTCAATTTACGCAGCGCTTTACATATATATTGTACATTCACATCAGTCCCTAACCCTCAAGGGGCGTACAATCTAAGGTCCCTAACTCACATTCATACATACACATACTAGGGCCAATTGGCCAATTTGGACAGGAATCAATTAACCTACCAGCATGTCTTTGGAGTGTGGGAGGAAACTGGAGTACCCAGAGGAAACCCACGCAGGCACAGGGAGAACATGCAAACTCCAGGCAGGTGGTGCTGTGGTTGGGATTTGAACCAACAACCCTAGTACTGCCAGGTGGAAGCAGCTAACCAGCTGCTTTTGGCTTTGGAAACCAATTAACTAGATTTATCTAGTTCTGGTCAGAATTGAAAAAATACTTTCAACTTACTCCCACTTATTGTTCTAGGGGTTGTGCGGAAATGGGCATGCACATGCATGTATGGTGACTCTGTCCAATAGTCTCTTCTTACTGGGCTAAGGTATTTGGTATGCTCTCAGTTCTTTTGGGAACAGATATATCACCGGATCCTACTATAGCATTGTTGGATAAACGTAGTCAAGATCTAACATCCGCATAATATAAACTATTACTGTGTGATGACCACAGCTTCCAAGCAGACCATTGCCAAAGCTTGGAAAAACAGTATGCATTTTGGAGACTAAACACAGAATAACCCAGTTCATGATACATAGTAAAATTGAGGCTATACTTCTCGACTGTATACCTAAACATCTTAAAATCTGGCAGCTGTGGGTGGACCACTATTTGCCCCCCAATTTTGATCAATCATTGCTGGAACCCTGATCACCCATTGCAGAACATGTAAGCCTGTTACTGGCTCTTAGGGCATTGGGCTCCTCCTGACCTGTGAGTAACTCCAGACCAAAAGAAAGCTCTATTGTGTGAAAAAATTATATACATTTTGTTCGGGTACAGCATTGCATGACTGTGCAATTGGCAGTTAATGTAGCGCAGTGCTGAAAAGCAAAAAATGGCCTGGTCATAAAGGGGGTAAAATGTTCAGGACCCTTTGCACAACCTCCTGTAAGTAAGCCCCAAATTCTTGCTCTGCATTGGTGTTTGTTAATATACATGTTTGAAGGTGAATTCTGGAGAAGAATACAGTTTTGTTTGTAACTGCCAGTTAGATAAAAGAAAATGGTTAAAAGGAGTATCGCCTATTCCCTCTAAACTTTTGCCACAAGGTAAACTCCTACTCCTTCCATGTAAAATGGCTGGCAAAATCTTACTGGAATCCCTATATTTTGGAGTGGAGCCATTGAAGAAGAACACGCCAGTCTTTTCCAACACCACCATCATAAAAGTGCTGTAGCGTCTGTCACCTGATTGATCCTTCATGCCAACATTAAATGAGAAACTTCACATGAATGCTATGGTATTTCTGTTGCCACCAAACATTGCAGCCTGGCGGACACCCTTAGGAAACAAGCACAGTCATCTGCCAGGTAAACGAACGATGGTAGAATAGTGACAGATGTGGCTGTAAAATATCCCACCATGTTAAAAATGAAACAAAACATTGGCTTACATTGATTTGAACTGTTCTTTCTCAATGTAGGTTTATCAGCATCATTGCACTGTGTACACGTTCTTTCATCAAATACAAATATACATGTATAATTACATAAATGCCTGCTTACTTACTATTAATCTATTGTATTTGATTTATGAGTCAAAAAGGTTGATTCTCCATAGGATTTGAGAATATTTAAACAATAAAATGTGTGTTGATTCACTTTAATTATCCAGTCACTTATTTCATCTACACAATCTATTGTGTGAACATCCTCAAACCCTTTTGTGAATCACCCTCAAGGAGTTCTTCGATGTATTAATCAGGTAATGAAGGAAAACTCTAACATCCCATTCAGAGGAGCATTACTATTTATTTCCCAAATGCAGTTTCTTAGAGATAGCTAAGCAGGAAAGCTAAACTGTTATTAATTACAGGAACACATATCCATGTATAATCCAGAACCTTTCACCACATCCATCCATCAACCTTTAACATCTCTTGTGAAGCTTCATCCCAATCTGCACACGCCCACCCGTTATCAGTCCTACTGGGACAGCAGATCAGAGAGGAGCAAAAAACCAGAAAACTGCTGATTTTCTGTGGAATCTGAAAGGAACGTCCTTTTTAAGTTCTACTGTAGGCCAAACATATCCATCTCCATTAACATTGCTGGAAGGATAGCTTGCCTTATGCCTAAACTATTCCCTTCAAGGAAAGATCTTACTATTCACTGCCAAGAGCATTGCCTGAAACATATTATATTAAAAGTTTACCCTTTGGGAAACTCATTTTTGATTTCATTAGGTAACACAAATACTGCACAAAT
This sequence comes from Staurois parvus, assembly GCF_062004578.1. NCBI lineage: Eukaryota > Metazoa > Chordata > Amphibia > Anura > Ranidae > Staurois > Staurois parvus. The sequence continues at coordinate 1,755,649 of NW_028318352.1, forward strand.
ACCATAAGAGTTTCACTGTTAAGAATCAGCATTTTTTTAATGACATTGACCTGCCCAACACAACAAAAAAACATCATTATACTTTTTATACCTTTATAAGTTGTTTATCATGCCTGCTTTTCCAGCACTCTTCCACCAATGCAACAATTCTAGTATTGCCAGGGTGAATATCTTTTGCCACCCCCCCCCTTTAATTAACACCTGACCTCTGCTAACCTTTTATTAAAGCTGTATTAAACCCAAAAGCAAACATATATTATATTGCAGCTTACCGATTCTAAGGAGTAATGGCTGTATTAGTTTTCTTTTTAGGCTTTCTTTCTTCTATTTACAAGTTGTTTTTCAACAGAAAAGCTCTCTTGCAGTTACTGGGATGGAACAGACCATTTAACACTGACAGGAGTGAAAAAAATTATCAGCTTTTATATATTTATGTAAAATGTTTACTCTAAAAGGAAAAAATTTTGCTATAAGTGATTATAAAGTATTAGCTGGAGTTCAGCTTCAATTTGTTACCGTATATAAATCTGCTAGTACATCTAACATTCCCCTCCTGATTGACTGATGTAGCTGCTGTCCAAATCTGTCCCCTATTGCACCTTTATCCAGAGTATCTAATACAGGAGGTGAATTACTGGTCAGATTACCAGGGGAAAACAGAAGGAAAAAGCATTAAAAAAAAAAATAACATAGCTAATACATCTAATGATTGGTAAGCTTTAACATCTGATGTGAATAAGTGCATTGCCTTCTTTTACATTTTAACCAGTCTTAGGTCACTAAGTCAGGCAAAATGAGACAGCAAGTATAAAGTTCTCCACCCTCCAAAAAGGCACAAGGGATATTGAGTTCTTCTGCACTTCTACCATGCATCCAGAGGAAACTGTGCATTAAAATTGATTTCATAGACTTATATTTTCTCTTAATAAAATCCTAAAAAGCTAGGGTGCAGTGGGTATTGCTTTTTTTTTAGTTAACCTTTGTTCGTGTTAGTGTAAAAGAGATTTCTTCCCTTATTACAAAGCAAACATTTCTTTGGCAGCCAATTTACTTCAAGAGTAAATTGGCTGCCAAAGCAGGCACATGTTTTCTACAACCCCTAATATGACAATTTATACCTTTTCTTAGACAGAGTTACAAGGAATGCAGTCCTGATGAGTACTAGAGTGGAGTCTTTAGGGGGAAGAGTCATGGCTCCTTCTAAAGAAAGGCACCAGTACATGGTGCTTGGAGGCATACAGTCAGTATCTATATAACAGTCTGGCAGGAGAGAACTGGTTACCTTTGGCTTGGGGGGCAAATGTAAGCAGGGGAACTACATTACCTTTTCTCTTTTTTCTAATCAGTCAAGCAGAAATGTATTCTTTTGATCATTCTAATGATGATATTGGGACATTACAGGATCAATCCTTGAGAAGAAGTCCTGTTGTGTGAGGAGGGCTGGGGAGATAAAAATAATCTGGCAAGAAAAATAAGAGAAAAGCATACTTAATGGAATGCTATTAATTATCAAAGCAGAGAAATCAGAAAACATAACATGGGTGTCTCCCAAAGTAGCCAATTTAATATAGGTACTCACAGACTCCATATAGCAGTCATTTACATAGGCCAGAAGACGATCCAATGTCCAGAAGACACTTTTTAGGTTCTTTTTCACATTTACCAGACTAGGCTTATTTGCTTTACTGAAAATGGTTGTTTACATTGCTCAGTATCTCAGTCAGAAATGTACACAAAACTGAATAGTTTGGAGCAATTAAACCACTGTCAGGGACCCCAGGCTTCACTGCGGCGCACGGGTCTTCGCATGCGCGGTATGCCGGGGCGCACTAGCAAGCAGGCACTAGGACCTGGGCGCCCGCGGCGGCAGCGGCAGTCACGCATCCGCACTCATGATTGCGGACGCGCGCCTGGCACCAATGAGGGCGCAGGGCGCCCTATTTAAACAGGCATTGTCTGTGCTCAAGTTGCCGTATGGTCTTTTCCTGTATCCTGTGTTCCTGAGAGATTGCCTTGTTGCCGACCCTGCCTGACCCTGATTCGTTGACTGTCTCCTGCCCTGATCCCTGGCTTGTCTGACCATTCTCCTGTCTAATCCTGCTCGTTTGATCTCCGTTACCGAACCTGGCCTGTGACCTGTTTATCCTTCTGCCTGCCGCTTGTACCGTCCTGCCTCCACTGTTACCGACCCGGCCTGTCTGACTTCGCTGACTCCGCCTCCTCACATCAGGCTCTCACCTGCTACATACCACCGGCAAGTCCTTCTACCACAGCTGGTTGCACCCAAAGGCCGCGACCTGGTTTCGGCCTGCTACAAGTCCATGCCCACCATCAGGGGCTCTGGTGAACAAGCAGGTCAGGGCTTAGATTCCGCGACTTGGGGAATCCCGGTCTGTGGAGCGCTAGAGGCTACCTCCGGCCGGTCCTTAACAGAACCATACGGCCATGACAGGGTCTGGAGGAGGACCCTCTCCTTGGGAAGAATTTGTCAACACCTGGCGGCGCTCACGCAAGCCGTTAAAACGCTAGAGGAAGGATATAAGCATTTGGAGGGACGTGTTCAGAGCCTAGCCGCACCTGCTCCTATAACATCAGACCCGGTTAGTGCACCTCCTGCCAGGGGCCTCGCAGAACCTTCCGCTGGAGCAGCGTTCTCCATCCCCCCACCAGAACCGCGAGTGCCAACACCCGAACGTTTCAATGGGGATCGAGGAAAGTTCAGTGCCTTCCAGAATTCCTGCCAGCTATAGTTTGATCTACAACCCCGGACTTTTTCATCTGAATCTGTGAAAGTAGGGTTCATTATATCCTTGTTGCAGTGTGAACCCCAGGGATGGGCTCACCGTTTTATGGAAACTCGCCACCCACACCTGAATTCCATTACTGCCTTTTTCAAAGCAATGGCGCAACTTTATGATGACCCGCATCGAGCTGCCTCGGCTGAGGCAGCCCTCTATACCTTACAGCAGGGACGCCGGGCTGCGGAGGACTATGCACCTGAATTTAGTCCTTGAAGCGGAGACACTGAGTGGAATGACGTGGCCTTGCATCATCGGGTTGTCTGACCCGCTTAAAGATGAGCTGGCAAGAGTAGGAGTACCTGACTCCTTGGAAGACCTAATAAACCGGGCAATTCAGATTGCCCATAGGTTGCGGGAACGGAGACAGGAGAGGTCCAGCCAGGGGCCAAGACCCACCTGGATGCTGCCAAGGGTACCAGTCTTGCCAAGGGCCAAAATCGGCAATCGGAGTCCGGAACCGTCAGATGGGACTGAGCCCATGCAGCTCGGTCTGATGCGGCCTTCCCTTTCAATGGTAGAACGCCAGAGACGTCGGTCGAACAACCTATGCTTCTACTGCGGAGCAGCAGGTCACATGGTGCGCTCCTGTCCAGAGAAGTTCCGTAAGTGCTCTTCCTTTATTTCTGCTATGTCTCCGGCGTGCACAGGTAACCCCACTCACTTTGCTGTACCTGTGTCTTTTCAGCTCCCCGGAAGAATCGTACAAGTGACAGCTATTATTGACTCCGGGGCGTGTAGCTGTTTTATTGACCTTAGCTTTGCAGCCCAGCAGCAGATTCCATTGCTCACCAAGGAGCATGGCCTGAACATTTTTCTGGCCAATGGGTCTCGAATAAAATTGGGGATGGTAGATCGGGAGACCCTCATATACACACCACAGTAGCAGGGCATCACCAAGAACTTCTCCGCTTGGACGCCATTGCGTCCCCCCTATTTCCAGTTATTTTGGGGCTTCCCTGGCTACGAGCTCACGACCCCCAAATTGACTGGAAAGCCGGGTCGATTCAGTTTCACTCACCTTATTGTAGGAGCATTGCTTATCCAGGTTACCACTAGACACACCAAGCTTGTTATGTGTGAGTACCGATACCGAATTAGCCCAAATTGTGCCTTCTGCCTATCATCTGTTTCTTGATGTTTTTAGCCCACAGGGAGCAGATATCCTTCCCCCTCATCGGGCTTACAACTGCCCCATTGACCTTCTCCCGGGATCCAAGATACCATTTGGCCAAATCTTTCCCCTATCAGAATGAGAGTTGGGGGCATTGAAAGAGTACAGTGGGGCAAAAAAGTATTTAGTCAGCCACCAATTGTGCAAGTCCTCCCACTTAAAAAGATGAGAGAGGCCTGTAATTGGCATCATAGGTAGACCTCAACTATGAGAGACAAAATGAGAAAAAAAATCCAGACAAATCACATTGGCTGATTTGGAAAGAATTTATTTGCAAATTATGGTGGAAAATAAGTATTTGGTCAATATCAAAAGTTCATCTCAATACTTTGTTATATACCCTTTGTTGGCAATGACAGAGGTCAAACGTTTCCTGTAAGTCTTCACAAGGTTGGCACACACTGTTGCTGGTATGTTGGCCCATTCCTCCATGCAGATCTCCTCTAGAGCAGTGATGTTTTGGGGCTGTCGCTGGGCAACACGGACTTTCAACTCCCTCCAAAGGTTTTCTATGGGGTTGAGATCTGGAGACTGGCTAGGCCACTCCAGGACCTTGAAATGCTTCTTACGAAGCCACTCCTTCGTTGCCGTATGTTTGGGATCAATGTCATGTTGGAAGACACAGCCACGTTTCATCTTCAATGCCCTTGCTGATGGAAGGAGGTTTGCACTCAAAATCTCACGATACATGGCCCCATTCATTGTGTCCTGTACATGGATCAGTCGTCCTGGTACCTTTTGCGGAGAAACAGCCCCAAAGCATGATGTTGCCACCCCCATGCTTCACAGTAGGTATGGTGTTCTTTGGATGCAACTCAGCATTCTCTCTCCTCCAAACATGACGAGTATTGTTTCTACCAAACAGTTCTATTTTGGTTTCATCTGACTATATGACATTCTCCCAATCCTCTTCTGGATCATCCAAATGCTCTCTAGCAAACCTCAGATGGGCCCAGACATGTACTGGCTTAAGCAGGGGGACACATCTGGCACTGCAGGATCTGAGTCCCTGGCGGCGTAGTGTGTTACTGATGGTAGCGTTTGTTACGTTGGTCCCAGCTCTCTGCAGGTCATTCACTAGGCCCCCCGTGTGGTTCTGGGATTTTTGCTCACCGTTCTTGTGATCATTTTGACCCCGCGGGGTGAGATCTTGCGTGGAGCCCCAGATCGAGGGAGATTATCAGTGGTCTTGTATGTCTTCCATTTTCTAATTATTGCTCTCACAGTTGATTTGTTTACACCAAGCTGCTTGCCTATTGCAGATTCAGTCTTCCCAGCCTGTTGCAGGTCTGCAATTTTGTTTCTGGTGTCCTTCGACAGCTCTTTGGTCTTCACCATAGTGGAGTTTGGAGTGTGACTGTTTGAGGTTGTGGACAGGTGTCTTTTATGCTAATAACAAGTTCAAACAGGTGCCATTGATACAGGTAATGAGTGTAGGACAGAGGAGCCTCTTAAAGAATAAGGTACAGGTCTGTGAGAGCCAGAAATCTTGCTTGTTTGTAGGTGACCAAATACTTATTTTCCACCATAATTTGCAAATAAATTCTTTCCAAATCAGCCAATGTGATTGTCTGGATTTTTTTTTCTCATTTTGTCTCTCATAGTTGAGACCTATGATGCCAATTACAGGCCTCTCTCATCTTTTTAAGTGGGAGAACTTGCACAATTGGTGGCTGACTAAATACTTTTTGCCCCACTGTATATTGATGAGAGCCTTCGGAAGGGCTTTATTTGCCCTTCCACATCACCGACCGGGGCAGCAATCTTTTTTGTTGAAAAAAAGGACCAATCCCTGAGGCCATGTGTCGATTATAGGGACTTAAATAAGATCACAGTCAAGAATCGCTACCCCCTTCCCTTAGTCCCTGAGTTATTCCAAAGGTTAAAGACAGTTCTATTTTTACGAAACTCGATCTCAGGGGCGCTTATAATCAGGTCCGTATATGCGAAAGGGACGAGTGGAAAACCACTTTTTGCACTCAGTTCGGGCACTTCGAATGCTTGGCTATGCCATTTGAGTTATGTAATGCCACTTTCCAGCATTTCGTGAATGATATTTTTAGAGACTTTTTGGACATTTTTGTGATTGTATATCTAGACGATATTCTGATCTTCTCCTCATCTCTGGAGGCGCATCGGGGGCATGTCAGGAGCGTGCTGGAGCGACTTCGCCAGCACGGGCTCTATGCCAAAGCCGAAAAGTGCAGTTTCGAACAGCGCAGTATCTCGTTTTGGTCTAATCATTTCCACCACTGGGATCGCTATGGACTCCCAGAAAATAACGGCAATTGTATAATGGCCGGCCCCCGGATAAGAAGGGGATTCAGAGATTTATCGGTTTTGCCAATTACTATAGGAAGTTTATAAAAAATTTCTCAGGCTTGGTATCCCCCAACTCACAAAGATGGGGGTACGTTTTCAGTGGACTCCAGCAGCACAGGCCGACTTTGAGGCCTTGAAGAAACTGTTCACAGCAGCTCCCATCTTAAGCCACCCTGATGCATCATTACTATATATATTAGAGGTGGGCGCATCAGAAGTTGCTGTAGGAGCAGTATTGTCGCAAAGGGTAGGTGCAAAGGAACTTATGCACCCAGTAGCTTTCTTTTCTAGGAAGCTCTCCCCTTCTGAAAGGAATTATGACAATGGGGATCGGGAATTGTTAGCAATTAAGGCAGCATTAGAAGAGTGGCGGTATCTATTGGAGGGAGCCCTACACCCCATTTTGGTCTACACAGACCATAAAAATGTAGAGTATCTGAAGACAGCTAAACGCCTCAGACCACGCCAGGCTAGATGGGCATTATTCTTTTCTAGGTTCAATCTACATATAACCTATCAACCTGGGTCTAGAAACACGAAACCGGATGCTCTCTCCCGGATGTTTGAAGACCCTAAAGAAACATCCAAACCGAATACCATCTTGCCGGCAAGTAGTTTCTTACTGCTTACTGCTGCAAAGGGTAGGTGCAAAGGAACTTATGCACCCGGTAGCTTTCTTTTCTAGGAAGCTCTCCCCTTCGGAAAGGAATTATGACAATGGGGATCAGGAATTGTTAGCAATTAAGGCAGCATTAGAAGAGTGGCGGTATCTATTGGAGGGAGCCCTACACCCCATTTTGGTCTACACAGACCATAAAAATTTAGAGTATCTGAAGACAGCTAAACGCCTCAGACCACACCAGGCTAGATGGGCATTATTCTTTTCTAGGTTCAATCTACATATAACCTATCAACCTGGGTCTAGAAACACGAAACCGGATGCTCTCTCCCGGATGTTTGAAGACCCTAAAGAAACACCCAAAAAGCGGATACCATCTTGCCGGCAAATAGTTTCTTACTGCTTCAGTCTGAGCTTTTGTCCAAACTACAGGCTGCGCCCACCAGGGTTCCTAACCTACCTGGAATCTCAATACAGAACAGGGAAGGTCTCTTGTGGAGGGGGGAACAGATCCTGGTACCCAAGGAAGCTCAGACCCTGGTTTTGGGCTATTGCCATAATCATCCATTGGCGGGTCACTTTTGAATACACAAGACCCAGAAATTGGCACGACGCACGTTTTGGTGGCCAAGTATGGCCAAAGATTGTGAAACATACATTAGAACTTGCACTATTTGCAATCGGAATAAGCCCACCAGAGACAGGGCTTGGGACCTGCTGCAACCCTTGCCAATACCTGACTGACCCTGAAGCATGATCTCCATAGATTTTATCGTGGAATTGCCACCATCGCAGGATCACACCGTGATTTTTGTAGTAGTGGACTGTCTCTCTAAGATGGCCCACTTCCTTCCACTAGAAAAGACACCATCCGCTTCTGAAACGGCACAGGTTTTCATTAAGGAGATAGTGAGACTTCACGGAGTGCCAAAGAATATTGTTTTGGATCGGGGAGTTCAGTTCACATCCAAATTCTGGAAGCTTTATGCGAGGGTTTGGAAATCAAGCTGTCTTTTTCTGCAGCGTATCACCCACAAACTAACGGACAGACTGAGCGGACCAATCAAACGCTTGAACAATATCTTAGACGCTACACTTCATTTCTGCAAGATGACTGGCTGACACTTCTGCCAATGGCAGAATTTGCTTATAATAATGCGAACCATTCTGCCACCAATCAATCCCCATTCTTCGCCAACTATGGGTTCCACCCTACTTTCCTGCCAGATCTGGTCCCAGAGAACTCAGTCCCAGCAGCCCAAGAGACCCTAAATTTCTTCACGACCAATAATAAATTATTACAGGAAACAATGACTAGAGCCCAGGAAGAGAGCAAGAAATTTTTTGACAAAAGAAGAGGGGAATTGGTCATACACCCCGGGGATCGGGTTTGGTTGGCAACGACCAATCTGAAACTGGCATGCCCGTCTAGGAAAATGGCACCCAGATTCGTGGGCCCTTTCCAAGTAGAACGTAAGATCAATTAAGTTGCATATAAGCTGGCACTTCCTGAATCTTTTAAAATACACCCTGTTTTTTATGTGTCTCTGTTGAAACCCGCAGTACCAAATCCTTTTTCAGATCGTAGATCTAGACCCCCAGAGGCCATAGACATTGATGGAGAAGAGGAATTCGAGGTAGAAGCGATTATTGACTGCAGAAGAAGGGGTGGTCAAACGCAATACCTCATCAAGTGGAAGGGCTATGTGCCAGAAGAGAAATTGTGGGAACCTGCTCAAAATGTCCATGCCCCTAGATTGATTCAGGAATTCCTTCGCAACCAGCTTCGAAGCAGAAATCGGTTGGCCATCTGGAGGCTGCCCGTAGGGGGGGGGCAATGTCAGGGACACCAGGCTTTACTGCGGCGCATGGGTCTGCACATGCGCGGTATGCCGGGGCACACTAGCGTGTGGGCACTAGGGCCTGGGCGCCCACGGCGGCAGCGGCGGTCGCGCATGCGCACTCGCAATCGTGGACGCACGCCTGGCACCAATGAGGGAGCAGGGCACCCTATTTAAACAGGCTCTGTCTGTGCTCAAGTTGCCGTATGGTCTTTTCCTGTATCCTGTGTTCCTGAGAGATTGCCTTGTTGCCGACCCTGCCTGACCCTGATTCGTTGACTGTCTCCTGCCCTGATCACTGGCTTGTCTGACCATTCTCCTGTCTAATCCTGCACATTTGATCTCCATTACCGAACCTGGCCTGTGACCTGTTTATCCTCCTGCCTGCCACTTGTACCGTCCTGCCTCCACTGTTACCGACCTGGCCTGTCTGACTTCGCTCACTCCGCCTCCTCACATCAGGCTCTCACCTGCTACAAACCACCGGCAAGTGCTTCTACCACAGCTGGTTGCACCCAGGGACCGCGACCTGGTTTCGGCTTGCTACAAGTCCATCCCCACCATCAGGGGCTCTGGTGAACAAGCAGGTCGGGGCTTAGATTCAGCGCCTTGGGGAATCCCGGTCTGTGGAGTAGTAGACGCTACCGCCAGCTGGTCCCTAACAACCACCCTTTTCACCTCTCTCCTGCATAAGGCAGCCACCTGAAGGTGTCAGGAGAGGGGGGGGGCAAAGCCAAGGGTTCCCCAAGAAATGTCTATGCTGGCACGGTGGCGGCAGTCCTACTTGTATGTTGCACCATTTGCAGCTCAGCAGTCAGTGCACTGTGATAGGCAGGGCAGCACAACACAGCCCAGGATGCTGTGTTAATTTCAGCTGCTGCCTCAGCTCTACTGACTTATTTCCAAATTCTACACCAGGCTGCAGGTAGCTGTCCCAAGTCCCGTCCCTGACTAATCCACCACTCCTCCTCCAGATGCAGGGCAGAGATCACAAGGTTGTCTTCCTCAGGTTCAGAGACACCCCCTGAGCCCCCCCCCTCCCCTCAGCCCTCGAGGTTCGGCATGGAACATGAGTAGCATGGTATAGCAGCATGGATGAAGAAGAAGATCATCACAGTGGAAGGTAGGGCAAGCTAGATGGCTGATGCTTTTAGCTTTATCATGTCTGAGTTTGCCTGCTGGTTGTGTGCTGGCCCAGCCCTCTAGAGACACATGATCTGGGGACAGAAAAGGGTACATAGGGACAGAAAAGGGATCTGTGCTGCCATTTGAATGCTTCAACACACCCCAGCAGGGTTTCCAACCATTCATACGTTTAGGGACAGTTTGTAAATTTCAGGCACCATGTCTGCAGTCTCTGACCATCTCTTGTCCCGTGTACTCAGTCTATGACCATCTCTTGCGCCATGTAAGCAGTCTCAGGCCATCCCTTGTGCCTTGTACACAGTCTTTGATCATCTCTTGTGCCATGTCTGCAGTCTCTGATCATCTCCTGTAGTATGTCTGCAGTCTCTGACCATTTCTTGCACCATGTACACAGTCTCTGTCTATCTGTGTGAACAGAAATATTGGGACATCTTACCCTAAGAAGTCATAATGCTTGCACTACTTTCTGCACTCTCACTCATTGTAGAAAATGTTTTGTTTTGTTGTTTTATACGTTATTTTGTTCAACATCTGTTAATAAAATGCACTTTGCAAAACTACAGATTGCTTTTTTTATTCTTTTCTTTTGTTTTCTGTACGGTAAACAAACACTTTAAGCACCAGAACCATTATAGCCTAATGAAGCACAAATAAAGTGTATGCTATATGAGGGTGGAGTGGGGGGGGAATGGCGAGAGGAAGGGGGGGCTCCAAAATGCACTTTTGCCTGTGTTGACAAAAATCTTTGCAGCAGCCCTGTCCCTAGTGCCCATAACATGGATGTCTCCCAGTCTAGCCAGTTTTACATAGGTACTCACAAACATTAGATAGCAGTTATTTAGATAAACCAGAGGACGATCCAATGTCTAGAAGACACTTGTTGGGCTCCTTTTCACAATTACCAGACTAGGCCTACCTGCTTTACTGAAAATAGCTGTTGTTTACATTGCTGAGAAACTCAATAAGAGATGTACATGTAGTGCTATCCCCAGAGGAGCAGCTTAATTGTTCTACAATTCCTCTGCACACCCAAAAATGACACACCTCGCCCATCCAGCACTAATCAACACATCTTGAGGTATTTCAAAGAATTTTATAGGTCAAGCATAGTCTAAAAGAAGAGAGGATTAGCAAGTGTATGTAGCACTACCCACATAAGGGCCACTGGATTTGATTGGGTCCCCCTAAGCTTTGCATGGCCAGGGAACACGCATTTTCCACACTTGTATTTCAGAGTCAGTAAAACAGTCCTTGAACTTGGTTTTATGTTTTTTTTAGGGGTTAAGAACTTGGATGGAGTCTAGGGGTATATGGGATGCCCAAAGAACTGCAGAACTTGAGGACAACTTCTTGGCAACTATGCAAATGTGGATTAGCAATAGTCTCTATTAAGAAGCACTAATTCCCCTTCAGTGTATCTCCTCAGTCCCTAGATGATTCCTCCTCTTCGCCCAGGGTATCCTAGGGAAAGGGGTCCCAAGAGCTTACAATCAAGTAGTCTTGGAGGGGAACTAGTTGGATCTTGCACCTGACTACACTCTCCCCTTATCTGGCCCAGGAGGTGTAGGAGTACCAACGCTGTCCTGTCAGTGGCTTAGGTTGGTAGCTGCTTTTAGGCCTTTCGCTGGGCTGACTCCTACCCTGCTTCTCAGGATATCCTCCCTAAGAGACTATAGGCAGTGGAGATCCTCCTGTCCAGCAACGAGCCTGTAGGTAGGCTCCTAGCCTTCCTCTCAGTCCATTTTTCACCGGATTCTGCACATCTCTTCCCCAGCTCTGTCATATTTGATGGTTGCCCTGGTCACCTTGCCCAGTCTCCTGTTAGGGGATTGGCCAAGGTCCCTCAAACATGCAGATCTGGGCATCCACCCTCCTCCCTTTTTCCAGAAAGCTCTCTGGAAAGGTGGGAGGGCTCCAGAAGCCCCAACCTGCAGAACCTCCCAGCCTGTACCGAGGTGAACTCCTGCCTCACTCATAGGCCGATTCATCGCAGGCTGCTACTCAGCTTCTGTCTAAAAAAAAACAGCCTATCTAGCTAACCTGGAGGGCATTATGTGTACTTATACAAAAATCAATACGATAACAACGTTGCTCTGAGAGAGATAGTTAAACCAGTAGTATTCTAACAGTAATTAACAGAACTGAACTGCTTTTATCTAGTAACAATATATAAAGACAGTCCTAGCTTGTTATAATAGTCCCTGTTTTATCACAGTGGCCAGTGATTGATAAAAAAAAATGTTGCCCAGCAAAGTTTAGACCCTTGAAACAAGCATAATAATTCCTAGCAGAAAACATATTAACTTGTGCAATGTTAGTCTCTTACCAGACCCAGACACATGCTCTGGTTCAGTTCAAGTCCTCAGACAGGGTTAGTAGTTGCTGTTGTGTCTCTCTTTCAATCTTCCTGAGACATTCCCTCTTTTCCTACCTTACAAGCAGTAGGGGTGCTCTCAAGACAGTCTGATCTCATCAGGTATCTAAATCATTCCTCACACCCTCGCAGGGAGAAATTTCCCAGTATTAATGCTTTTTTCAATTGTGATCAGCAATTGCAAGGTTTTATTCAACCAGCAGCAGCCCAGTTTTTTTCTCACACAGATGCTTGCTTTCAGACAGTTCTGTCCTCTCTTGCCACCACTCTGCAGATACCGTTCTCCTTGTTTTGTTGTATCAGCCAATCATAGTCCTCCGGCATCAAATCAGACCCAGCCAAGATGCCAACATGGCTGCCTTCTGATCTAGAGACACTTCATAGACAAGCATTGCAAAGTGGCCTCCTTAAAGATGACTGCTGCACTCCTGCACTAATGAATATTCAATTTAACCCTGTCCACATTGCAGAAGGTAATATAGCAGCAACAAAAGAAAATGTTATCAACTACAGTCCAGGTTACATGCACAAAGCGGAAAAGGTTGGGGCAATGTCACCTCCCTACCTCAGTGCCCAATTCAGATGGTAAATTGCTGTCCACAGTTTGAATTATAGAGTGGGAGTCTTAAGGCAAACAGTTTTTGTTGTGCTGCAGCTTTTAAAAAAAAATAATGGTTTGTGAATCCAAGGTATATAACTTATGCGTTAAATTATTATTTATTTATTTCAGGTACTTAAATAGCACCGTCAATTTACGCAGCGCTTTACATATATTTTATACATTCACATCAGTCCCTAACCCTCAAGGGGCGTACAATCTAAGGTCCCTAACTCACATTCATATACAAGGGCCAATTTAGAGACAGGATCCAATTAACCTACCAGCATGTCTTTGGAGTGTGTAAGGAAACCGGAGTACCCGGAGGAAACCCACGCAGGCACAGGGAAAACATGCAAACTCCAGGCAGGAGGTGCTGTGGCTGGGATTTGAACCAACAACCCTAGTACTGCTAGGCGGAAGTGCTAACCATTTAGTCACTGTGCTGCCCAAATTAAAGATATTATTAAAATAGTGCAAACATTTGTATAAAATAGTGATTTAAAGTTGTATAAGTTTAAAAAAACAGTGATAGAAAAAGTAAGTACACTCCATGGAAACTGTTGTCTTAACACATTTGAACAGACATACCGTATATTGGATATTCATTCAAACACTGTCTACAGATAAAGATTATATATACTGTACTGTAGGGATCTGCTTTCTGTAAGTGGCTCCGCTGCTTAATGTTCACAGAGATTATTTAGGCATATCACTTCCTGTCTCTGTGTGTCTGGATCAGAAACCCCAGAGGTAAAAAGTGGAGAGACAGAGAACTGAGCTACATGACCTTACAATACTCACAGGGGCTGCTACTGAGGCTGTATTTTCACCCAGGCCAGAAGCATGGATTATTAGGCAAGTATTTGTATGCTTTATTAGTTTAACTGGAGCTGCCCATAGCTTCTTTGGTGTGTATCTAAAGCCTGGTGACAGATGTATCTCTGTCCTATTGTTATAATCTCACATGCACAGTGCTAAAATATCTTTGTCTCTGCTGCTGTATGTGTGTAGTGGTCACCTTTCAGTATATTAGTAGGTGTCACGTACCTGATTAGAGACTGAAATGATGAGGTCGGCCTCACTTGTGTCACTAGCCCTGACCCCAGTGAAAGTGGAACAGAGGGTGTCTAGGGACCAGGGGGACAAGAGCGCCAGCAGATGTTGTTTGCAGCTGTTGTAGTTGGAGACTTTGGAAGACTGATGAACCTCCGATTCAGGAACAGTAGTAATATGCAGAGCTGGTATGGTAGATCGCCAGGTGTGCACCAAAGTAAGACAGGAAGCTGGGATGGGAGACAGGAGCAATGTCATAGGAATAGCCAGGGTCATCAACGGGGGGACAGCGAGGTACCAAATCATAAGCAAGCCAAAGTCAGGAGCAGAGCCGAAGTAGGGAACAAGTATCAAGCAGGAGAGTAATCAGAGTCAGGTCAGGAACAAGCCGGGTCAGCAACAAGGAAATCACACAGGAACGAGCAGAAACAGGAAACAGCTGAAGACCAGTCAGCGCTCAGCACAGGCAGAGGCACCTTTTAAATAGTCTGTCAATCTTTGCCATGCGTGTGCATGTGCGCAATCGCGCATTTCTCTGCACATGCGCACGTCTATTCGCCAGCCGTCTCACGGGAATTCCCTTACAGTAGGTGAACCTGTTTATTGCCAAAGAGTTTATATGCAACTCCTGTTATTTTAGTTAACCCTGTCCCTTCTGGTCATGGATTCAGGGATTCTATAGCTAGTTTTAGCTCAGGGCTAATAACCAGCATAGGCTAGAGCCAGGTTAGGCATCTGATGACCACTTCTAGTAGTTATAGGTCTGGCTGCATGTCCGATTAGAATAGAAACTACTAGGGATGAGCTGGCTCTGAGTTCCAGTGCCACACCACAGTTTCTGTATGTGAGAAGATGCTTTCAAGGCTAGTTGGGTAAAGGCTGGAAGGTCACCCCATCACCGCAGATCTTGTCTTCAGGTCTCTGACACCAAGATGAATGCTGCATCGTGCTCATCCTCTGGGCCCCTGCAATCTGACTTTGCTGCAACATTCATCTGGAGGTATCTCTTTTATTAAAGTGATATTAAAGGCTTACATTTTTTTAAAATAACAAACACATTATAATTACCTGCTGCACAGTGGTTTTGCACAGAGCAGTCCAGATCCTCCTCTTCTTGGGTCCCCCGTCGGTGTTCCTGGCCCTTCCCTCCTGTCAGGTGCCCCCACAGCAAACAGCTTGCTATGGGGGCACCCGCTGCTCCATGTGTCCATTCACACATGGAGCCGTGGCTTGGCCCCACCCCTTTTCTCTCCGTTTGCTCACTGGCTGTGATTGACAGCAGTGGGAGCCAATGGAAGAATATTTAATAAAGTCACCAGGGCTTACACACTACAGTGTACCCTAATGCAGTGTTCAGTTCTGCAGGGGGAATATCCTTAGACACGTTTAACAGGATTAGTATTCAAAAGGACACATAAGTTCAAAAAGGGCCAAACGAATGGTATAAAAGTAGACCAAGAGGGCTAAAAAATATCAAAGCTCCCAAATAGAAAAAGTACTATTCCAATCCATTACCTGAGAGTAACAGTAGGTGGGTGATGGTAGAAAGGCACTGCATACAGGCTGTCACATGCACATGGAAGAAGGAGTGCAAATGTGTTTGGGAGGCCGATTCCATGCGTTTGAACAGATTTAATGAGCAAAACTTCATATGGGGGGTTTTTTGTATATGTTCTTGTACTTTTTTGTATATTTATTTTCAAGAAGATTGTTAACATTAATAAAAATAGTTACATTTTATTGTGAAGTGGTGAGTTGTGCTTCAAAAAATTCCACCGGGATAGATGTGTTTTTACCTATATGATTTTATATATATATTTATATACACTAATATAAACTAAACTTGGGAGATTATGAGTGGCTATATAGGTAACCTAACAATCTGGAGATTATACTTAAGATGTCCTGCCATACTGAACCAGGGATTTTAATGATTCTGTATGTTTCTATGCTTTTTTATAATAAAGTCAATGTTTGTTGGTTATTGACACCCTACAAAATACCTTTCATGTAAATTTGGGGTGTGGTTTCTGTATCACCCATCACCCAAAGCATTAGTACTATAATACTTAGATATCTAAGGTATAGCTTGACCAGTGTGGTGTCATCATACTAATAAAAAGAGCTCAAAAAGACGTTTGTAGATGCCTACAAGTTTTCAGGAAACTCTAGCAACTGTTTGTGTAAAAGTGCATGCATCTACAATTAGAAACAGACTGCACCAATTCAGGCAGAGCTGTATGGCCACAGTAAAAGTAGACAATTTTTGTTTCAAATTTAAAGCAGTATCAAATCCAAAAGCAAACATTTGTTATATTGCAACTTACCATTTCTTAGATGTGATGGCTGCATTAGTTTTCATTGTTAGGCTTTCTTTCTTCTATTTTTATTTGGTGATGCAGCTAGCTTACAGGGATGGGAGAAACAATTTAACACTGACAGGGGTGCTTACAATGATCAGCTTTCATTTATTCCTATAAAATGTGTATCCCATTCATCCCAAAAGGAAAAAAATCACTGTTTACTCTAACTGATTTTAAAGTATTAGATAGAGTTTGGCTTCAATTTGTCAGTGTATCTAAATCTGCTAGTACATCTAACACTCCCCCCCACAGACTCACAATGTGGCGGTACAAAAGTGCCTCTTGTGCTCCTTCATCCAGAGTGGGGGCACTTTAATGCACATGTGTTACTGGCCAGATCACCAAGTTAAAACAGGGAACAAAGCCTAAAACAAGAAAAATAATGCAGCCACCACATCTAATGATTGTAAGCTGCAATATATTATATTTTTGTTTTTGGGTTTAATTTCACTTTAAGGCAGTATTACCAGAAAAGATCTTCATAACAATAGTGAAGCATGGTGGTTGAATTGGTATGGTCCAGTGCTGCTTTAAAGTCTAGGCAGCATGCAATCATTAAGTCCGCTAAGTCCGCTAAGTCTTTCTTTCTTTCTTTCTTTCTTTCTTTCTTTCTTTCTTTCTTTCTTTCTTTCTTTCTCTCTCTTTCTCTCTTTCTTTCTTTCTCTTTCTTTCTTTCTTTCTTTCTTTCTTTCTCTCTCTCTCTCTCTCTCTCTCTCTCTCTCTCTTTCTTTCTTTCTTTCTTTTTCTCTCTCTCTCTCTTTCTTTCTTTTTTCTCTTTCTTTCTTTCTTTCTTTCATTCATGCCTATGTTCTTCAATTAAATAAAAAAAATAAATTTCAACCAAAAAAACCCTTCACATTTTAACTTTTAACTGTTATAGTCTCAAAAGGCTGAGAAATGACCTGCAAAGGGCATATTATCAATTTTCCAGGCACAAAACAGTTAAGGGGAATAAAGACTTAGACAAAATACCAAACATTTTTACTTGTAGTTGGTGCATTAACATACTACTGTCTGTAATGAACTGTGAATATTTTCTTTGCTGTGGCCAAACCAGACATGACTTTCTCATGCAAACTTAACAAGTTTCTTCCTTCTTTAAATGAGAAGTGGAAGCTTTCAAGTAGTCTGAGTCTGTGACATAATAGGGCACAGCATGTTCAAAGATTTAAATGGAACTGATTGAATCTCTACAATTCATGTACAGCAGCATGTTTCAAGTTATATTTCAATGATTTACATTGCAATAGCAAATGCTCCACTATGGCAAGGGTTGTAAAACAAAAAAATGGGGGCAAGTGCACCCGATATGCTCTTGTCTTGACAAATTCTTAAAGTGGAACTTCACTCTCTTCACCAACATTGACTATTTTAATCCTTATACTGCTAGCATTAGTAATACGTAGGAAAGTAAATAATATTTACTTGCTTTAAACTTTTTTTTTTTTACATTTCTCCAGTTACTTCCTGGTTTCATGCCTAGGCAAATAATGCCATACATCCCAGAAATCCTAAGGAGGTGAGGAGGGGTTTCCTCAGCTAAACACACCTCCTGCCTGCATGTCTGAGCTAGGGGCAGAGGGATACCAGGAAGTAAATGTTACATAAATCATCAGCCCTTA
This sequence comes from Staurois parvus, assembly GCF_062004578.1. Classification (NCBI taxonomy): domain Eukaryota; kingdom Metazoa; phylum Chordata; class Amphibia; order Anura; family Ranidae; genus Staurois; species Staurois parvus. The sequence goes on from NW_028318352.1 coordinate 1,773,562, forward strand.
CTCAAAATGTCCACGGGCAGAAATGCTAGGGGGTGTTTTTCAAAGTGATTTCTCAGCAAGATAAAGCATGGAGACATGGATGGGAGAGTTTGTCTTAATATTAAAAATGAATTAAATAGCGTTCTTGGTTTGTGGCGCTCAGATGCAGTGCAGTTCCACTTTAAGGAATTATGTGGGCCATCTCTGGAGCTGCGCATATGTAGACATTTTCACAGTATAGTGCTATTGATGTCCCCAAAACAAACAATATTAACTAGTGCATTTCAAAAATTGCACAAAATCTAAGGAAAGTTGTTATATACAGTCATGACTAATAGGCCTCTGCTCTTTAATGCTGAACTCCTGGCAGATAAAAGACACAAAGCTTTATTCATTATTACACTTTTACATTTTTTTTTTATTTTTTTATGCATGCAGTGTAAGTATCCACATTTGACTAGTATTAGCTTGTATAAGAGTTACAGAGAGATGAGTTCATCAGAGCCTCTCCTTCACTGTCCAATCACAGGGTGGAGAAAACCAGTAAGTGAAAATGAAGCAGTAGCAGAGAAAAACAAAGTTTCCATCCCTGCCAGATGGCGACAAAAGTGGCATCCATCCCATTCTGCTCCAATTCAGCAGGGGATCTGATCTTCTGCTGAACAGACTGAAAGGCACCTGTGTGAAGGGGGCCTAATATTATGTAAATGTTTCCAATCATGTAACATAGAGATGTTTTTTTGTTATTCAAATGCTATATAAGATTTGCTATTTAACTTGAATTCAAAGCAACAATTTCTACCATCTTGGCTATTATGATTTTCAGTCTCAGAGCTGATTCACACATGTGTGGTGTGGATTGAAGCTCAGGTGTCACAGCTAATTGACACAGTAGTTGTTTAGCGGTTCAGGTCAGGTTTACATCAAGTTCAGGACAGGTTCAGGTCAGGATTTTATCCTGTTCACACATGTGCTGTTTAGAAATGGTTTCCACAGAAGTCAATAGCCTGTAATCCCAATCTAATCTGCACTGCTCAGAAATCGGACAGGACTCTTTTTCAATTGCCACTGTCACTCTGCCTCCCGCCACACCCCTGTGATGTCACCAGCTATACTGAGCATGTGTGTGCACAGCTTGGAAGTCTAGAGGAAATACAGAAGTTGGAGAGATTCTCTCCACTTCCTGAAGTTGGTGAGCCAAGCCTCCTGGACTACCCCAAAGCTCCATTACTGCTATGTAGCACTTGGGGTGGCCCAGAAGGCTATTTTAAAGTTAAAAACAACACAGTAACACATACATTAATAAATACATTAATACAAAATCCTATTGCCACCTCAATCCTTGTCCCACTAGTAGGGGGAAGGGGGGGTCATTTAGAGCAGGATAAGGGGTATCAAAAGAGCTACCTAGGGCACTCAACATTCTGAATGCAGGACCCCCTGAGAGGTCCAATTTTCACCCATCATGGTGGACTTTGCCACAAAGGGCTTTCAGGGATTTGACTCCCCAGCTGTGGATCACTGCCCTGGACCTGTATAGCACCATAGTGGTTCTCCAGGAAATATATCATTACACAGGGTTTTGTTCTGCAGGGTCCAGTGTCAATGGACAAAGTTACAGGCTGTCTCTACATTGTCAAGTGCGAGGTTCAGGTACCATTGCACTGAGCAAAGATAAGCTGTAGGATATGGATCCGTAAAAAGCTAGTCTCCAAATCCCAAATAGAACCATTGAGAAGCTAGCTCTCAACTGCACAGATGGTATATTCATCTATTTATATGATCTTTGCGCATTACTAATTGTGAGCCTTGCACCTATATACTTTATATTCATTATATTTTGTTTGCCTCAGCGCTAAGCTGACAATTAGTCTTCATTTGAATTTTCGAAGTACGCTCATACAGTTGCAAGAAAAAGTATGTGAACTCCTTGGGATTACGTGGAGTTTTGCATGAATTGGGCATAAAATGTGCTCTGAACGTCATCTAAGTCACAACAATAGAAGAACACAGTCTGCTGAACATAATACTACACAAACATTAGATGTTGCCATGGTTTAATTGCACATAACATGTAAACATTCACAGTGCAGGGAGGAAAAATATGTGAGGCCCTAGCTTAATGACTTCTCCCAGAGCTAATTGGAGCCAGGAGTGAGCCAACTTTGACTCCAATCAGTGTGATGATAATGGTTTGTTGCTGACAGCTGCCCTGCCCTTAAAAAACACACACCTGTTTTGGGTTTACTGGTTTCAAGAAGCACCGTCTGATGTGAACCATGCCTCGCAGAAAAGAGCTCTCAGAAGACCTACGATCAAGAATTGTTCACTTGCATGAAGCTGGAAAGGGTTCCAAAAGTATCTCCAAAAGCCTTGATGTTCATGTGTCCACGGTAAGACAGACTGTCTACAAATGGAGAAAGTTTAGCACTGTTGCTACTCTCCCTAGGCGTGGTCGTCCTGTAAAAATGACGGCAAGAGCACAGCGCAGAATGCTGCATGAGGTAAAGAAGATCCCAGAGTGTCAGCTAAAGACCTACAGAAATCTCTAGCACATGCTAACATTTTTGTTGACACATCTACAATAAGGAAAACATTAAACAAGAATGGAGTACATGGGAGGACACCACGGAGGAAGCCATTGCTGTCCAAAAAGAATATTGCAGCACATTTGAAGTTCACAAAAGAGCACCTGGATGTTCCACAGCACTACTGGCAAAATATACTGTGGACACATGAAACCAAGATTGAGTTGTTTGGGAGGAACACACAACACTATGTGTGGAGAAAAAAAGGCACAGCACACCAACATCAAAACCTCATCCCCACTGTAAAACATGGCGGAGGGAGCATCATGGTTTGGGGCTGCTTTGCTGCCTCAGGGCCTGGACGGATTGTTGTCATTGATGGGAAAATGAATTCCAGAATTTATCAAGACATTTTGCAGGAAAACGTACGACCATCTGTCCGCCAACTGAAGCTCCGCAGAGGATGGGTGATGCAACAGGACAATGACCCAAAGCATACAAGTAATTCAACAAAACAATGGCTGCAACAGCACAGAATACGCCTTCTGGAGTGGCCCAGTCAGAGTCCTGACCTCAACCCGATTGAAATGCTGTGGCATGACCTTAAGAGAGCGATTCACACCAGACATCCCAAGAATATTGCTACACTGAAACAGTTTTGTGAAGAGGAGTGGTCCAAAATTACTCCAGATCGTTGTGCAGGTCTGATCTGCAACTACAGGAAACGTTTGGTTGAGGTTATTGCTGCCAAAGGAGGGTCAACCAGTTATTAAGTCCAAAGGTTCACATACGTTTTCCTCCCTGCACTGTGAATGTTTACATGTTATGTGCAATTAAACCATGGCAACATCTAATGTTTGTGTAGTATTATGTTCAGCAGACTGTGTTCTTCTATTGTTGTGACTTAGATGACGTTCAGAGCACATTTTATGCCCAATTCATGCAAAACTCCACGTAATCCCAAGGGGTTCAAATACTTTTTCTTGCAACTGTATATACTTGCTATTCATAGTGTTTACCTCCCTTTATCTGAATCATCACTTTAGCGCTGCACTAATTTATTCTATTCTATTATAAGGTCTATGATTGGTTGCCTTGAGTGCATAGCTGCTGACTGGATAGCGCTTGCTTTTTACATTTTGTATACTGCCAAAATTACCTACCTGCGCACATCTGTTTGCTCAGTTGCAGGTCTGTGCAGGCGCACATGTGCGCATCTGGAAACACCATTTGCACTTTGGACGAGCCTTCCCTGATACCTTGCTTGTTAATTGCTAGTTAGAAAGGGAGCCGAATCCCAGTGATCTTTGATCTCTTTCATGTTGTTCAGGTAGATCTCCACCTCTCAAAGGTCCTTGGTGTTGACTATGTGACACAACAGACAAATATGAGGAATATGAATTGTTGGGGTAACATACTTTTTAAGGTATACTGTATCTAAACCTAAGAACAGACATGTATTATATTGCACATTACTAGGCTTTAGAAAGTTCCAGACTCCTAATGAATTTCTGTGCACGGAGCTGAAATCTCAAACAATGTTATCATCCATGTCCAGTTCTGTTCTGTGAATTACAGAACAACTCCCCTCTATGTAATGGAGATGAAAAATGGGGAACATGTTATTAGCCCAGATCCATACAGAAGCCCATGGTAATAACATTGCTCCTCTATAGATATATTACATTGAGTGAGAGTTGTCACCCTGGGACAGGAAGGGTGCTACTGACAAGATACTCAAAATAAAGGGAAAGAGCCTGAGAAAAAATGCAGCCAGCACATCCATGGACTGGTAAGGGAATATATAAATAAATTATTTTTGGGGGTTTAGATAGACATTTCGACAGACAGGATGGCCTATTTTTAGTCAACACTCATTAGTTAAGTGTGCTCCCCAATTTAATTAAATTCATTATAATGTTTCATCGTGTGTTTGACCTCTGAGAATCCCTGATATACCTGACATCTTTTGGAGCTAGTTTATATTTAGCTCCCTTCGGGCTAGAAAATCTTGAAACACTCCCTTCCTCTGCTTTTTATTCAGCAATTATCATGGGGCTTGGTATAATTTTCTGCTTTTTAGACATGTTGTCTGACCTATAAACACCATATTAAATATGTGAATTTCATTGGTCTTGTCTCAACCTGTCACTGCACCGCCAGTTAGAGAGAACACAGAAAACTAGGGAATTAATTTTCTCACAAATACCTGGTGATAATCCTGCATATTTGGTTTAACAAACTTTACATTACCAATGTACATAACAGAAGATAAGTAAGGATTATGCAGATTAGAGGCTAATAGCCTCCAGTGGAACTACCAGAGACTGCTGAACCTTTCTCATCGGTATGCATTACTGATTATAGCCGCTAATGTTTTTTCGCTTAGTGAATGTAGTTTACAGGTATTTGGTGGCAAATATAATTTTGGTTATTTAGTCCATAATAATACCTCTAGAATAATCACATATAAAATGCTAGTCGTGTTGTATAATGATTATTGTAGTGTCCTTGCAGTGTGAAATCTGTATGGTTTCCCTAGAGTGATTCATTTTTTTCTGCCCAACCCTCAGAGAATGGGGAAGAGGTAAAGAGAGACTTAAAGTAAAGCAAAAACATGTAATTTTGGATAGAGTGCAGAAATGTTGGAACCCCTGTCCCAGGGGCGGACTGACAACTCATGGGGCCCCCGGGCAATAGGGGATCATGGGGCCCCTGTGTCCTTGCCCAAACTCAAAAACGCCTATCAAAAAGGTACCAGGGGCATCTCATGGGGCCCCCTACTGACCCCGGGCCCTTGGGCAGTGCCCGAGTTTCCAAATGGTCAGTCCGCCCCTGCCCTGTCCTTTTCTAACTGTGTCCTGCATGGGAACAGGGGCGGGTCCAAGGGGTGGGGCGACAGGGACAGGAGCCTGGGTGCAACAATTTACTGGAGACGTGAAGGTGAAGTTTAGTGTACAGATACACAGTGCAGGCAGTGCTGGTTAAAGTCTCACGGTTGAAGAGTAAGTGCACAGATCACCGCCGCTGCCCAGAAGTGAGCAATAACTTTAGCAACAGGCACATCCTCCCAAACATTACTTGACATATTGACAGTGTGTAATGTTCTGTTACCGTAACTCAGTCATGTGGCAGTTATGGCTGTCCTAGCATGCATTAAAATGGGCAAATACCATCTATGATTTTGAAAGAGAGACCACACAAGTAAGGTTGCCTACTTTAAACCTCTGGGCAGAGGCAGACTGACCATTTGGAAACTCAGGCACTGCCCAATGGCCCGGGGTCAGTAGGGGGTCATGAGATGCCCCTGGTACCTTTTTCATAGGCTTTTTTGAGTTTGGGCAAGGACACAGGGGCCCCATGATCCCCTATTGCCCATGGGGCCCCATGAGTTGTCAGTCCGCCCCTGCCTCTGGGTTCCATAACTTATCCTTTGAATTCACTGAAGGGGTATTTTTCATCTGCCTCTCTCTTAACCTATGTATCATATACAGTGTGACTGATCTCACCATGCAGTGGTTGTGGGTCTACTCTTTTGTTCCAGACTGTTTGCATTTGTACATTCATGACAGAACACTGTATTAGTTCTGCCTGAAGAAGCTGGCATTTTCCCTGTGAAACACGTCGGAAACATCTGCTTGAATATGACCATTTGGGGTTATGTTTGTTCATTTGTAAATTGCTAATTATACCAGTTGCAGCTCTTTTTGACACATACACTGCTGAAATGTCTTTATTTTAATATCTTTAATGATTTTTTTCTACAATAAACATGAATATTTTTTATATATAATCTGGAGTGGTACCTTTAAAGTCCTAGTAGCCTGGAATGGTAGGGTTTTCTTGTTCTTCAGTAACAATGTTGTTAGTAAGTAATGTTCAGCACAAAGGGGTTAATGTATTGTCACTGATCACTGATGCATTAGTGACCAGTGACAGTTAATGAAAAAATATGTAAACCCAACATTTCCTATTCCTGATATGTTCCTGCTGTACCATGTACTTGTATGAAAAAGCATCCTTCCCTGGGCAGCACAGTGGCCAAGTTGTCAGCATTTCTGCCAACAGTTCTAGGGATGTTGGTTTGAATCCCAACCATGGAACTACCTGCCTGAAGTTTGCATGTTCTCCCTGTGCCTAGGTAGGTTAATTGGATCCTGTCTAAATTGGCCCTAGTATGTGTATGTATGAATGTGAGTTAGGAACCTTAGCTTGTATGCTCCTTGAAGGTTAGGGACTGATGTGACTCTTCAGTATATATGTAAAGTGATGTGTATGCACCTGTAATAATTCTGGTCTCTTTGTGAAATCCCTGGTGATTCTGCCAGTCCCTCTGCTTTCCCATTAAAAACTGACCACAGTAGGCATGAGGGCACAGCGTGTCCAGTGTTCTAGCTATGCTGAGAACTCAGTCTGCTCTCCTCCAATAATCAGGCATGTGCTGATGCGTCACCCTGCACAGCCATTCACTGGGAAGAGCAGTGTCCTGCTGTTTCTCCTCTCCCAGATCTCATGCAGCTGTGAACATAGGGAATGTAAAATATTCACATCTTTCTTATACAGGTTAGTCAGCATAGGTGTTAGCAGAAGAGAGGGGGCATTTTTAAGGCTAGGTAGGTTCAAGCTTGGACTCCACTTTAAGAGAGGTCTTAAATAGCTTAACCCCACTGACTACCTATGTTGGGGATTATTATTTTGTAAACTGGCACCAATACTGGGAATTATTATTGCAGTAACTGGCACAAATGCTGGGGATCATTATTGCTTAAATTGGCATCAATATGTAGTGTTATTATCTCAGAAACTGGCACTGATGTTGGGGGTTATTATTATGGAAGCTATCACCTATGTTGAGGATTGTCATTGCATTAAACTGGCACCAGTGCTGGGGGTCATTACTGTGTAACCATGCACTATTGCTAGGGGTTTTTATTGTAGAAATTGGCACAGATGCAGGTTAGTAATGTTGATACTGACAGCAATGCTGGAGTTTACTTTTGCATAAACTGGCAACAATGGTGGGGAATAGGGTTGGGCTTCATGTTCGAGTTGAACATAAGTTCAACTCGATCATGGGCCGTTCATGTGTTCAGCAAACACATGAACAGTAAGGGCATTCAGCAGGCTGTTTGCCCGCTGCGCCGCACAATGCACTGTGCCCTGACAGTGCATTGTAATTGACCAAAGCAATGCACCTGACCACAGGTGCATTATTTTGGCTAAGTCTGCCATTTTCGCCCAGAGTACCAGATGACCTAGCCCTGGAACTATATGGGAGACTCACCCTCTCTATTGGAGACCACTGTTTCCAGTCTAGAACGTGATGGGAAATCCAAAAGAGTTGTCACAGGAACAGGAAGTGAGGGAAAAAAAACTTACGATAGGACATCTGTTGTGGTATCAACTGTCTGAGAGGTGATTTCCTCTTTGCTTTCCCCTTACCAAGATCCCCTGTAACATTTTGCTGTGTCTCTAGGAATAAAGTAAAATCTCCTTAATGGGACACAGGTTTTACAAATTCTTTTATAGGTATAAAAATTTTAGAGCCTTCGGAGAAATATGGCGGCTGCCAATTTTGAATGCCTTGCACTTGTCTAGCTGCTTTCTGACTCAGTAGTTTCAGTCACTGACCAGGAACAAGCATGCTTTTCCAAATTTAGATGAGTCGGGTCAGTGAATCAGAGAATACTGAAACCTTATAGTCATCTTAACAGCCAGGCAGGCAGCTGCTTCAATAGAAAAGGTTAGCAATGGCAGCTTGCATGTAGGAAGGTGTTAACTCATATCTCTACATTCCCCCCTCCCCCAAAAGATCACCTTAAATAGGGTAGGCGGAGTCTAGAAAAGGCAGAGTGACTGGGCAAGCAACATGAATGGTTAAGGCTAAGGGACTCTATTCTCGGTTTCCCTTAGATGGGCTTCCCCTAGGATGGGTCTTCCTGCACTTGAGATAATTCCTGTCCTTGTGAGAATAGTTATTCTCTGTGATGTTGATAGATATGGGTCTCTGGACTTTGCTAAGCACCCAAGTGTCGTTATGTGCCTTGCAATGCCATGTTTTGGAAGTTGTAGCAGTAGAAGAGATGAATTTAGCTTCTGGTTGGAGGTGCAACACTCAAATACAGTGTGTAAAGTGGGGCATAACTTAGGCTACAGGTGGCTGGAAGGGTGCTGTCTCATAATGTTCTGCATCCCCAGTCTAAGCACTAAAATGTGGTATCCTTAGCTTATCCAGTTGTGGTGAGATAGCAATAAGTCACAATCCCAGCAGATTTAGTAGACAGTTACTCAATCCAAATGCCACCTTGCAGATCGTAGAAAGCTTAAATCCAAAGCTTGTGCAGATCTTGACAAAATTAACATCCAGATAGGTCAAAAGATCATAATATGACCATATCCAGCAGTGCACATGTGATCACAATGGAGACTAAGGCAAACAGAAGCAGGGAGGGACTAACTATACGAAGCAAGTGAAATTAGACTTACCCAAGCTGTACTACTTTAAGAATGATGAAATCTGGAGACCTGTGCTCAGGCTTGAGATGTTCACTTGTCACAAGGTAGTCTTCAGAAGTATTCAGCCGGCTACACAGATGCTTTTAAATTTCATTTCTTTATTGGTTACAAATATATTGGTACATAATCTACTGATGCTAATGCGTTTCAGCAAAAACCTTCTTCAAAGTATCAGTATATCCTGTTCCAATTTTTTTGTAACCATCAAATAAATTAAATTGAAAAGCATCCGTGTAGCCAGCTGAATATTTCTAAAGATTACCTTGTAACTATACGAAGCACCTTGTAATAAACAAACAATGTATGTGTAACATGATACATAATATGCTACAATGATGCGGATGAATGGGTCCTGAATACAAGTAGCAAATGTAAATCTGGCTGGGTCGGCTGTTGATGGTGATGATGTGAAGAGGTTCATGGGCTCCAGTGCTCAGCTGGACTTCCAGATCCTTAAACTCACACGGGGCAGACTCTGACTCCGCTTAGCTCCATGGGGGATCTGTCTGCTGATGACCCGCTGAGCAAATCAGAGCAGGCAGATGACAGATCCACATTCACTCCATTTATGTAGAGTGGACATGGGCACAGCCTGCTTTGCTCTATGGGTGGCCAGATGTAAATGGACCAGCTGTCTGTTTACACCCGACTGTCATCCAATGGGCTAAACAGAAAGGGAATTGATCCCCTTCCATTTGTTAGGTAGACGGCTGTAAACAGACACAAGTCCATTTACATCTGCAGTTCCATAGAGTAGAATGAAGGGTCTGATTGGGTCCGCCTCAGAAAATGGACAGACGGACCTGATTGGACCAATCATGTGAAAGGGGCTTAACCATGAGAAAAGTGCAAGGCCTTGTTTTAATTCCCAACTGAACAGAAAGGTCCATGAGGTATTGGACCAAGAGATGGCATAATAGAGTTTTGAACCCACTATCTGTACTCACAAGAGCAGACAGGATATATCTGTGGGCTTTGGGGCAGTTGATTTACTAAAGGAGTTGAGAATCTTCACACAAAAATTGTCTGAATATTTACTTAATATATCAAATCATGTGCATATTAAAAAAGTGAACAGGAATTGTATAATTGGATAATTGAAATTAAAATTTGAAACGCTGTATTGAATGAATATTCTCAACTACTTTAATAATTATTTGTATTGAAGATCAATCATACTACAGGCAGGGAGTTCCAGTTATGTCTGCACACATATAAAATGGTTTAACGCTCAGCCTGTGATTAAATTTGGGATATCTGTGGAAATAAAAGATAACCTTGGCAAAATCTCTCTGAAAAAAATATATCTTTCCCTCAGGTATACGTGGTAAAGATTCAGTATGGGTAGCATGGTGGTTTTTATACTACATTGGACATTCAAAGGTAACACAGGTTGACCATATTTACTTACAGTACATTCACTTTGCAAAGTGAACATATACACTATATACTATAAAGTATTGGGACGCCTGCCTTTACACGCATATTAACTTTTATGGCATCCCAGTCTTAGTCCATAGGGTTCAATACTGAGTTGGTCCACCTTTTGCAGCTATAACAGCTTCAACTCTTCTGGGAAGGCTGTCCACAAGGTTTAGGAGTGTGTCTATGGGAATGTTTGACCATTCTTCCAGAAGTGCATTTGTGAGGTCAGGCACTGATGTCAGATGAGAAGGCCTGGCTCACAGTCTCCGCTATCAGGTTGAGGTCAGGACTCTGTGCAGGCCAATCAAGTTCCCCCACCCCAAACTCGCTCATCCTTGTCTTTATGGACCTTGCTTTGTGCCCTGGTACGCAGTCATGTTGGAACAGGAAGGGGCCATCACTAAACTGTTCCCACAAAGTTGGGAGCATGAAATTGTCCAAAATGTCTTGGTATGCTCACTCCTTGAGAGTTCCCTTCACTGGAACTAAAGGACCAAACCCAACTCCTGAAAAACAACCCCACACCATAATCCCCCCTCCAGCAAACTTTACACTTGGCACAATGCAGTCAGGCAAGTACTGTTCTCCTGGCAACCACCAAACCCAGACAGGTCCATGATTCTTTGCCAGACAAAGAAGCATGATTCATCACTCCAGAGAACACGTCTCACTTTCTACAGTCCAGTGGCAGCATGCTTTTACACCACTGCATCTGACACTTTGCATTGCGCTCAGTGATGTTAGGCTTGGATGCAGCTGCTCGGCCATGGAAACCCATTCCATGAAACTCTCTATTCACTATTGTTGTGCTAATCTGAAGGCCACATGAAGTTTGGAGGTCTTTAGCTATTAACTCTGCAGATAGTTGGCGAATTCTGCGTATTGTGCGCTTCAGCATGCGCTGACCCCGCTCTGTTGTTGACCGTGGAATATTTAGTAGCAAGGAATTTCCACAGATGGACTTATTGCACAGGTGGCAACCTATCACGGTACCATGCTTGAATTCACTGAGCTCCTGAGAGCAAACCATTCTTTCACAAATGTTTGTAGAAGCAGTCTGCATGCCTAGGTGCTTGATTTTATACATCTGTGCCATGGAGGTGATTGGAACACCTGAATCCAATGATTTGGAGGGATATCCCAATACTTTGGCAATATAGTGTACTTCATTAGATGAAAATTGCCAGGGATTAGTGTACAACTTCTACTTCTTAACTGTTGTGACAAAATGTTTTGGTACCCCTCAACCTTCTTCCAAAGAAATCCAATGAAATAGGCTGAAATTGATGCAAGTAAATGGCATCCACCACTCTTTATTCCATTCTCCATACAGTAGACACTTTGAGGTAGATTTACTAAAACTGCTCTCAGAATCTGGTGCAGCTGTGCATTGTAGCCAATCAGCTTCTAAATTCAACTTGTTCTATTAAGCTTTGACAATAAAACCTGGAAGCTGACTGGTTTCTATTCAGAGTTGCACCAGTTTTAGTAAATAACCTCCTTTCTTTTTACTTTATTACATAACCCAGAGGACTATAAACCTTGTGTAGTGCACAGAGAAGGATACAAATCAGAGAATAGCTGAAAATTTGCTCCACCAAGAATGTGCTCAGTCCTCTCCTCTCCAGCAAGGGTGTGCTAAAGTCTTTTTGATGAAGTTATAATAATTCCAATTGAAGCTTTATTTTTTTCTCATTCTAATGCATTAAACCTTAATAAATAGGGATATCATTTTTATTTGTTTTACTGTGCTATTGTGATGCAGGATGGGTTTTTATTTGTTTTACTGTGCTATTGTCATGCAGGATGGGTTTTTATTTGTTTTACTGTGATATTGTGATGCAGGATGGGTTTTTATTTGTTTTACTGTGATATTGTGATGCAGGATGGGTTTTTATTGGTTTTACTGTGATATTGTGATGCAGGATGGGTTTTTATTTGTTTTACTGCGATATTGTGATGCAGGACAGGTTTTCATTTGTTTTACTGCGATATTGTGATGCAGGATGGGTTTTCATTTGTTTTACTGCGATATTGTGATGCAGGACGGGTTTTTATTTGTTTTACTGCGATATTGTGATGCAGGGCAGGTTTTTATTTGTGTTACTGTGATTTAGTGATACAGGATGGGTTTTTATTTGTGTTACTGTGATTTTGTGATGCAGGATGGGATTTTATTTATTTTACTGTGCTATTGTGGTGCAGGATGGGTTAAAAGGTCCTGGCAGTACGCTGGAGATCTGGACCATGGCTCAAAAAGCCCAGTGTTCTGTGTCTTTGGTGGTCTACCCCCTGCACAGGGTTTCAATCAACAGCACTCACACAGCAGTGCTGGTGACTGGAGAACTGGGCCAGGAATATGTGTCTCTAGCACATTTAACCCTCTCTGAAGCATAATAGTTCAGTAAAAAGGAATAAACCCATATTTACACATTAATTATTGCTTATGCCTGACTGCATTACAGTAATAAAAACTGTTTTTTTTCTATTCTCTCCCATTTCCTACTTAGTTGTTCAATCACTGGGATAGTACCTACCACTCAGCACACAGATATTGCTTCCTCACATAGTGGGAAATGTTCATTTCTATAATGTTGTTATTATGTGAATTCATAATCTGTGTTTGTTGATGGTGAACTTTTTTTCCTCTCTGACACAGCATCTGTTATTCATTGCTGTAACGATTTCTGGTATATGATTTTATCTATACGTGTATACATTTTATCTACATGTGTATATATTTTATCTACATGCTCAACTCTGTCCTGCCTGTATCTCCTGTCTGTCTATGTTAAAAATAAAAAAGGTAAAAAAAAAAGCTTCAGTTGTCTGTTGGCCTATGACTTTTTCAGAGGTGCATACACAAGGCTTATTCCCATGCAGTGCCTTATCTTCAGGAAAGTTGCTTTGTCCTTTGTTCCATGCCTCCTCTTACCCGTGGCAAAGAAAAGATGTAATGTACTATTTTTGTCAGAATTTCACTACCATTGATGGAACATGCCTTTGTATATTGTGGAATAATGGACAATTTATTTCCAAACTTAAAAGCTTCAATGTTCTCACTTGCACACGGGACACACTTATTTCTGTATGTATTCAAATGCAAACAGAAGTATAACATATGACCACCAGGTGGCTGTACCTTTCATTCAGGCTATATATTGTTCATACACTGTATTTTTTTCACAGTTATTTTCAATTGGGAAAAACTTACAAACCAAACATTTGTGAAAGAAAAAGAAAGCATTTACATTACAGTGCCAAGATGAAAACAACAAAAAATTACACTAAAGTGGTTGTAAGCCCTCTAAACCTTTCCATATAGACAGTGAAGTGACTGGTACACAGAGGTAAAACAAATCTTCCTACAGAAGGTGTGCCTGTTTATCTGCAGTTTTCTCTATGTCTGTTAAAGTCCAAAATGTATACAGTTTGTCTGAGTTGTCAGAAAAAAGGGGATGTAGAGCTGAAGTTACACTCTGCAGCCAGGGGTGGACTGACAACTCATGGGACCCCCGGGCAATAGGGGATCATGGGGCCACTGTGTCCTTGCCCAAACTCAAAAATGCCTATGAAAAAGGTACCAGGGGCATTTAATGGGGCCCCCTACTGACCCCGGGCCCTCGGGCGGTGCCCGAGTTTCCAAATGGTCAGTCCGCCCCTGTCTGCAGCACTCAATGAGGAGAGCTCTGAGAGTTGATTGGAGAGAAGGGACACCCCCCCCCCCCTCCCTTAACACAGCTCACAATAACAGAGCTGAGGCTGTCAATCTGCTGGAGGTCCTTCCCCTGTCACCATTTTTCTCTTGGTGTCAGGAAATCAGAAGTGATTCAAGCTGATAGCAGAGAAGCAAACCAGTAGACAGAAATTACATTTAGTACTCTGGACTGAGACACAATATAGAGGGATATACCTTGTTCATTTTTCATGTTCATGAGGTTTACAACCACTTTAAAATGTCACACTATTTAACCAAATTATACTGCCATGTCAAGATTTGAAAATAATTGGCAGGCACACCTTAAAATTTAGTTCACCTTTACCAAAAAAACTGCCTATACAGATAAGCGATGTCTGTAGATAAAAACAAACTGCAGCTTTGACAAAATTTGAATAATGTCCTCGCTATAGATGTAAGCCATATGCATGCCTCATGAAGCCTGACTGAAAAACTCTCAGAGATTGCATCTTCCTATTCTGTCTTGTTGCTAGATCTTTGGCTGTATTTTTCCTTCAAGTAGTATGTTCTTCACGTCAGTCAGTTATAATAGAAGATTCTATGTTTTATAAACTAAAAACTATAAACAGAAAGGAGTACAGTATTTTCTGGCGTATAAGACTACTTTTTATACTTAAAAATATGCTCCAAAAATTGGGGGTCGTCTTATACACGGGGTATAAAATGTGAACCTTGAGTTTGTTTGGGTCAAGCTGGCTGGATGTGTGGTAATACTGTACATACAGTATACCGTGCTGAGCCAAGCTGTCTCAAAACAAATGTCCCTATGACAGATTAATCTGTCAGCCCGCTAGATGTACGGTATATACAGTATACTGCACTGAGTCAAGTGGTTTCAAAACATACCGGTACGTCTCTACTGTAATCAGACCGCTGGATGAGTGTATGAACGGTAGCTACGGCTACATACAGTATACACTGGGCCAATCACGGCGAGTGATGTATTCTACTAATGAATACAAAGCCTGCTCGGATTGGCTGAGTCAGAGAGGTGGGCTGATGATGTCACAACCTTAGCCAATCCGAGCAGGCTTTGTATTCATTAGTAGAATACATCGCTCACCGTGATTGGCCCAGTGTATACTGTATGTAGCCGCAGCTACCGTACATACACACATCCAGCGGTCTGATTACCGTAGGGACGTACCGGTACATTTTGAAACAGCTTGGTTCAGTATACTGTATATACCACAGTGGTATATCCTTAGTATACTGTATATACCACACATCCAGCGGGCTGACAGATTAATCTTTCATAGGGACATTTGTTTTGAGCCAGCTTGGCTGAGCGCGGTATACTGTATGTACATTACTGCATATCCAGCGGGCTGTATATATACTGTATACTGTATGTAGCCGAAGATACCGTATTACCGCACATCCAGCGGTAACCATCTGATTTGGAATTTGATCCATATGACGACTGTCTTACAAATGTATCACAAGATGTCATTCATGAACTTATGATGTCAGAGGACGAACATGAGGATTTTGAAGGATTTTAAGTACCGGTAAGTCATAACCATTTTAATTAAAAAATCTGATGTTTTTAAATGGTGTTGCCTCGGAAGGGGGGTAGTCTTATACGGCAAGTATAGCCCAAAACCTATGTTTTAACTTGAAAATTAATGGGTCGTCTTATACACCTAGTCGCCTTATACGCTGGAAAATACGGTAATAATTTATTTTTCAGCTGCTGATAAAAAGATAGGTAAGGACCCATTCATATCAGCATGGTCTGCTATGGTGCGGTAAGTGCATGTGTGTTGTGTCATGTGTTAACATGCATTGTGATAGGGCAGCCCATTCATTTGAATAGGTTTCCCAACACACCACAGCAAATAAAAATTAAGTATGCTGCATTTTTAGAAACAAACCAGACTGTAATCCAAGTAAGTGTGTTGCTATTGTTGCGCTGCAATGCGCGTCTGTCAGCAAGATGTGTTGGGGTGCCATTCAGAAAGCTGCATGCTGTAGTAATGCATACGTAAAATGTGTGCATTGCCACAGTCCAGTGGGAAAGGGAAGTCTATTTTTTCTCCCTGTGACAAAGCCATATCTGAAACATTATATATTATTAGGAAAAAAGGTTTTCACTATTTAACCATACGTACAACTTTTTATTTAAAATATACATCACAACATTTACAATACATTTACAATAAACCGAGTAGTAGTAGCCACCCTTTAGTGGCTAAATTAAGTTGTTAATGTCCCTACAAATTGCTACCTAACCTAACCTAGCCGGCACCAAAAACGTACATCCATAATAACTAAAATTAAAGCTAAAAAATTTTTTTTAAATTGCAGACACTTTGAAATTGCAAGTTAAAAATAGTATATGCATGCACACTTGCACATCTGTATTATCTTATGGCTTTGAACCATGTGCTTTTGCTTGACACAATATGGGGTGCACATATATTTACTCCATATATTTAGCTCCATTGTAGGAGCGAAACATGTTGAGGTTATTTTTCTTTTTTTGGGTTTGAGCCCTCTTATTTTGGATATTATTTAGAACACTTTATTCTTATTTATAGGATTGAGATCAAGCAACCTTTGCCTATCCATTGATATTGATTGGGATCAAGATAACATCAATGTGCTTACTTATGCATGATTCCTTACTGGAAAGAAGCGTTAGGAGTTATGGGTACGGGTGAACTTTGAGATACAGTGCACAGAGCTAGAAAGCCAATCCCCCCTTCCATTTTTAGAAATAGCTTATAGCTGCAGTCTCCAGTCAGGGACAAATTGGGGAATAGCCTCCCCCATGAATGAATGTATATGCACATGCATACAGTGAACAATGAGAATGGTTGTTTGAAGACTGTTGCACAGTGACGCTAAAAATGCTGATGGGTGAATAATATGTTTAATTCAGCTACGCTTTGTCATTCACAATGGATCACTTAAAAAGATGACTAACTATACTTATCGTGGATATACTATTTACCATGATGAGGATAGGGATATGTTGTAATAGTCTCTTAATACAAGCAGTATATTGCTGTTAAATTTTGATTCCTGATATGTACCATTATTGATAAAAATTGGTGTGTCTTTGATAACACAGTGGTGGTTTATCCTCTCTTTTATGATATCGCTTTTGAAGAAGGAATGAACAATATGTGCTTGATCTCTTTCTTTAGGAAAATTTGAACACAAGATCCCCAGTTCTTGCTTATAAAAATTCTAATTATCAAATTAGGTTAACTCCTTAGGGCCTATTGGCTTTGGTGCGTGGGCATGCGTACCCCCAAACATTGAGTTAGCTTATGCTTTAGCTACAACACACATGACCAGAAAATGCAAAACATTAGGAATATAGTCAACGAAAACACTTGATTCTGTAGGCTGGCTTGGTCTTGGTGTATGCAAGTATTTTAATATAAAGAAGAAGACTTAATGTTCTCCTTTATTGTTTTAAACTTTCTTTTTTTTTTATCGTAACACTTTTCTCATGTAAAAATTATTTACACTGATATTCTGTACTTTCTTGTGGTGCTTGAAGCTTTTGCATGATATATTTGTGATCAGTAGATCATGGGCCACACATTAATTTTTTTGGATACTGTAAGCCATATTGTTCTGTTTTATTCTGTTTTTGTTGCTCTTTTTTCTTTTCTGAAACCACTAAATGTCAAAAGTAAAGATTGTTCTCCAATAAAAGTCTGCTGATGGTAAAAAAAAAAGTGAAATAGCATCTGATGAGCCAATGTACTTAAGACAAAGTGTTTTGGGTCTTGTGGTACAGAAACTATAAACAAAAATTGAAAGTGAGCGCTGAGCCTGTGTGTTACCATACTATCTAATACATATTGCATGAAGTAAATCAATAAATAATGCTAATTTTTAACAAAAATTTTCAATAAAAACTTATTTGCCAAATGTGCAAATAAAATAATTGTGATTTTAACAACAATGTACAATGAGACTTATTTACCAAATGTGCAACTATAGCATCTATTATTGCAAATAGATAGTGCAACAAACACAATTTTCGAGATAATGTGAGACGAAAAATCCAAAAACAAAGGGAATGTGTGTCAGCAAATCCCCAAGCACCGTTTGCCAGTAAAAAGTGCAATGATGAATCCTCCTTTTCTAATGCCAACCGTGTTCCACCAACATATAGTCAACTGATATACTCACCATAACACATTAACTAATAAATTAGCTAGCAGGCTTCTAAAATCAAATGTTATATCGGTTAGGTGGGCATTTGCGTTCTGCCTTCTCTTTAAGACCCATCCACTTTAGGCAGTGTTAAACCATCTCCTCCATCCTCAGAACCAATCTCAAAAAAGATGGTTTCACTATGATAAACAATCATAGTGCAACCATCTTTATTAAAAAGTGTGTGGTAAAACATACTAAATGCACTCACATTCTTCAGGTACCATCGGGAGCACCAACCCATAAAGCTCACTAGGGGGATCCCTCCTTACACATTGCTGTTGTGTCCATGGCCGGCGTGCATTCAAAACACCGGACCAGATATGACATCAGAGGAAAACTGGAAGTGACGTTTGCAGCTAAGACCTCAATGCATTTCGCGGTCCTCGTGTCCTCAGGAGGTTCTGACTTTACATGTGTATGCATACAAACTAAAAGTGGTGAACAGTTACATTTGTAGATACAGCTATGTGTATGGCATCATGATTCCTACAGTGCTGTGGAAAAAAACTATATGCTGCATGCATCTAACTAGGGCATTTTAGACACCCATGTTAAATGGTCCTATTACTGGCAAGTCTTGAGCAGTGGCTTCTTATATACCACAATACCGATTTAAAGACAAACCAAGAACAGTGAGTCTTTTTCTATCTTGAAGTGCTAGACTTTGTTTGCAATGCATGTGTCTTTTACTTTTAGACTTTTATTAAAAGCTCGGTATTGAAGCCTGATGACCGCCTTTCTTCTTTTGAAGCT
This sequence comes from Staurois parvus, assembly GCF_062004578.1. NCBI lineage: Eukaryota > Metazoa > Chordata > Amphibia > Anura > Ranidae > Staurois > Staurois parvus. The sequence goes on from NW_028318352.1 coordinate 1,792,687, forward strand.
ATTAAGTTTTGAGGTTGATGTTTTATCACTACTGATATCATTTTTTGTTTTACAATTAGGAATTTAAATATTTAATACAAAGTGTGCATGTGACAGAGGATTCCAAAAGTATTAAGGGGTTTCTAAAGATGCAGCACAGCAGAAGCAGTTTTTCTTCAGACTTTCTCTCTGATTGGGAATCCATTGAACACTTTCTGAAAACAGCAAGCAGGTATTAGGAGGGAACGGCTTTAATCACTCCTCAAAATATCAACTGTGCATATAGATTCAAGCTTGCACTGTAGAGATTTGTAAGAAACTGGACTTACAACCATAATAAATTAAAAATATGTCTAAAATGTATTAATATTCTCTTTTAAAAAATGTAGTGTTTTACTAATCTGCCTGTATATGCACAAATCCATCAACAGAAAACATTCAAATTCAAGCTAATGCTTTGTCTAATCTGCCATTGAAGCTTACCATGATGATATCTAGTGGATGTTTGCACTGGTTAGATTGGCTAGAAATCCAGGAATCTGGAATCAACTCACTAGCTAGTGTTTGTATGTTTTAAGTATGACTATGTCATGCCGCATCTCTTTCTTAAAATTAGCATTAACTGCCTTTTTTATAAGAATTCTAGATACAGCTCTGTAAAACGACAATCAAGTCCAGGGGCAGACTGACAACTCATGGGGCCCCTGGGCAATAGGGGACCATGGGGCCCCTGTGTCCTCTCCCAAACCCAAAAAAGCCTATGAAAAAGCCAATGAAAGGTACCAGGGGCATCTCATGGGGCCCCCTACTGAGCCCGGGCCTTCGGGCAGTGCCCGAGTGTTCAAATGGTCAGTCCGCCCCTGATCAAGTCTGAATGTCAGTAAAACAACATGTGAGTGAATGTTTTAGAAGATCAGTCATATCAACTTTTTGGTTGGGTTTTCATTAAGGACATAATACACTAAATGAGCAATAGCCCTCTGAGAATTAGTTTGAGGTGATAACAAAGTCATCCCTACCCAAAACTGACCTCACCACAGGGAAGTATTTCCAAATATTTCACAAAATACATTATATTAACATATACATTTAGCGAGATAGGGATACAGTATTTCACAAACACAAGGCTGGTATTTATAAGAGCTACAGAGGTCTCTCCATACATAATTCTAGTCACCCCAAAGGAATTGCCTATTGATTAAATTTATAATCTGCTACTGTTTATAGCTCATTTAGTAGGCAAATCCTTACGTAGAGATATTATGCACTGTAATATGTTCTGATTTTCCACAGCCTTGTGTTGGATTACCCAGCGTGAACTTGGTTGAAACGTCCATAGGCAATAAACACAACTACATCATTAACAGGGCACACACAAGTAGCCTATTCTGATCTTTTAAAGTAGGGTTTCCTTTTTTTATACACAGGCTTCAGAAACAACTAAATACTTTTTTCCACAATCAATGACATTTTGTTGAAGTATTGGTTACAAAAGTTAGGGGGATTGAGACCCTTTCTTTGCAGATCACGGCTTCATGTCTTTGTTGGTTTTGGAAGCATTATTCAGCCATTCCTTGCAGGAAAACTTTCAAGAACTTCCTGTCGATTAATTAACCTGTATGTTCTCAAGAAAGGAATGATTGTTCTCTCCCTCCATAGTGGCCTAGCTCAGAAACTGCCAATGCTTGAGGCTGGATATGGAGCACAATAGCTGAAATTTGGAAACAAAACATACCAGCTTCACAAGGCATCCTATCCTTGCTGTTCCTAAAAGTGCTAATGAATGAGAATGGAACTGGAAGGGGTCAGCGCATTCGAGGAAGGTTCCGATTAAAATTAGTTCTTTATTAGCAGTTTAACGGCAGCGCAACAGAAGGAGAGAACAACTGCTTACACATTTCAAACCTCTAAGGGTCCTTACACGTACCTGAATGGTCATGCACCTGGCTGATCAAAAGGAGCTGCAGGATCCTGAGCAGAGAGCTGTTTGTGTTTCCTCTTTTGCCAATGAACAAGACCTTATGGCGAATGTAGGGTTATACAGGAGGTAAACTGTATATGTTTATTAGAGGATAACCTCCCACCCCTTCCAGCCTTTAAAACAGAACTAATGGATCCCTAGACTTTGTATGTGCTGCACACACCTTCCTATTTGTAAAATAAAAATAATTCTCCTTTTGTTGAAATCCTGTTTCTTGTAGCTTGACAGCCCAGATCGTCTTGTACAAGCATTCACTTTAATAGCTTTAAAATGACATACATCATTCTCACATAAAAAGAAATCAGAGCAACTCCCTTCTGTTAATTAGCCTGTGAATTTACAGTGCAGTGAAATTACCTCTGGGAACACATTTTAAACAAAAATGTATAGAAATTACAACACTTTGGTCAATGTCAAGGTTACAGCAGCACTTACTTAGACACAAGTGAATAATAACACTCTATCTCTTTCCATAATCATGTTGTTGATGAGATTTGAATTCTGTGCCACCATGGGTTTGAGGTGAATCCTGTCTGTCAAGGTTTGCAGTCCCTGTGAATTTATGTAGAATTTTGCATAGGTGAATTCTTTGAAACCATAACGTACTAAGAGGCATTGTGGGTTATCTGGCTTAAAAAGTCCAGTGGTGGGGGCTTTGAAATCTTCCAGACATTCACTATAATAGGTGGTTTCCCAGCAGCCATCTATCAGTGTGTGTTGAAGTAGTCAATAGTAGAAAGAACTGTCAGTTTGTGTGCAGAGACTGTTAGTTGCTATACAGTAATACACTGTGCTATATAGTGATAAATTACAGTGAATTACAGTTTTATAGGCTGCCTATTCTCATGTAATTGTAAACCATGTATTTCGCTAGAGCTTTTTTTATTTCAGGGTGTGCAGCATACACTTGTTACTGGCATAGTCAAAGCTACCCTCTTTTGCAGCATGTCACCACTTACTACTATGGAAAAGTAGTGATCACCAAAACACCACGTATTTATTCCCCCTGTTGGCATAGGTGCTAATTAATTTAGGAAATCCTCTTTTTAAAAATGACAGGCAGGCCAAAAGGGAGAGGCAGAGGTTCTGTATGCAAAGGTAGTATGGGCAAGCAGGTTTTACATTACAAAGTGGTGGTCAGACCACATCGCTGGAAAAGCCTTCCTCTTCTTCCTCCTCCCATGTGCAGAGCAGCCAGATGTTTGCAACTGCTAATAATGAATCTTCTTCTTCATCCTCTTCTGCTAATCCTGCCATAGCCCCACAAACAAGAAATAAGAAGTTGTGAAAATTATTTGATAACATGATCACCGCAGAAGGATAATCTTTGTCATGCACAAGTATTATTTCCCTCAGATTTGAAGGGTGAGGAGTATAGCATCCAGACACAAAGGGAGAGAACATCAGGGAGGGAGCTGCAAGAGTCAGTCATGTTGCAGTAGCAATCAGGAGGCAGTAGATGATGAGGTGGCGGACCATCCATGCATGAAACTAACCATCTGCAGCCTCTAATGCAAAGGTGTTTCAATGGCTTAGCGCCACCTTAAGTGGGGAAGAGGGTCATAAAACCACAATGAGTGAAGAAAAGTGAAGGCTTGAACCCTCTGCAGAATTCTCCTACAAACACCCCACATCTCCAGCAGTATCGTTCCCAAGACAGGTATCTCTTCCACAGAAGAGTTGAAAGAAGAAATGTCTTAAAATCATCTCCCTTTCTTCTTTCTTAATCTCAGCTTGGAAAAACTGATGGCTTTGCTGCTGCTCCCACTCCGACTCTTGGAATCAGCCCCTATCTATGAGTTTATGGCCTGCGCTACACCACAGTGTCTTGTACCCAGCCACTATTGTTTTGCCGAGAGACCACTTATGCCTCCACCGGCATGTGGCACTTTAATGTGTTTGTGACAGGATATATACGACCATGGACACATGGTCCAGCAAGCTTTGAAAGGAATGGTTGTCCTTCTCAACACACTGGGTCAATATGCTGGCAGCTTGGAAGGATGCAGGATGGGGCACATCACTGGAGCTGGTGTCATCACCATGTGTCCTGTACATTGGTGACAGCACTGTCACCTGTAACCCCTCTGTCTCACTGGCCTCATCCCCCGACTTCTTGGATCCAGTAGTCACCCTTCCACCACCACCAACACCACCACCTTCAAAAGCCCCAGTGCATATGCAACTTCCAAGAGTAAACACCGCTATCCTGTTTTGCAGCTTATATGCCTAGTTAACAGGAACCACACTGGGCAGGAGCTTATGGCAGCTTTCCAGGCCCAGGCAACTGACCACAAGACATCTCTGCAGCCAAAAGGTATTGTGTAACTAGCCTGCTGGCCATCCTTTACACATGCATCTTGCTTGGCACATGTACGTACGTGGTAGTAAAGCAGTTCCTCATTATGTACCCTGGCTTCCTGGAGGTTCAGCAAGCCTGAAGGATTTGTGGGCATGTAAGGCAGTTATACCCAGCCAGTGTTTGCTTGGTAAAAATGCAGTGCCAACACAAGCTGCCACTTTCATGAGCTAGAATTGAGTGTTGGCCATGCAGCAGTGTTCTATCAACAAATACCCAAGTGATTACTGTATGAGGATAGGTTCTGAGGAGCACCTTTTGAAGAGGCAACTAAAATAATACATCATAGCGAGGCAGTGATTTTGATGCAAGTCCTCTTGTGATGCTAATGACTGGAGGCACAACAGCATGAGGAAAGGGAGGACCTGCTGCTCTCTTTGGGCCATACCTGTGAGGCAGAGGCAGCAGTAAGCAGAGGAGAAATATGAGTATGAGGGTTGGGGTGCTGGCAGTGAGGGGGAAGGGGTAAATGGGCAGGCTTCAGGGGGGACATTTCACCCTTCCAAACCCTGACAGTTATACTTGGGTGTGTTGAGATTGTTGAGAATAGCATTGTCCTCAGTGACCCTAAGGACTTGAGTCCTCTGCTGCCAGCAATTTGTGGGTAATGGGGTCTGTTATTCTCCAATGCCCTTTGCAAAGATTCTGGGATTCAAGACATTAAAGAGAGGGACTATAATGGGATGCCAATGGAGGGTCTAATGCCACCATCCCAGAGGAATCCCAAAATGTGGCACTATGAAGAGGTGCTGCATAGGAACCTCCTTTCTGCCTTTCCTGATGGTGGAAGATGGCAGTCTCCTCTGATAACCAATATGGCTCCAAACTTCTGATCCCTGAAAATGGAGCAGCAGCGGTGGTGGCTGCCATATTGTTTCTTTTCAATAATTTTTTAAACCACAGCGGCAAGGCCTAGCTTTACGTGAACCACACAATTGCTGGTTACATTGGGTCCAAAGCTGATGTGGACTCTCTCAGAAGTGAGGACCTTCTAGACTATGAAAGTCTAGACCAGAGTGTACACACTATTACCTGGAGCATCTGGTTTGCCCTGTGAGGGACTTCAGTCCAGTAAGAGGTTTTGTTACAAAGAGACCAATCTGCTTGTCCCCTAAATGTGTGGACTGCACACCAGGGGTAATCCAAAGGATACCACGCAGCACATCAATGTCATGTCACTCAAAATGTCTCAAACGATGCAGTCACATGCTGGAGCGCTTATGGCGCAAAACCAGATTCCCTCGCGTGTTCCCCCTTCTACAAAGCCACCTTCCTCACCTACACCACCTCCCTCCACACCGCCAAGCAAGCCTATTTCGTAACCTTTATCAACACCCTCTCCCCCTGTCCTCACCGGCTCTTCTCCACTTTCAAATCCCTGCTCTCCCCCCCCCCCCCCCACCTCCACTCAGTACCTCACTCACCGCCCACGAGATTGCCAACCATTTCCAAAACAAGATTGACGCAATCCATAAGGACATTGTCAACTCACAATCTACCTCTCCGCCTAGCCCCCCTCCCTCCATCACCCCCTCAACTCTCCCCTCCTCCGACCTCATTGCCGCACTACCCCCTACTATACCTATTGCCCCGCACACTATTACCTCCCCAACGCTCTGCTCCTTCAGCCCAGCTACCACTGAGGAGGTCTCTAAGGTCTTCACTGAAGCCCGCCTCACAACTTGCCCCCTGGACCCTATCCCCTCACAGCTCCTCCAGTCACCCCCCTCCATCATTCGCTCCCTCACCCACATCTTCAATCATTCCCTCTCCACTGGCACTTTCCCCTCCCCTCTAAAGCACGCACACATCACCCACATACTCAAAAAACCCTCCCTTGACCCCACTGACCTAAACAACCTTAGACCCATCTCCCTGCTACCATTCACTTCCAAGCTCCTTGAGCGCCTGGCCTACAATCTCCTAAGTGCCCACCTCACTGATAACAACCTCCTTGATCCACTACAGTCTGGCTTCCATCCCCTACACTCCACCGAAACCGCCCTACTTAAAATCACCAACAACCTGCTAACCGCCAAAGCTAATGGCCATTACTCAGTCCTCCTGCTCCTTGACCTCTCCGCGGCCTTCGACACAGTCGACCACCCTCTCTTCCTTACTAAACTGCAGTCCCTTGGCATCAGGGATGCTGCTCTCTCCTGGTTCTCCTCCTACCTATCCCAACGATCCTTCAGCGTCACCTATAACACTGCCACCTCCCCCTCTCTGTTGGAGTCCCCCAAGGCTCTGTGATCGGACCCCTCCTCTTCTCCATCTACACCTCCTCCCTTGGCAAACTAATACACTCCCACAGCTTCAATTACCACCTCTATGCTGACGACACACAAATTTACCTCTCCACCCCCCACCTCACCCCCTCACTCTCTGCCCGCATCGCCCACCTCCTGAATGACATATCAGACTGGATGTCGCTCCATTTCCTCAAAATAAACCTGTCCAAAGCCGAGCTCCTGGTCTTCCCCCCAGCCCGCGCCCCCCCCCCCATCCTCTCCATCACTACTAGCAACGCCACCATCACTCCCACCCCACATGCCAAAGTCCTGGGTGTCACCCTGGACTCAAACCTTTCCTTCCAACCTCATGTCCAATCACTATCAAGGTCATGCAGGCTCCACTTTCTCAACATCTCCAAGATACGTACATTCCTCACCCCAGACACTACTAAACAACTCGTACACTCCCTCATCATCTCACGCCTGGACTACTGCAACTCCCTTCTCACTGGCCTACCCAAACAAATGCTATCCCCACTGCAGTCGATCCTGAACTCTGCGGCGAGACTCATCCACCTCACCAACCGCTCCACATCTGCCAATCCCTTCACTGGCTCCCGATTGCCCAGCGCATCAAATTCAAATTGCTAACTCTGACCTACAAAGCCATTCACAACGTCGCCCCAAACTTCCTAACCGACCTGATACCCAAATACCACCCTACCCATGCCCTTCGCTCCTCACAGGACCTCCTACTCTCTAGCTCCCTGGTCTCCTCCTCCCATGCCCGACTTCAGGACTTCTCCAGGACTTCCCCCATCCTCTGGAACTCCCTACCCAAATCCATCAGACTGTCACCTACCCTCCTCACCTTCAGGCTCACCCTGAAAACCCATCTCTTCGGGGAAGCCTACCCCACCCTCACCTAACAACTGATCTCCTCCACTCCTCCCACCACTCCATCCCCCACAGCCACTTCCTCCTGTACCACTTTCCCCTCCCTCCTAGATTGTAAGCTCGAAAGAACAGGGCCCTCGAACCCCTCGTGTATCGTATTGATACCGTCTTGTCTCATGTTCTGTCCCCCTTGCTATTGTGCAGCGCTGAGCAAACCCTTTGGCGCTATATAAATACTGTATAATAATAATGTCACGTTTACCAGACCCCTTCCTGAATGTACACAGTGAAACAGTAAACAGGCCTTGTTTACACAGGGCATACTACAGCCGCTGTTCCCAATATGACACCTGTGTTGCTGTTGGTGCATGTCCCTGAACTCACATTGTCTGCCTATGCAACCGCACCTGCACAAATGTCAGATTGAGAGCAGCAGTTGTATCTGTGCAGCCTAGGGCTGGATCTAGCCTGCCTAATGTGGGGGTGCAGTAGAAAATATCAGGGAGGCAGAGGATGTGAGGTCAGCAGGGCAATGTACAGGGTCCATAGTAAGAGGTACCTTTTAAGAGGTACCATAGTAATAGGTAACTCTTTACGGCAATGTACAGGGTCAAGATCAGCAGGGCAGAGGATAGGATCAGCAGTTTGTAGACCAGGGTACCAGGGCTATTAGTTTTTAGGGAAACAGGGATGACTCCTGGTACGGCAGTGGACAGGGGTCACTGCTGGCAGGAGAGAGGACAGGGGTCATTGCTGGCAATAGAGAGGACAGTGGTCACTGCTGGCAGAAGAAAATACAAGGGTCACCACTGGCAGGGCAGAGCACAGGAATCACCGCTTGCAGGAGAGAGGGAAGGGGTTACCACTGGAAGGTTAGAGAGCAGGGGTCACCACTGGAGAGATAGAGGACAGGGGTCACCGCTGAAGGTATAGAGGGCAGGGGTCACTGCTGGTAGGAGAGAGGACAGGGGTCACCGCTGACAGGAGAGTGGGAATGGGTTGCACTGAAAGGAAAAAGAGGACAAGGGTCACCTCTGGAAGGGCAGAGTACAGAGGGCACCACTGGAAGAATAGAGGACAGGGGTCAATGCTGGAAGGAGGAGGACAAGGGTCACTGCTGGAAGGATAGAGGACAGGGATCACCACCTGGAAGGATAGAGGACAGGGGTTACCGCTGGAAGGAGAGAAGGCAGGGGTCACCGCTGGAAAGATAGAGGACATGGATCACCACTGGAAGGATAGAAGACAGGGGTCACTGCTGGAAGGAGAGAGAACAGGGGTCACAGCTGGAAGGAGAGAGCACAGGATCACAGCTGGAAGGAGAGAGGACAGGGATCACCATTGAAAGGAAATAGGACAGGGGTTATGGCTGGAATAGAGAGGAGAGGGGTCACTTCTGACTGGAGAGAGGACAGGGGTCACCAGTGGAAGGATAGGGCACAGAGGTCACTGCTGAAATGATAGAGCACAGGGGTCACCACAGGAAGGATCAGGCACAAGGGTCACCACTAGAGTGGTAGAGCATAGGGTTCACCACAGGAAGGATTGAGCACCCCTGGAAGGAGAGTGGGGTCACTACAGGGAAGATAGAGGACAGGGGTCACCACTGGAAGGAGAGCGCACAGGAATCCCTGCTGGTAGAAGAGAGCACAGGGGTCATCGCTGGAAGGAGAGAGCACAGGGGTCACTGCTGTAAGGAGAAAGGACAGGGTTGAGTGCTGACAGGGCACTCAGCATAGCTCGCTTGTACATGCACAGTCTGAACACAGGCAACAAGATCTCCTGGGCACAGCATCAGGTGTGGAGGGGGATTGTGACTCCTGTGAGAAGCTTTGGAGGGTTGTAGCCCACCCCAGCACCCCCCTAGATCCGGCCATGGTGCAGTCACTTCTTCCCAATTGGCATGAATGGGACTGCCTGCACCGAGATGCCCAGAACACCTGTGCATCCTCATGTGGGCAAACATAATCTTGCAGCGGCATACGCTTTAGTATGCCACATGTGAATGAGGCCTTAATAGGAATTTAGCAGGAATTTTGTAAGTTATGTTGTGTTTATGTGTGCTAATAATGATTTTAATGTATTTTTAGTGAAAATAGTGATTTGATAAACATTTGGGCAACTACTGCCTAAAAATCAGTAGCACCTTTTTCTACAGGTTCTACAGGTCATATGCTTTTAGAAAATGTATGGTTTTGGAGGTATTTTACAAAGTCTCAAGGCTGTAAGTGAAAAAAGATAACCTTCGGTTTTTTTAGACTAAATTGCTTATTTACAGTTGAGTAAAATGTACAAATATTTGTTACATATTAACTCAATGTAGCCAGGTAATTGGTTAGGGACATAGAGTTATTTATGACACTGCTACAGTGCTCTCTGTGCTGTCAATGGACTTCAACTGAATAGGTAGCACTACCTTGTCTCCACCCACCAGGAAAAGCTGGCAAGCAGAAGTAGCTCAGGAGACTTTATGATTGGCAGGACTTTATGGTTGCCTTGAATCATGGAAGATGAAGTTTGGGAAAGAAACTTTACTATGGCAGTCTATGGACATTTGGACTGCAATTCACAATGTGAGCCGGGTATACAAATAGAGAAATTTGTATTTCCACAAGCAGAATAACAAGGAGTCCTCTCTTTGCTCCTAGGAGACTGCTCTTGTGTGCATATCAACCTGCAACAAGCCTGCAGCCATGTGCTGAGGGCAGGAGTTACTTAAGGCAGATCTAGAAGTGAGCTGACATCTGAATAGTGGGACTCCAGTTGCTGTATCGCTGAGACTGGTGAGAGGACATTGCTGCCATTAACCTGTTGTTGCTAGCTGACTAAGCACATATGGACTGGTCATATAACTAGCAGCAATATTTACTGCATGCAGACTTTACTAGGACTTTATTAATGTGTCCCACCTTAAAGATTGGGCCCCAATGCTATCCAGATGAAGAACTAGGGCTAAAGATTGCTCACTCAGAAAGCTGCATCGCAAGAATTTTACCTATTGTCCATAGTAAGATGTACCTCTTTAGGACATTTTAAATGTCATTGCTGCTAAACTTCTGGAAATCTCATTAATTTGTAATCCCGTTGTATAAAGAAACCACTCTCTGGGCCGCTCTAAGAAATTTCATAAAATTTGGGATTTATGGCTTGAATCCAACACTACAACTGTAGCACATCCTGGGTTTGATAGCAATTGATAATGCTCTGGGAGGTGACTATTACCACTGAGAGCATTCCTGTTACATGTCTTTTATGTCTCATGAGGTCCACTGCTAGATGGGTTTTCAATATTTCCTGCAATTATTTGGGGAGAACACGATTTTTCTTTTTGGTCTTTCTTCTTCACTTATACACCTTGGTGAATCGGAGCAGGTTATTTAGCACTCTATAAGCGGCAATTCGGTATTGTTTTTTCTAGTTTTAATTGTTTTTGAAATTGTCTATTTCATTGTGTATTGTACGTGCTTTGAGCCAGGGTATGCCCAGAAGACTCTGTTTTGTTACTTTCCTTACTAAACCGCAATAAAGAGAGGTTTTTTAAAAAAAATGTCATCCCTGCCATTGATATATTGTACTCTAAAATGGATAGAGCCTACTGTTTACAGCTTAATTACCACAGTATTGATTATCATTGCTGTTTCTGTTTTCTAAGCTGATTTTGTGGTATACCAGGTTTACTCTAAATTAGCTGCATAGAACTCTATGCTATTCTTGTATAGCCTAGTGGATATATTGCCCAGGGAAATTTCATTGACCTGATCCTTCACTTACTCATTTATATGCATACTGGTCTTTACTGCAACCCATGACCCAATATATTAGGTTCATTTACTATTAACCAGTCTGATGTTTGCTTTTTGATACTGAACCTTATTTTTTTTGCAGGGTATCTGTATTTGTGCCCCCAGTAGCAGTGCAGTATTCATTTGATTAACCTGGGGTGGGGCTGAGGTTGAGTCGAGGCAGAAGAACAGAGAACCCAATCTACCAACCAACTCCTGCAGGGGTAGTTCTAAACCAATACAGTTTTAGCTTTTGTATTTAGTAGGAATTTAGCCCACATTTTGTCAGTTTTGCTGTATTTGTGCCTGCAAATAATGATTTTGGTGTATTTATAGTGAAAATATTGTTTTGATAAACATTTGCACAAATATCACAGGGCCTAAAAAATCCTGACCCTCTTATATATGTTGTACGTTACATAATCCTGACCAAAGTGTTCATTAACTCAACAGTTGCTGGTTTTAATTAAATTCTTCTTTAACCATTTCCCGTCTGACCCATGTAGATAGATGGCTGGACGGGAGCGCTGCCAAAGCGGGTTGACGTTTCTAAACGTCACCCCACATTCCTCCGGACACATCGGAACACAGATTGCTGTACTGGACCTCTGTGTGAGGTCCTGATTCATGTGATCACTGATTGGCCAGTCAGTGATCACATGTATAGTAGTAAACAAGATGTCACTTCCTTACATCATTGCTTACTGCTTGTGAAATCTGGGAATGATCACAGAGGTCACATGGTACAAGGCTATTCACAACAGCCTTGTACCATGTGACAAGCTGTGACCAATCACAGATCTCACAGTATTTCTCAATGGCTGCAAGAATTCAGCCAAAGAGAAGGAGAAATGATTGCTTTTCCAGCCTTTATGGGTGTAAAAGCAATCAGTGTAAAAAAAGAAAAAAAAATCTTCATCACCCACCACAAGTAGTACAGTTTAAATGTAAAAAAATTTTTAAAAATGATAATTTTTTGTTATAAACTAATTTGTTTTTTTTTTATTAAAAAGATAGATGAATACATTTTGGCCAAGATTTATGAAGAAAGATTATTTATTTGCAAAATTTTATAAGAAAAACACTTTTTTTAAAAAATTTTTGGACTTTTTAATTTATATAGCAAAAAAATAAAAATCCCGGTGGTGAGTAAATACCACCAAAATAAAGTTTTATCTGTCTCAAGAAAATGCTAAAAAATTCATATGGGTACAGTGTTGCATGACCGCGACTGAAAGCTGAAAATTGGCCTGGACAGGAAGGGGGTGAAAGTGTCCAGACTTGAAGTGGTTAACCCCTTCCCGCTGGCGCCTCCCAACCCTTTAAGAGTTTCAGAAGCCGGGAGGCGGGGCTACGGGATCATGTGACCGCCGTGACGCGTCGTCACAGTGGTCACATGATCAGGAAAGGTCCCGATCGAAAGAGTAGACCGGGACCTTTCCGTGAGTAGCGGACATGTGTGCTGGGAGCGCACAGGGCGCGTGCTCTCAGCACATATGTTTTTTTCTTACCTGAACGCAAATGTGTGGCCACTCGGCGTCTAGGCCCAAGGGGTTAAGATAAGCCCCGTTAGGTATAATTAAATCTTTTTGTGTGCAGAAAAGCATATCTAAAGAAAGGTTTTCAATTGTTTAAAACGATTCTTTGTCCTGAGATTTATGTATGTCTGCCAGCCTGTGGCACAGAAATTAGGAGTATATGTGTAGGGTGTATACAGGAACTAGGCTCAGATTTTGTTTAATCATTTCCCTTTAAGCCATTCACATTGTTAGGCACCATCTGATCAGGGCCACCATTTGCCACAGTGCGCTGCGTGCACTGATAGACTTGTATTCTGTTCAGTCCAAGTTTCCCGAAAATCTTTCATAATATTAGTCATACTCACATTTTGTCACATTGTTTTGACTTTTCATTGTAAAGCCAAGCAGATTACTTTCCATGTGCATTGTTTATTTTACATATCATTTATAATTTTTAAATATCAATTATCTTTCATTTATAATAGGAGTGTCTGTTGTGCTTCAATTTGTCAGTAGATTTTCCATGTTTTTTCACTGAACAAAAGTTGTAGGGGGTTGGCAACCTTGTCGTGATTTTGCCAAGCAGGAGCCAAATGGCTGCACAAGGTAATTAACCCCAAAACTGCCAGTCATCTTTAGTATTTAACCAGCAGTCACTACTTAAAGCCATCGAAAGCTACAGAAAGTCACACCCAATATTTGCCACGGTGTGTCAAACTTAGTTTTTCTCTGGCAGAAGGGCTCAAGGTATGATCTTGCACATAGGCCCACTGCTTTCATAAAGCACACCTGCTTTGAGTCTCAAAGCTTGTGGTCTTTTCCATTGATCCAGCACTGCATACATTTCACACAATGTTTCCACAGCTAGATCACAGTTGCCAGATTTCTAATGTTCGCTGCAGGGTAAATCCTGCAATGCACCTCAATATTTGCAGTCTATATCAGTGCTCCAGCACTGTAAGGAAGCTACACAATGTTTCCACAGCTAATCTTCAGCTGGCAACATTTTACTGTTAGCTACAGAGCAGGGGCGGACTGACCATTTGGAAACTCGGGCACTGCCCGAGTGCCCGGGGTCAGTAGGGGGCCCCATGAGATGCCCCTGGTACCTTTTTCATAGGCTTTTTTGAGTTTGGGCAAGGACACAGGGGCCCCATGATCCCCTATTGCCCGGGGGCCCCATGAGTTGTCAGTCCACCCCTGCTACAGAGTGATTCCTGCTTTGTGTATCAAAGCTTATTGCCCATTCTGATTCCAATTTACTGCGGCAGAGCAACCCCGCTGTGCAGAATCACTTACGTGTCTGTGATTCAGTATTTCTGGGTAGGAGGCGCATATGTGCACCCACTGCCTTGGCCGTGCTGCCATTTGCTTTAGCACAAGCCAATCTACAGGTCTCGGCCAAAGATTTATGGTGGGGACCTGCAGATCAGCTCAGTGAATGACAGGAGAGAGCCCCGTGTTGGCAAACAACACAGGGCTCTCTGCAGAGTGCAGCAATGTGGCTGTTTTTTTTAACACAAGATAAAACAGTCACATTGTTTAGTAAAAGCAGCACACTTTACACACTTAACAATTGTTAGCACACAGTTTATGCTTTGGTTGCTCCTAGATGTTAACCCCTTTCCAGCCAGTGTCATTAGTAGGGTCACAGTGTATATTATTAGCATTGATCACTGATATTTGTGGCACTGGAGATGCCAGTGTCATTTATCCAGTTCCCACAAAGTGTCAGTTAGTGTCAGATTGCCCATCACACATTACGACTAGAAGTTGCTGATAACCACCATTACTATTATAAATAAATAAAAATTCCAGTATATATACCATCATTTGTAGGTGCTATAACTTTAAAGCGATATAAAAGTTCACATTTTTTTAATATAAAATAACAAACATGTATGGAGTGGTTTTGCACAGAGCAGCCCGGATCCTCCTCTTCTCGGGGTCCCTGCAGGCTCTCCTGGCTCCTCCTTTCTGTTGGGTACCCCCACAGCAAGCAGCTTGCTATGGGGGCACCCGCTGCTCCGTGTGTCCATTCACACACAGAGCCGTGGCTTGGCTCCTCATTGGCTGCCTGGCTGTGATTGACAGCAGCGGGAGCCAATGGCTCCCACTTGCTGTCTCAGGTAATGAGGAAGCAGAGACCCGTGACAGCCGAGGCTGTTGTGCACATTGGTAAATCGCGATGGGGCTCAGGTAAATATTGGAGGGGCTGGGGGCACTGCTACACACAGAAGGTTTTTTACCTTTATGCATGAAGGTAAAAAACCTTGAGCCTTTACAACTGCTTTAATGCAGCCAAAGCCATGTAGCAGATACATTTTGGCTTAAGTTTATGAAAAAATTAGTTAAATTTTTTATTGGATATGTTTTATAGCAGAATGTAAAAAATATTGAGTTTTTTTCCAAATTTTCAGTCTTTTTACAATAATATAATAAAAAAAACATTTTTGATTAAATGCCACCAAAAGAAAGTTCTGTTTGTGTGAAAAGATTATATAAATTTCATTTTGGCACAGCATTGCATGACCACACAATTACCAATTAAAGTAATGCAGTGCTGAATAGCAAAAAGAATGGTCTGGTCATGAAGGGAGTAAAACCTTCCGGAGCTTAAGAGGTTATATCTGCCTCACCTCTTCCTCTTACATTGTAGCCTTACCAAACTGCTTGCATACTGTCCAGTGCCACTGTACAATATTTGTTGCTATTGTTTGTCAAATAATAGATTGTAACTTCTATTTCAAAATAATACATGCCTTGTCTCTTCATCTTACATTGCAGCCTAACCAAGCTTCTTACATGACTCCCGTACTACAATTTAACAATATTTGTGGCTTTTATCCAAAATCTGCCCCTGACCAATAGCAACACAAAACAACTTATCCACGCCTTGGTTTTATCCCACTGTGATTACTGCGACTCCCTCCTCACTGGTCTACCATTACACAGGTTATCCCCCCTTCAGTCTATTATGAATGCTGCTGCTAGACTCATACACCTTATCAACAGATCAGTGACTGCTGCCCCTCTCTGCCAATCCCTTCATTGGCTTCCACTAACCCAACGTATAAAATTCAAAATACTAACCAAACCATCCACAACACTGCCCCTAGCTACCAACCAAACCAACCTCATCCGCAGATACTGTCCAAATCGCTCGCTCTGCTCCTCCCAAGACATCTTGCTCTCTAGCTCCCTCATCATCTCCTCCCAAGCTCACCTCCAGGACATCTCCAGAGCCTCTACCATCCTCGAGAACTCCCTACCACAGTATGTCCAGTCAGTCCCCACCCTGTTGGCCTTTAGGCGGTCTTTGAAAACTCACTTATTCAGGGATGTCTTCCCTACCTCCACCTAAAGAGTGTACTTGAGCCACCTCCATCAGAACATCGCTGTCAGGGATCCCGGGTCCTCAACATATCAGAACAGCTTTGAACAGAATAGTATTTTGTTTCTGGGTCTAACCATCTCTCCCACAGGAATAGCCATGGATCCCCAAAAGGTTTCGGCCATTTTAGATTGGCCAGCCCCCACCGATAAGAAAGCGGTCCAACACTTCATCGGCTTCGCGAACTTTTACAGAAAGTTCATTAAGAACTTTTCGGGCCTAGTGTCCCCTATCACCCAGCTGACCAGGCAGGGGGTTTGCTTCCAATGGACACCTGAGGCACAGAGGGCTTTCGAAGCCTTAAAGGAATTGTTTACGGCAGCTCCTATTTTGAGCCACCCTGATTCGTCCTTGCCATATATCTTGGAGGTGGACGCATCCGATAATGCGGTCGGGGCGATCCTGTCCCAGAGGAAGGGCATCAAAGAACTCATGCACCCGGTGGCTTTTTAGGGCATGTACTTGCAGCCCCAGCCACGCAGGATATGTTGACATTTCTGTCAACCAATAGCAAGTTATTGCAGGAAGCAATGGCAAAGGCCCAGGATGACAACAAGAGGGCATTTGATAGGAAAAGAAGAGGGGAATTGAGTTTGCGGCCAGAGGACCAGGTTTGGTTGTCCACCGCAAATTTAAAAATGTCCTGCCCTTCGAAGAAATTGGCTCCCAAATTCTTGGGGCCTTTTCGGGTCAAACGTAAGATCAACGAGGTGGCATACGAGCTGGCACTGCCCGAGTCTATGAAGGTTCATCCAGTCTTCCATGTGTCCCTGTTGAAACCAGCAACTCCAGACCCCTTCCCGGATCGAAGGTCTAAACCATCGGAGGCAGTAAACGTGGATGGGGAGGAGGAATTTGAAGTTGAAGCTATCTTAGATTGTAGGAAGAGGGGAGGCCAAACTCAGTTTTTGGTTAAATGGAAAGGATATGGGGCGGAGGAAAATTCATGGGAGTCGGCCCAAAATGTGCACGCCCCAAGTCTTGTGCGGGAATTTTTTCGGAACCAGCCGTTGAGTAGGGGTCGGTTGGGCATCCGGAGGTTGCCCGTAGGGGGGGGGCAATGTCAGGGATCACGGGTCCTCGGCGGTGCGCGCATGCGCAGACTGACGATCCGTCCCAGCCGGCGAGCGCAGAGTCCTCGGCGATTGCGACGGCGGCCGCGCATGCGCAGTAGCGATTGCGGCCGCACCAATGGGAGAGCAGGGCGCTCTATTTAAAGCTGCCCTGTGCATCTCCAAGTTGCCGCAAGGTCTGGTTTCCTGTCCTGTAAGTACGTTTCCTTGTTGCCAAACTCTGCCTGTTCTGTTTTATGCTGACCTTCTCCTGCTCTGACCCCGGCTCGTTCCTGACTATCCCTCTGCCTGACCCTCGGTACCACGCTGCCCGCTACCTGCTGAACCTGGCTTGTGACCCCGACCATTCTCCGCTTACTCCCCCTGTACCACGCTGCCCGCACAATACCGACCCGGCTAGTCTGACCTCGCCTACTCCTGACAGTCGCCCATCCATCCCGCTCGGATCGGGATCTGTCATCCCATCCATCCCGCTCGGATCGGGATCTGTCGTCCCCTTCACAGCAGGCTCAACCCGGGCACATACCCTCAGCGGGACCCCTCTACCGCCGCCGGGGGTGCCCAGGAACGCGACCTGGTCTCAGTCTTGCACCAAGTCCATCCCCACCATCAGGGGCCCTGGTGAAAAGGCAGACTGGGACTTAGACTCCGCGTCCTGGGAAACCCCGTGCCGTGGACCACTAGAGATCCCGTTGGGCGGAGCCTGACAATCGCCTATAGCTACCACCTTTTGTATCACCTCCCCCTTCCTTTAGATTGTAAGCTCCACAAGCAGGGCCCTCATATTCCTTCTGTACTGAAATGTAGTGTAATTATACTGTCTCCTTTATATTGTAAATTATTATATAATAATGATAATAATAATAAAAAAAATTTTATCTCTCAAATAATACACTCCATTTTTTATTTCAAGAAAAAACCTGCCTTGCCCCTTTCTATTATACAGTGGCCTAATAAAGCTGCTAACATAGTGTCCAACCACTGTACATATTTGCTATTCTCTGGCAAATAATACATGTAGCCCCCTTGTCCTAAACAGGGACTACCAGTAAACTTAGTTGTGCTGGTATGTAGGAAACCTGGTTTAATAATAGTCTTTTTAATCATTTTCGGTTTTCTCCTAACCCTGGTGTAGCTGTAGTTGCTCCCTTCTGTCAATAGGTGGCACTGTTACCTTTCGCATTAGTATGATGAACTGCAGTAAAGCTATAAATATGCATACTTTTCTCAGCTAATCAGTAGGAGTTTCATTGCCGCTAAGTATGCAGGGAGAAAATATAAATATTTGGGGAGGTCAGGTGATTGGAGTTTTCTCACACAGACTTTGTTTTGGTGTGGATGAGTGAGAAACTGCTGTTTTTTCTTGTCCTGAATAGTAATGAGCTTTATGAACATTGGCTGTTCCTGTGTTCGCTGAACACACAAATGGTAAGGGTGTTCGGTGGGCTGTTTGCCCGCCGCACTCCACAATGCACTTTGCCCTGACAGTGCATTGTGATTGTCAATGCACCTGGCCACAGCCCCCCTGCCCGCTGACAGCTGAAACATTAAAGAATGTTTCACCACTAAAATACCGCATGACTTAATAATATAACTCATGCGGTATTTTAGTAGCTGAGCAGTATCCTACCACATACTCAGATGCGGTAAGATACCTCTCAGTAAATTGTCCCAGTTTGAAGTTCACGGTCGAACTTTTGGTAGTGTTGAATATTCGACCGCTAACTGAACAGGGGGGTCTTCGGCCCATCACTAGTCCTCAATCCTAAGGCCTAGCCATGTGCTCAGGGCTCTGCCAAAGAGAGCTTGTTTGTTGTCTTGATGCATGAAGGAAATGATGGAGACCTGAGTTGAAGTAACAGAGGCAGGGGAGGATTGACAACTAATGGGGCCCCTGGACAATAGGGGATCATGGGGCCCCTGTGTCCTTGCGCAAAATCAAAAAAGCCTATGCAAAAAGGTACCAGGGGCATCTCATGGGGCCCCCTACTGACCTTGGGCCCTCGGGTAGTGCCCGAGTTTCCAATGATCAGTCCGCCCCTGAACAAAGGTGACTCTTCCATAGACCGGGGATCTGTGGAGAGCCTGGGAAACTGTCAAGATGGCCTCTTCCAGAGAATTCCTGCATTTCCTTATGAATTTTCTTTTTGTGCTATGGGAGACAGCTGTTGCTTCTAAAGTAAAGATTGATGGTTACAGCTTAAAGGTCCTGTACTTCTGTCCACCCCCTTTTCTTTTGTCTAAGGAGTCTTCTATGGGTTTTTTTACATAGAGTGTCCTATGCCCTAACCCTCTCTCCCTGAGTTTTCAACTGTTGTGAGCAATAAACGCATTTTTGTTCATTCTAAAAGTGACCTGCACCCATTTTTCTACATTGTCCACCACCCATCATGCCTTGCAACTTGCACCCTGAGGTGAAATGTCAGCCGTCCTCATCTCTGGGAGTAACCACCATACTTCCAGATGTCAGGGGGGAGCGCTGCATACACAATATTGTTTATTTAAAGATTAAACCTGCTTCATCTCTCCCTCTTACATTGCAGCCCAACCAAGCTGCTTTCATAATTTCAAGCCACTGAACAATATTTGTGGCTATCATCTCTCAAATAATAAACTCAAATTTCTATTTGTAAATAAAATCTGCCTCTACTTTACCTCTTAAATTGCAGCTCAACCAAGCTGCTTATACACTATCTAACTATTGTATAATACTTGTAACTATTGTGTCTCAAATAATACAGCCTAATGTACTGTATATTTTAAGATAAAACCTGAATCTGTCTTTCTTACTGTGCAACCTTGCCAAGCTGCTTACATTCAGCCCAGTCATTGTACAATATTTGTGGCTATTGTTTTCAAGTATTAAACTCTATGTTTATTTAAAGATAAAACCTGATTCATCTCTTCCTCTTATGTTGCAGCCTTACCAAACTGCTTACTATGGTACAATATTTGTTGTTATTGTCTATCAAATAATACAACACTCTACATTTTATTTCAAAATAAAACCTTCCTTGTCTCTCCCTCTTATTTTGCTGCCTAAACAAGCTGCTTACATACTGTTCAACCTCTTAATAATATTTGTGGCTATTACCTCTCAAATAATACACTCTGATTTGAGTTTGAACATAAAACCTGCCTCATATCTTCCTCTTACATTATGACCTTACCAAACTGCATACATACTCTCTGCTAATGCATTCTAATTTTTATTGCAAGATAAATCCTGCCTTTGTAGAAACTTGAGGGCTTTAGCTTTATTTTTTTAGCCATACAGGACAACATGGAATGTGTTTCCTCTGAAACCATGCCCTACACATTTTGTAATAGGTCTTCTTCAGGGGTGAAATCCTATAAGTAAATGCACGGAACGTGGCTTCACAGAAAATGTCTTTCTTTTATGGTTGCCTATATGGCTGAATCATCAGGTCAGCTGATTAACGGCATTCTAAAAAAAGGCGAGCTGGTCGTGCTAAATTATGGACTTCAATGATGCAGGACACTTTTTCTTGTGTAAGATACATAAAGGTTGGTGCACTAATTTGTCTGTACTTAATCATCTATGTAAATAAACAGAGTCACGCTATGGGCTTGTTCTTGTTTGCCTTTCTATAAATGATAAATTGCTTAAGCCTCCGGCTTTGAAGATGAATTTCGCAATGTTGCTGTTGTCGAACCGATGCTGTAAACATTGATTCTATATCCTCTGCACTTCTGACCTTCTATAACAAAAGGTCTAGGATTTCTGTTACGTTTTGTTTAATATCAAGTAGAGGATTGTCATTTCACTAGGTGCACACATAAAACACTTTAAGCTATATGATGTTTCATCACTTTGAACTTTTTGATCAATATTTTGCTTCTTCACTATTTTATGACACTGGAGCTTCTAGTCATATAATTTTCTTTAATATTATTTGTAATGTTTTGAGTATGTACAGTATATTTATTTCTACATCTGGTGTAGAAGAACTGTATAATTTGTACAGTATATTAGTTTTTTAAAGCTCTATTGTAATAATCCCTAAACAGCAGCTAATTCCGTATGTTTAGTTATTAATTTTTATATTTTCTAGTTGGTATAGGCACAAATTTAGACAGAACAGTGTTTTTGTCCTCCATGCCATCTTTGACAATAGCTTGCCTATTATCCTTTAAAATGGTCAGACTTTTGTATCAAAATTTGCCCTCCATGGACTACATTAGAGTTTGATGCCACCTTTGACTTTTGAAAATTTCAAGCAGGATTCAACAAATTCCCCTTCAAATAAAATCTTGGCAGATTCCCACATCCTTACTACTGACTGTGTGCTATTGCAGATATCATGTAAAATTAACTTTATGCAGAGAGGAGGAGATGAAAGCTGTGTGATGCCTGAGGAACATTGCTCTGTATGTGCAATATCCTGCTGTCAAAGTTACCTACCAGTGTTCAGTTTTGTGCAAGACAAATAACACAGGAGAGAAGTAAACAAAAATTATGCAATTCGAATTTGGGTCTAGGATTTACCCCATGAGTGTCCTATGGTATTTTTCACCATAAATTTTCTATGTGTTGCAGGACTGGTTGGTGGTTTTCTGAAATGAGACAGAATCAATTTTTTTTTTATTTGACTTTGATTTGGCAGAGTGAAATTGATCCAGTGCAAAGGTATCCCAAAGTTAAAAGCAGTTTCAGGCTGCACTTTTAGCTAAGCGTAGCACTACCCCCTTAGGAGTCACTGAGATTTGTAGGCCTCTTATAGTCCTGCACAGCCAGGCAACACGCATTTTTTTCAATCCTTGCACACTGCAGAACGTAGCCAGTTCTTGAACTTGTTTTTTAGGTTTTATTAAAGGTTATTTAACTTTGATGGGACGCCCAAGGGAACTGCAACTGAAAACAAATTCCTTAGCAACTATGTACAAGTCCATAAACAGCAATGTCTCTTTGTTGGAAGAGCTCTCCAGCCCTCCAGGTGTACCACCTCAAACCCCAGATGAATTCTCCTCTTCACCCAGCTGCCTGAGGGAATCCCTGCAACTTAAAAATTAAGTAAGGAGCTAATCGGGTTTCCCTCCAGAATGCCCTCTCCTCTTATCTGGCCCAGTGGGTGTAGGATTATTCACTCAGTGCTCTCCTGTAAGCTTGTGGCTTGGTGACTGCCTTCAGACCTTATACTGGACTGTCTTCTTCCCTGTTTCCCAGGCTGTCCTCTCTCAGGGGACGGTGAGGCTGAGAGATCCTTCTGTCCAGCAGCTCTGCCTTTAGGTAGGCCCCTCCTTGGGCCCCCTCCCAGTCTCCTACATCTCAGCCTCTCACTCCATCTTCCTCCTGAACTCTCCGCTTGCTGAGCAGGCTCAGTCACACTTAAGGGTTGCCCCGGCCATATGCCAAGCCCCCTGTTTGGGGATTGGCCAGAGTCCCTTAAGTGTGTATTTCAGGGTCCTGTCCACGGCAGGAGTTCTGGAAGATCTGGAATTTCTGCCAGTACTCTACATGGCCGCAGAAGTACACATCAGCCTCAGTCTGGTGCCAGACGGCCTTTATAAGGAGGCTCATCACTTCCTCTGGTTGCTGGATGATCTCTAGCTCCCCGTGCAATGTTCATAGTTCCTGTTTCCTGTTATTCTGACTTGTGATTTCCTGTTACCGACGCGGCTTGCTCCTGGACCTGTCTACTCTGATTTAACCCTGATCTGACCTCGGCTTGGCTTACGGATACTCTCTCTCTCTCCCACTCCTCTGTGAATGACCTTGCTATCCCATCTGACTATGACCGCTCTTTTTCCCACCTGGTACCTGACCTTGGCTTGAACCGACTATCCAGTAAACATCCAAATCCCAGAAGGGCTTGCATACCACACACAGGCGCCTCCTGTCTGCAGACCTCTCCGTGCACCAGCTGTGCTTCTGAGTGGACCACCAACCAGCACTCCTACAGGCAACCTGTGCAACTTTGGGCCAGACTCCCGCTGTCCCACTCTCAGGGGGAGTCTGGAACTTAGCCGTAAGGAAATCCCTCTCTCCATTGGCCTCCATCACCAGGTTACATGACAGTGTAGATCAGCCCTTCCTCACCATCACCCACTGCCTTCTAGAAACTTCTCAAGTCTCTAGACCAGGGGGAGGTATCAGGGAACTGACCTGCAGCCCTCAGCCCTGACCTAAAGTGACCTGGCTGACTCATACCCAGGCTGACTCATACTCAGGTTGCTATCCAGCCTCTACTAAAAACCTAGCTAGCTCCCCCTAGCTAACTAGAGGGGTGCTGCATAAGCATTAAACTATCTGTGCAATTTAGGCTTCATGGCATTATAAGTGGAATGTGTCATTCATCAGATAAACTGTGTTATAGGCGAAGGTGTCATGTACCTAGTAGAGGCTTAGTTGATGAAAGGGCTTGATGAGAGGAACCACCTGCTGTCCAAAACAGAACCAGGAAGCAAGTCTATCAAACACATAGCAACAGAATGTAGGTCAGGTCCCAGGTCCCAGAAGCTGACGGACACTCAGCAACGTCTCAGTGTGTTGTGATTAAAATAGAGAGCTTGGCACCAATGCCAGTGTCATATGTACACATAGCCAAAACCCTGTGTATTACAGCACAATTTCTAATATACTCACAAGCAGATCCTCACACATGGCCATACATTCAATCAATAGTGACAGAAGTACACACTGAACCTTATGCTGGAACATTAATTTCCCACACATTCAAGGGACATTAGCATAATTTTTCCAAGTGATAATATGATACAGTCACAGTGTGCTAAAAAGCAAAATAATGTTTAAAATTAGCACACTGTGATCCCTGCAGTCATCTCATATTAGCTTATTTACTCTTTGTAACAATATTGTAAAGGGTTGGGCTTAGGCAAAGACAGAAAAGGTGTCCGGCTTGGGCTTGGTGCTGTAGGGGTACAGCTGGGGCTGGAGCCTTACATGCCTCAACCTTGCTCTTCCATCTCCTGCACTGTTCAGGACAGAGATGTCAATCTGAGAGCTCAGTCCTACAGACTACATTGGTAAATTGCAGCTTTCCCTGTGCAGCCAGTGACACTCTGCTCCGCAGTCAGTTTGACAGCTGCCTGCTTTGTGAAAAAAGCACAGCACCCAGATGTCATGGAGCTCCAAGAATCTCCTTATACCTGTGTAGGAATCTTCTGCCCTCTGCTGTCTGTATTTGTAAATAGCTGTTGCTTGTTAATTATCACAGTTTGTTGGTTATAGACAAGAACGGTACTTCCTGTCCCTGCAGGCTGGTTTGATACCCTATAGGGAGAAAGCATCTAAGGCCACATGTCCTACTAGGAAGGAGCTGCTACTAATGCAGGCCAGAAGCAGGGATTATTAGGCAAGTGTTTCATTGTTTAATAGTTTACTATTCTGGTCATAGCTTCTGGGTGTATATATGTATGTATTTACCACATGACCTCTGGAAGGTTTTACCCCCTTTATGACAAGGGCATTTTTTGCTATACTGCACTGTGCTAATTTAATTGGCAATTGCTTAGATATGCAAAGCTGTTGCACAAATAGAGATCTCTTTTGGTGGTATTTGATCACCACTGAGTTTCTTATTTTTATAATATAAATGAAAAAATACCAAACATTTTGAAAAAAAAAACCTAAGAAAAACAAATATTTTCTACTTTCTGTTATATAACATATCCACTGAAAAAAAATCAAATTTCTTCATAAATATATTCTGCTACATGTCTTTGGAAAAGAAAAATAATTGGTTTGTATGAAAGTTAAAGCTCCTATAAACTATGGTATGTATACTGGAATTTACGCAGCTATAGATGCTATACTTGTAATGGTGATCAGCAACTTATAGTTTGACTGTGATGGTGTGGTGGACAATCTGGTGCTAACAGACATTGGCTTGGTGGGACACTAACTAACTAACTGACACTGACATCACTAGTGACACTAATATATTGATCATATATAATATTGTACACTGTACTGACACTGGATGCAAAAGGGTTAGCATCAAGGGCAAGTAAGGGGTAACTGTGTGCCAAACAAGTGTAATGTGTGCGGCTTTTACTCAAAGATCTGGCTGTTTTTCTCCCTGCTTTTCAAGAAGAAACAGCCAGATTGCTGTTCTGTATACACAAAGTTCTGTGCGTTTGTGTCTGTGATTGGACACAGACAATCAGCAGGCTTCAGCCAAAATCATTGCAGTTAGAGGGGTTAATGCACGCACACCCGAAAACCCAGAAGCAGACGGCAACGTACAGGTATGTTGCCAAGCCTGCAGCTGTGGCCCGCTCGCAGTAAATGTGCTGTAAGTGGATGGCAAGTGGTCAAAGACTGGTGACAGAAGTATATCTGTCCCTTTGATGTTATCTCACATGCACTAAACCATGCATGTGAGGTAACATCAAGGGAACAGATATACTTCTGTCACTGGTCTTTAAATATATACATACTGTATATATCTATATATATACTTATAGATAAACAGTATATACACCCAGAAGCTGTGGCCACAATAGTAAACTATTAAACAATGAAACACTTGCCTAATAATCCCTGCTTCTGGCCTGGATTAGTAGCAGTTCCTTCCTAGTACGACATGTGACCTTAGACCCGCTCTCTTCTCTCTCTCCCTCTCTCTAGGGTTGCAGGTATCATCCTTGTATCTCCATTCAAAGTCTAGGACATTAGATGACGTCCTACAGGTGGGAAGTGGTTAATAACTATGTAGGTGTAGCACCCTCTAGTGTGCTACTAGAATAGTGTAGATAAGTATAGGTAATATCATTGTTATGACTCACGGTAATTGTAGGAGTCTATGATTGAGGTCGGGTTATTGCAGGTCAGCTGGATGTCTCAACAGATGTGGCTCTTTCGCCTCCTCCTGACTCTAGAGGATCATAGAACCTTCTAGAACCTTCCAGAAGTTGGTAAGCAGGAAGGAGAGAAGGCCTAATCTGCATGTTCATGGGAGTCCGGACAATCCCAAGTTTGGAGGCCCTGGTATAGTGATGGACTTGCCCATAAATATGGGAGAGTCAGGCTGACAGGGGAGTCAGGTGAAAGATGGAGTGCTGAGGAGACTGTCTGTGCCTGGGAGAGGTCCCCAAGGGTCCAGGGAGGGGGGGAGGGGCAGTCGCCAAGGCTCTGGCTGGTTCAGGAGGATACATTCAGCAGTGAGGTGTGAAAGGGATCGAGACCTGGAGCAGCAGGGAACAAAGAGGTAAGAGTGAGTACAGCAGCACTCTCTGGGATCTACAAGGGGAAAGACTGCCACATGTAGCAAGTTTCTAATGACAGTGCTCGGTTCAATCCACCATCTTTGTCCCAGAAGACCTTCTGAGAAGCCAGGAGGACTGATAGTGCTTGCAGGCTGTGGAGCTGGGAGCAGCTCTATAAGGGGAGAGAGAAGATGTCCCTGCATGTAGCTATGTGAGGTTTAAGGTGATTTTTGAGGAGCTGCTAGTTCCTTGCCTGTAAGGGGCAGCTGCTACTGATCCGAGATGACTGGCTGCTTTCAGGAAAAGTACAATCCAGGATCTGCTTTTGTACATAGTAAGTGTCCCCCTTCCATTAATTCTAACCAAACTAGGCATCCCGTAATACCTGTTTCCCTGTCCAAGTTGAATTCCCCTAATAAAACAACAAAACCAAGCCCATGGACTGGTCATTGTCTTTGGATGCAAGTCTGTGTGCGAAATACCCATTGCCTGGCTGTGTGGAGTGAAGCTTAGGGATACCCATTACACAGTGTGTAACCGAACCGGACCCCGACTGCACTAGGGTATTTCTGTTAGACTCCCGATTCCCTGTCCGAACACAGATCCACGGACACCACCGCTGACCATATGAGGCTAGATGATACCAGTCTGTATAAACATGGAACTCTTTATTTGAAACTCAAACAGGCTTTTTATACAATGCACACTGAGACTGATCACATGATCATATAGAAACGGAGCTAAATACAGAAATAGACTTAACACTCTAAACAGTAAGTTAATTAGGTTAGCTAGCTGGGTGACCAAAACTAAAGGTGAATGGGAATTCACACCTAGACAATGGTTGGATGAATTAAGATCTCACTAAAGAGCAGACAGTCCAGCTCCTTCAATTCACATGTCTAGTTCAGAATCAACAACCAGGAATAGTCTTCATATAGATGATTAATATTACTGTCACATCTGAAGTAATTCCAACCGCATTCTCAGCATCCATTAGTCACCCTGTGCCCCTAAGAGACACAGGGTAACTTACACATAAGAGGGATATGGGGAGCTGAGACAGGGGTCACCCCACCCCTCCAAAGGGGGTTGTGTTCCATGGGCCCCCCACCCAAAGTCACTCCCGTCAACAGCGGCCCTCACAAGGGTAGAGCTACATATACCACACAATTCCACCAGGACTCCTATTGGACCTTTGTTGATATCACCTGTTTGTACATTGGATGTATATACTATTTTTTTAAATGCTTTATTTTAGTGACGATAAATACAAGGAATTATACACTGCCTATTAGATCACGTAAAATATACATTGTAAATCAAAACATGGTTTACCATAGAAAAGATGGCTCATAAGAGCAAAAATAAACAGTAAAAGCTGAAAAACCAGGCAAAATTGCTGAAAACAGGATGACCAGTGAAGTTGCATAAATGAAAATTAAAAAGTGTGAAAACCAAGAAAACCATAGTTCGAAGGTGAGGAAGAATCCAATATCCTGTTGAAAAATGTATTATCAAAATACATTTGTGTGGGGAGGGTAGGGGAGGCAGTAAACTGTCCTTCCCAGAGCCACCACATCCCTGTCTAAACAGAAGTAGGCACAAGGGGCCTGAGAAAGTCAACTGAGCAAACATGTCTTGGGGAAGTGGGCCTCTTGTTTCCTTAAGGTTGAAGTGAGGTCCTCCATGTGTACAATGTCATTTACCTTTTTTAATCCAATGGACACCATGACACCATGGGAGGGGACTTAGATTTCCATTATGCCTGGATACAATCCCAGGCCACATTAAGAAGGTGTTGCACCAAGGAGTTGCTGTAATTTCACGTGGACAGCAAGCTGAGGTGTAGGAGACATGCAGCTGCATTTTGTTCAAGGGACAGACCATAAATTAAGGAGCAGACATCTTGCCAGAAGGGATGAATCCATGAGGAAATGACCAAAACATGTGGGATATCGTACCACTAGCCATACCACATCTCCAAAAGCCGGGACTAACATCTGGGAACATGCTGTGTAATCTCTACAGGACGTTATACCACTTTTCAAGGAGCTTACAACCTGATTCCTGTAGCCTTGAAGAGATGGAGGACTTGTGTGTGAAAAAAAGAATGAGCTTTCTTTATTCGGGGGTCAAGTACATAACAAAATTCCTCTCCCGTTCAGTGAAGAAAGGTGGGAGGAAAGGGAAATCAACATGATGTAGGCAATAGAAATACTGTGCCTAAGAGGCGTGGTTAAAACGCAGCTATGGCAAAACCTGATGCTGAAGAGCCTATGCAGGAATTCCAGGTTTCCAAACACTGGTGACATCAAGGAGCCTCATCCAAAGTTGATAAATGTGGGAGAAGTCTTGATAGTGATTTTATTTAGTGGACATGCCTTCTGGGAAGAGCCTTCAAGGGAACAGGGGACATAGCCTGTTCCAGAAACACCCATCTCTTGGTGTTAGCATGTTTACACTAGTCCAATATTCTGTCCAAGTGGGTAGCCTGGGGATAGCAGACAGGGTCTGCAAAACCAAGTCCTCCTGATTGTTTAGATAATCTTAGGATGTCAGTTTTAATTCTTGGTGCATAATCAACCCAAAGAAATTTTATAAACTCTTGTCTAATCTGTCACTAGAAATTTTGTGGAACAGCTATGGGGAGGGTTTAAACAAGGTACACCAGGTGGGGGGGCACATTTATTTTTGTAGCACTAGCCCATCAAGGGTTGCTGAGTCATTTTAGGGTTCCCTGTCTTGCCTGACCCTGCTCTGAAAGCCGAACCCCTGCTGACACCTCCTTAAACCTTCTGTCATAGGGACCTTCTGGCTGTGACCACAAATTAGACTCAGAGACAGTTTAGAGTGAACTGATATCTTGGTTGTATTGAGACTAAATGTAAGCACAGTAAAACAACAGAAACATTTGTGCATGAAATAATAGCTTGCACTTGGAGTCATTTCAAGCAAAAGTTAAATAAAACAAAATCTCAATATGTTATGGATGTCCTGCAATTCGGAATTTAGCCAGTAACCACAGTCCAGAGATGTCTTTCCACAGTTAGCAAGAAAGAAAACTACCAAGCAGAGCGGATAGCTCACTTTGGGCTCTCAGAAGCAGAAAACCGGGTTCAATTCTGAAACTGAAAGAATTCAAATCCCTCTGTGAGCAAATGTAAAAGTTTCCTAATGAGGTGTAAATACAAAAGAAAGGAATTGTCCCTTTAAGTGGTAGGTAGCCTGGAAGGTACCCCTTTAACACATACAGGGTAAGATGTAAATTTAAGCAGGGGGTTAAAGAATGAGCAGAAGCCATCTGTATGGATTAATTCATCTTGCGACCCCAGTGGCACACTGCAGCAATACAGGATCTCTTGGTGACTGAGAGCCGACTGCATTGAAAGCAATGATGTGGCTTAACTTGCGGAGGGCAAGACACGGAAGTGGGCTTTTGTGACTGGATTATGCTGCAAGTGTTATAACTGGTAGGCCAGGTGAACTAGGCC
The DNA here is from genome assembly GCF_062004578.1 of Staurois parvus. Classification (NCBI taxonomy): domain Eukaryota; kingdom Metazoa; phylum Chordata; class Amphibia; order Anura; family Ranidae; genus Staurois; species Staurois parvus. The sequence continues at coordinate 1,822,592 of NW_028318352.1, forward strand.
TTAACATGTGCAGGTTGTGAATAGTGTCAATCAAACTAAGCAGAAAGCAACTTGAATGGTTTGGGAATGGAACTCTCTCACCCAATCCGTGGCACAGGTCAGGTAGCTGATGGTCTCTCTGCGGATGGGGGCCCCCAGAAGTTCCTGCAATTCCTCCTTTAAAGATCACTCCAGAGAGCAGCACTCTGGACCACTAACCCGCGGGATAGCTCACCAGACTTGTCAGCAGTGTCAGCGGTCAGCATATTTTCCTTCTCCCTTCTCTCTCTCTGCAGCTTAGCCTGGCCCAGTTCATTCTCCTCCACACCTGCCCTCCAGCTCTTACCCCCTCACTCCCTGCCCCAAGTTCCCGGGCTCCTGTATTTATCTGCCTCCATCCACATGCCAGCTCCTTTGGGAAATCGAGTTTATTAGCCCACTTTCACACTTTTAAACAACTAAAAGCAAACTTAAGTCAACTTACACAAAACCAGATAATTCCCATTGACGTAAAAATTTGAAAACGAACCTCCCACCGTTTTTTATAAGAAACAAGGTTACCTTTCTATAAGCCATTGATATTGGGATGGCCCACCTAGGTGTGTCAGGGAGTGAGTCTCAGTTTCCTTCCACTAAATCTGTAGTGGGAAGGGTGGACGTTTCAAAAGTCCTTTGAGTAGTAAAAAATTGTTCTTTTGAACTTTCACGTAGTGTGTCATAGGTTAGTCTCTTGGGTGGGCAGAATGTTCTTTTAGCTCTGATGGCCCCTCTCCAGTAGATTCTTCATCTGATTCTAGGGGTGGTTGTTTCGCATCTTGAACACTCAGTGAGATCTGAAAGTCTTCCTGATTCTCTGGTAGGTGGCCCTGCAGTGTAATCTCTGAAGCTTCAGGCTTGAGTCAGGTTCTGCAGGAGGAGGGGGTGAAGTGGCATCAGTTGCTGTAGATGACCACAGCCAGTTCATGTAAACATCTTCCTCCTCACTGCTGAGGGTTGTGAATCTGGTTGATGAGGAACACAAACTGCTGTTGTTATTGATAAGAGATAGTTATGATGCCAGGTCTTTAATGGGCCTGTCCTTCTTCTGGGTAGATCTGGTATACCAACAAACCGGATATCTGCTTACAGACAATATAGAGCTTGAATTTCCACCGATTAGCTAGCTTATGCTTCCCAGGGACACTCAGATTCCTCAGCAACACTTGATCACCTGAATTCAAGTTCTGCACCCTCACTCTCAGATTGAAGTTTCTTTTCTTTCACTGGCCTTGGGTGTCTGAAGCCACCTGAGCTTTCTCATACTTCAGATTCTTACTCAGTGATCTACATACCCAATGTGGGATGTTAGAAACATCTGGTCTGGTCTTGGAACATGCCAAATGCCAGGTCAACGGGCATATCTCCCAAACATCAGCACATAAGCATATGGGTGGAGTACCCTGCAGCATTGTTCTCTGTGCTTTGTAGGCATTTATGTTTGCTGAGATAAGCCTGCTGCAGTGTTTACTTCTCATCAAGGAATGTCCTGAGCATGTCTTATAGGGTGCTGTTGACTCGTTTTGGTTGTGGATCTCTGTGTCGGTGAAAAAGGGTTGTTCTGGACTTCTGAATATGCAATAGGTCTAGCAGTTTCTTAATGAATCTACTCTAAAAGTCTCTCCATGGTCAGAATGGATATGTTGAGTCAGGCTGTAATGGAAGAGCTTCTCTACCAAAATTTGGCCACTGTTGATGCTTGGTGATCTTTATTTGGCAACATCTGGATATACCGCAAGAACTGGTTGAACACTACCAAGACATTTTCA